>NW_027271321.1:527500-936288 GCF_040938485.1 Diadema antillarum
TAACCGAACGACAAAGGAGCAACACAAAAGCGCAGTTTATAATACTCGCATAACGAAAGAAAAAAAAATCTCTGCAAAGCAGTTATATTTACATAATTTTATATGACAAAGATAAGACAGTAGGCCCTACATTTGATTCAATAAGGAAGTGGGAGACCGTCAGCATAAGCATGACTTGACTGGGCTGATTGCTTCATTGGGATATATAATTCAGGTTTGCCTCTCACAAATAATACAGTTTATGTTTTGTTCAAGTACAGTGTAATTGCACTCAATGGCGTAACGCTTAATGGCGTCATTTTTTTCCCGATCCCCCAATAAGGAATTTGCCGCAGACTTCTTGAAGCCCTTTGAAATTCGACAGTATGATCTGGGTGGTACATGAAAGGACAAAGATGATCCCGTCAAATAATAAGATTGCTCAAATTCTCGCAATTTTATATGAAATATACTCGTATTTAGCTGATCTGTTGTTCTTAAATAAGCTTCTGTGCGGTTCAGTGTATCTAGATTTGAAGAGCCGCTTGTCCCAGCGTTGCATCAATCTAATAACAGACTTACTTTATCTCTCGTGTTATTTCTCGTGTCTCGGGAATATGAGGTCATTAATCTCAGTTGAAAAACTACATGTATGTAGAAACCATACAAATTCCGTTTCGTAAGACAAAGGAAGTTCGACCTTATAATTATCTTTTTTGTGTGTGTGTCTCATAAATGCCATTTCAAGTTTGACGGAAATATTATTGATAAGAGTTTGTATCTTAAAACACACAGATAGCCAATATAAAAAAGTAATCACTGCATACAGTAACCAGTGTTATACTGTTGAAACAAAATATGAAGAATTGTTTCATATATATTTTTTTTTAATATCAAACCGAGTAGTGTTATGGTATATAGAGAAAATAAGTGATACAGTATCTCCTTGTAAATGCTGCTTTATTCCGAAATTTTTATATGGTAGGGATTTCTGCGATACAACTGAACTATACATGTGCATCAAACATCGAAAGTAGAACATTTATTTATTCATTTATTTTGCATCATTTCTCTCAATGGTAAACAGTGGTTTAACATACTGACGGGAAAGTACTGGTATTACCTTTTTCGTAAACTACAATTTGAAGTACGTAAGTAGTAATAACTTGCCTGAAAACGCTCGAAATGCAAACAGCAGAATTTGTGATTACCGAACTACTTAACTGTATCATCAAGATTCAAGATTCAAGATTCAAATTTATTTCAATTTCCATCAAATAAACAAAGAAATTATATCCAATGTATATGCACAGGATATTTGTAATAATTGCATTGCGGAATGTCATTTAACAAAGTACATAATTATGAAATTGAGTAGCAGATGAAAAAAAAAAAACCCACAGTTATATCTTTGTTAACATATACATAAAGCGTATAATATAAGTTAACTAAGGATGGGGATGGAAATGGAGGGTCCCACTAAGAAGCAAAGCTTGTACGATATGGGACCCTCAGAAGATATACAAGACAGCAATATTAAACAAAATGAAATGAACCAATGTCAACTGACATGATATCAAAATAATTTGGAAGGAAAAAAAGAAAAAAGTAAAAAAAGCAAAAAAACAACAACAACAAAGAAGTATCAGAGAATAAGTGTTGTTCATTTTATTTTTTATGTGTTCGGTTATAATGAAATTTCACAAATAAGAAAGACTAAGGACTAAGGACTTCGTTTTAACGGGAGTCCACTTAGCTTCCATTAATAGGCAAACAAATACACGTCGTAAACATGTCTACGAACAAACAGACAAACAAATTTGAAAAAAAAACATGTATAATACACTCACTCGACTCAACAAGTCGATATTCCAAGGCATTGCGGTCATCTGCGATGATTTTTACTATAGCGACAAATCATTTGAAATGATTACTCTTTGTCTTTCTTTCTTCATTTATTTGCTCATCCATTAATTGTTATTGCTGGGTGCAAAGAATTGAAGGTTGTTAATTTTGTATTTTCCCCGCATTAAAATCTGTGGAGGGAAACTTTCGAATGCATAGTCGTGATTCCGGGGACCCACAGGTCCAAAACTAGAACCCACGATAGATCCACGTGAGCGTTCTTCAGATTTAGATATTGAAAGCACATAGCCAGTGTTATCTGGATTGTATTTGAGGTTTGGGGATTTTTTTTTCTTGAGGATTGTAAACCCTCTGGGTATTTTATTTGTCATGGAATGCCATTCTCTGTATAACAATCTTAGTTTCGACTCCACCACATTCCACCGACGATGAGGGCGTCGTTCTGGAAGCTACTCCTATCCTGAAGTACTGAGGGAACCTAAATAGGAAAAAAAAAAGAGAAGAAAGAGATGGTGGTGAAGTTTGGTGTATATATAGCTATTCGAAGTTTTCAGTCAGGAGGGTAAAAGGTTTCAGAATGTTAGAATGATTTTAAAGAATGACATGACATTTCAAAAGAAACACAATTTAGGAAATTACCATCTGCTCTCAACAGACGGTAACATTGGTTGCATGAATAACACATTCAACTTGAAAGAGAAACGAAAGTTGCCATAGGCTAATAACGCGGCTATAATGTTTTCTTTTGTTTTGTTTAAAATGTATTTACATCGTTCCTTTTTTTGCCATAGTTTGATAATTGCAACTCATCACAACCTAAAGGTCGTTGTTTATTTGTAATGACGAGTCTACAGCAATTCTCTGGGATTGACGGATAAAGTCATTGTGATTGATTTTATTCATATCTTTCATGTCAGAAAGACAAACTATATGGTTGAGATACACATCATATTGGAAAAGGGAATTTCTTGAGGTAATAGCGCCGCCAACTTGAGGTTACAAGTTAAAACACTGTTTGGAGAATTATTAAGCACTGCAATTCCATTATACATGTAATCCCCAATCCAAAAATTAATGTTATCATCTGTTCATTTATATACTCAACTAGTTGGCTATCTAGTTACAACAAAATCCTGAGGATTTTATTAAAACAGGAGCGCACTGTACAACTGAGATGAATCCTTTTTGTTTTCTTTATTCCACATCCCTCTTTGTCTACGTACAAATTTTTTCTAGTTGTCAACATTAATTTTCATATGACAATTCTAATTCTGCCTATGAGTGCCAATCTGCACCCGGTCCTATACCTCTCTCATGCTCGTCCATGGTGAAATGGGCGGTGATGATTTTAGTCTCGTGATAGAAAGAGAAACCAGCCTGCTTCATGCCCGCCTGAGAGAGGACTGTGTGGAAGATGGCCACCTTGGAACAAAAAAAAAAAAAAAAGGGGGGGGGGAAATAAATCGAATCGATAATCGAACAATGAAAAGAAATGTAAAACACAATAACATATATAATATATATATATATGGTGTGTGTGTGTGTGTGTGTGTGTGTGTATGTATATGTATATGAATAATCGAATAATGAAAAGAAACATATCACACAATAACATATATGTATGTTTATTATATATATATATATATACATATATAGTTATATATATATATTGTGTGTGTGTGTGTATGTGTTTATTGCATCTGATTGTATATAATAATTATAAACAAAAACAGCAGTAAGTCAAAATGCTGTAAGTAATAAGCACTGTACGGGAAAGCGTTGCTCTCGTCTTGATATCTGTATAGCATATTTGAAAACCAAGTTTGTAGTCATATATTTGTCAGTGAGGTACCACTCTCAGACTGGATTTTAAAAAAAAAGAAAAAAAATGATGCAAACACATTAACGTTGTCCGATGCGTAAAACATATAATTCTTTTTTTCTGGCGGCTTTTTATGAGAATATTTTATGCATAAATAAAGGTTGTCATGTCTACGTGTGTGCCGTTGCTAAGCATGTACCCACATTATCTTTGATGTTTCTATGTTCTACATTTTCTGACATTAAGTCCTCTTTCATGTTCCTATGTCATGACTAAAAAAATGATTATTATACCTAGCTGTTCGTGCTCACTGTTGGAAGGTGACCTCTTGAAGAAAAGGCAGAGTTATACGATTTATAAAAACTTCACTAACTTGTTTGGTTGTCTGGTTGCTTGGTTGCTTTGAATTTAATTTATCTGCGGGGTGTACATTAATGATTGCCCATCTACAATGATTGTAGGCTGTTACCCTCCTACCCGCAATCATGAAATACACACACACACACACACACACACACACACATATATATATATATATATATATATATATATATATATATATATATATACATATATAAACACATACACACAGACATACATACTTACTTGTAAAAAGAAATGGAGGTACCTATTCAAAAGACTTTCCTGGTAATATTAAATGAATTAAATGAAGGTGCACTTTTGATGTCCATCTTTAATAGGGTAGTTCTAGAATCTTGGACCTGTAGGCCTGTAAAAAAACAAACAAACAAATGTGCTATCACGTTTCTTAGCAAGGATAAATGAAATTCATTGGACTGTTTAGTTGGATGCTTATGATAATTATGCCTGCTTACAAGAAAACACACAGTAGAAATATGATAACTGCCATTGTTGTTGCTGTTGTTGTTTTAACAATCTCGATATACTAAACTCCCATCAATCTGCAACTGTGTCGGCAATCTCTGCTAAGTTTGAGAGCCCCCCACCCCCCGCTCCCTGACCCCCAATGACGAATAGAAGGTGTATAATGACTGCCTTCGAAAACTGAACTAATAACCTTAAAGACAATGCACTGCGACATCATGCTCGCGTCCTTCGTAGTGGCGAGGATGTACCTGCATGTTACATGCCTTTTATCCTTTGAATAAAACGATGACAGACCGGAATCATTGAATTATGCAGGTTGCTTCTCGTTTACAGTATTCTACAATTGGGTGTAACGTGGTATTTTTTTATGTCATGGATTGTGCGGAGGCTGGTGGTATGGTAGTTTAGACTTTAAAATGCCTGTACATAAAAATGGTATACAGGCTACCAGCAAAGACAACCGAAACCTCGGAATAGAGGGTATTAGAGACAACGTAACGCATTGCTTTACTTTGAGGTAGCCTGCAGTCTCACACAAATATAAATTGGTGGTTTTAATATATGTAGCCATTTTCCAATTGGCACGGAGCTGTTCATTATTATGTGAATGTATTAACAAGGCTACATGCGCCCTGAAGATCTGAGTGCCACCATCCGAAGTTCAACTTTACACGCATAAAAGTCAGGCGAGTTCGTAACCGTTGTCCGTTTCACCGCGGAATACTTTCAGCAGTTCACTTCGTGTTCGAGAGACATGGATAGCTTCCAACTGCACGAGATCGTCCCACACGTGCTCGATGAGGCTCCACCGGAAATCGCCGAGGTCAGCTGGAGCGACGAAGCCAAGTGCATGCTGGGAAATGAGTTGACCCCGACACAGGTACCAAACCAATCGATAGTCAAAATGTTCTTTTATTTGCTGCCAAAGATTTCAATCTTTGTGTTGACCCATGCATTGGATCGTATAGTGGGCGTCATTATACATTGACTAGGGCAGTGGCAAAGTAAAACTGATATAATCATGCACTGTAGTGCAATTGTCTATGTATAGGGCCTATGTAATCATAATCACAGTGTATTTGTACGTATTTATGCAAACATATATATATATATATATATATATATATATATATATATACATATATACACTGTAGTGCAATTGTCTATGTATAGGGCCTATGTAATCATAATCACAGTGTATTTGTACGTATTTATGCAAACATATATATATATATATATATATACATATATACACTGTAGTGCAATTGTCTATGTATAGGGCCTATGTAATCATAATCACAGTGTATTTGTACGTATTTATGGAAACAATATATATATATAAACATCATATATATACATACATACAGTATATATATATATATACATATATATACATATTCATATGATAACAACTTCAAGCATTGTTCCTTTTTGTTTTTCACTATACTTGTATTTCTTCTTCTTTTGTTTATGCCAAGAAAGTTGAAAATCTTCAACAATATAGAGAGCACGTTTTGAGTAGGGAGTGATTGTGGAACTTGACTGATTGAGTTTATTTTTGCATTTCTTTTTTCATACATGCGTGCGACACAAAGTCAGTTGAACAAAGTTATTGAGATGTTAAATATGACAGTGGAAACAGGTAGATGGTTAAACCAAATGTACATATTCCATGGTAATACAAAATGCAGATGAGCAGGTGTCATTAAGTTCATGCATTATTCAAACTTTAATTGTTCATACATTACATATTCAACAAAAAAGTGCATCATTTCACACTGTAATGATTTCATAGATTGAACAAATTGTCAAAATCCCTTGCAAACTTGGTAGTCGGCACATGTTGTGTTGTACTTCAAAGCATAGAACGTCGTATCTAAATATCGGACCACACTTAATCTCGTGTTTATATTAGAATATTATAGCTCTTGGACACTTTGGAAATATTCACAGAATGATGTCTTGCAAAAACAAAATTCTTGAGAACAAGCGAAGTATATCGCAGAGTGCCGGTACTGTCACATTATTACAATGATAATAGATAGTTTTTTTTATGTTCATGTTCATTTTTTACAAGTGTAGCCTTACGGTTCAACAAGATATAGCCCATTAGAGAGGGTAGGGTATAATTGCACCAGCACAGCAGTCATTCTAGCGAGAGGCAATGCCTTATTTAGACATGAAATATTTTGTCCTTTTGTTGGGTACCTGAAATATATCCCTCTTTTTGTCTTTTTTTTTTGGTTTTTTTTTTTTTTGGTGTTGTTGTTGTTGTTGTTTTTTCAGTGTAAAGTCAGGGACGAAACAATAAAAAAATTGTATGAGAACTAAAACACCAGAGTTAAGGATAAAAAGTAGTTTCAAAAAGCTTAAATATAAAAACTTTTAAAAAGAACCACACAATCCACACAATCTACACAAAGGTATGATATATATATATATATGCGTGTGTGTGTGTTTGTGTGTGTATGGTATTTAGATTAGATTAGATTAGATTAGATTAGATTAGATTATACTATATTATGTTATATCATATCATATCATATTATAATTTATTACAATATATTATAATTATTATATTCATCAGTAGAACAGATTGTATAGTAACCGCAGCTGCTGCTTGAGCAAAATTGTACTGGGGCAATTCATCTGCTCTGCGGTGAATGCCTGTCACCATGTGACATGTACTTAATTCTTTCAGTAAACATGCGAAGTCACGTCTCTAACACTATGAGAAGCATATAATATCCTGAGGGGAGACTCTCATTGGCCCAGGCTTGATATTGCCGGGAATGATTGTAAACGTGTACCACGTACATGCTGTAACCAGGGAGGTGGCACTCCCACATCCTTGCTGTAACCTATATACTGATTTAACGTAGACATTGTGACATGGTAGGGCTCTCAGAGAAAGAGACGGTTTGGGGCTGATGCATTGACAGAGTTGACGACCTCCTGTGCAATTTAGTATAGCCACCTAGTTCAAACCTCAGCCAGCTCAAAACCACCAGCATGTCAACTTCATAATGTCCATGTTTTACTCCTTCCCGATCTGTCTATCAGGTGCATATTAAACCCACGTTAAAATGGCGGGCGGAAGAGGGCGCCCTATACACGATCCTGTTCACAGATCCCGATTCCCCAACTCGAAATGATCCAAATCGAGTCGAGGTTGTTCATTGGATGGTGTTTAACGTTCCCGCAAATGACGTCAGCAGGGGACTGGAGCATGCAGCCTACATTGAATCTCTTCCTCGAGAAAATTCAGGTATATAGTCTTCTTTCAAAAACGACCTTTTGAACATATTTTTGTTTTTGATAGCTAGTCAAAACAACGTGTCTTTCTCTTTGTTCAAAATGCCACTTTTTGTTGTTGTTTGTACTTTATCAAACATTGAAAGAATCTCGGGTCAGAGAGAGAGAGAGAGAGAAAGAGAGAGAAAAAGCTTCTCATTTCCCCTGAACATATACGTATGTTGCATTTTGGTAACAATATAATTCGAAAAGCAGGAAACAAAAGCAAACAAAATAGTCAAATCACTTTTGGGGAACTAAATCCAAGACAAGAGATATAATATATACTCATTTTGTTTAGTCTTTCGTTTTTATGACTCTTGGGCGTGAAATATATTGTCCAAAATCTAACTTCGCTGATGTTGGCTCCACGTTCTATAGATTCATCTTATTTTTACTTTGAGTTAAACTTTGAGGTGCTTTTCGCAAAATATCTCGCTCTGAAGCTTGAATTTTAATTTTTCTACGGATGTGTCTCCTGCTTGGGTCTCCCGCTTATTAGGATGTATTTTTCTCCCCCTTGGAATTTAGCTTCCCCACCCCTACTGTTGTCCCAAAAGACAGAAAGAGAGACCCCAAGTGCCACGCATTAGGCGTCAAAGGTATTTTTCACACGCCTGACAAGCTTTTCTCAGCCTTAACAACACCTCCGAAAAGGATTTCCAGGGTTTTTTTTTTTTTGTCTTTTAAGTCAAATGTTAGGAAAATTATTCCATCAGCCTTAATCAAAAGATTATGCATGTATTTAGTATATAAGGCCGAGATCACACGAGAAATCTTTAAAATGGGCAAAATTCTTAGCGTCTGATATGGGAAAACCATTTTGATTTAGATTTATTTATTTACTTGTTTATCAACGTATTTATGTATTCATCAAATAAATATATATATTTATTTTCTGTCGCTTATACCAATCAGGACTTCATCGCTACGTGTACCTGATCTATAAGCAGCCGAATGGTGACGTCATCACCCCAAAAGATGGATACCGCCCTCGCAGTCCAGAGCGAAGGAGACCGTGGGACACCCGCAAATTCGCGGAAGAATACGGCCTCGGCAAGCCTGTAGCTGGCAACTTCTACGTTGCACAATACGACGATAATGTACCCCTATTCCGCGCAGAAATGCTAGCCGGCTCTGCCAAGTAATATCTTACCTTATAGCGTAATATATCATGTGACGATTTTTTTTTTTTACATTTATTTGAACGTCATTTGAATCTGACTGCCTGATCGTGGTAGATTAGATGTTGATGGGCTACCAATCATAAATACTGCAGGTACATCTATGTTGGGTATGTGCAAGAACACGATTAAAAAGAGATAAAAAATCTCCGGCATAGAAATTGAAAAAAAAAACACCAAAAACCAAAAAACCCAGACATGACTACGTACTTATGGTAATGTCATTTCAAGAGATGCCTGGCTGACGTATACATTTCTGAACAGGAAAGCGTAATGGCATGATCATAACAATTTAATGTAAAAAACGGTCGTATTGACAATTTTGTTAATTAAATCCTTGCATTGGTCAGCTTCTATGATAGCTTGCGTAGAACACAACTCTGAGGGACTCAATCTTGTATTAAAGTGGTGAAAAAGACGTGACTTATACGGCTACATATTCCATGGCCCAATTATATCATAATACTCCTAAATATATCCTTGTCATTTGATTGGTTGTTTGACATTATATAGCGCCTGAAGAGATCCTTGTCATTTGATTGGTTGTTTGACATTGATCATTTGGCCCATTTCACTATGATGTCATCATCCGTGCAATTGTGGTTCCATTTAGGGCTCACACGGGTAAATAATTCCCCATAGAGACGTGTGTTAAAATTCAAATTTCAAAAAAATTCTGTAAAATAGCTGGGAGAAATGAGGTGTTTCATCTTCACTAACCTGAATAAGTGAGATATTACCTTTCATCCATCAGATTGCCAGGGTGGGTTGTTCTGCTCTAATACTGTCCAGGGGTCCGCAAAGCCAGACTACGAGTTCTTGTCACTCAAAAAATCACCTATTTTCCGTACACGTACCCAATGAAATATAGTCCCCTCAAATTCCATCAGAAAAGCTTTCATCTTCCAACCAAAATGCAGTTTGTAGAGAAATTCATACTCAATATCTACAGCTATTCAGTTTTTTTGCCAAACTACATCACTGATTTTTAATTATTTTTTTCTTCATTTATTTTGGTATCTTTGGTACGATTTTGTGAAGGGTTCTGGGACAGTCCATTTTATTTACAGGTGTGAGCCCTATAGTGGAGGTCATATTTCTTATTTGACTTTTAAACATCATAAATGTGTTTTTTATGATATTTGCCCCTACATCATATGAGAAATTACACTTTCAAGGATTATAAAGCTTCTCAAAGGGACACTTTTAGAAAATCATGCCCTTTAGGGTTTTTTTTTTAATAAATCTTGCAGTTTTGATCAGTTCTTCATAAGATGAATACATAGATCCAGGCAGTTATCCTTGATTGTGGGTGTGTCATCACTTTATAGCCTACAAAGTACTTGATAAGACTTTGTTTTGTCAAACAGACTAACTTTATGTATTTTGAGCTGTTTCAGTGGTAGCCAAAACAAAGAAATACATTAAAATAACACAGTCATTCAAAGTTGTGTGATACTGATGACTGCTATTTACTAAGATCTAGTACCACAAGAACATAATATTAAGAAAAGAAATAGTAGCAAGGAAGAGTGGGGGGGGGGGGGGGAGTAGAGGAGAGAGGTAGAGGGAGAGGGTAGGGAGCAGAAGGGGGAGGGAGGACGAGATCTGACACAATACAAGATACACAATACAAGAAGTCATTCAAAGTTGTGTGATACTGATGACTGCTATTTACTAAGATCTAGTACCACGAGAACATAATATTAAGAAAAGAAATTGTAGCAAGATAGAGTTTTTTTTTGGGGGGGGGAGTAGAGGAGAGAGTTAGAGGCAGGGGGGGGGGGAGGAGTAGGGAGGAGAAGGGGGAGGGAGGAAGAGAGATCTGACACAATACAAGATCAACATAAACCAGCAGAGCTTGTATGGGATGAATACTTCCCATAGACTTGCATGTATTGTGTGCATTCTCTATAGTGGAGGTCATATTTCTTATTTGACTTTTAAACATCATAAATGTGTTTTCTATGATACTTGCCCCCTACATCATATGAGAAATTACACTTTCAAGGATTTTAAAGCTTCTCAAAGGGACACTTTTAGAAAACCATGCCCTTTAGGGGTTTTTTTTAAAATAAATCTTGCAGTTTTGATCAGTTCTTCATAAGATGAATACATAGATCCAGGCAGTTATCCTTGATTGTGGGTGTGTCATCATCACCTTATAGCCTACAAAGTACTTGATAAGACTTTGTTTTGTCAAACAGACTAACTTTATGTATTTTGAGCTGTTTCAGTGGTAGCCAAAACAAAGAAATACACTAAAATAACACAGTCATTCAAAGTTGTGTGATACTGATGACTGACTGCTATGTACTAAGATCTAGTGACAAGAACATAATATTAAGAAAAGAAATAGTAGCAAGGCAGACTTGAGGAGGGGGGATAGAGGAGAGAGGTAGAGAGAGGGGGTAGGGAGGGGAAGGGGAGGGAGGAAGAGATCTGACACAATACAAGATACACAATACAAGATTAACACAGTCATTCAAAGTTGTGTGATACTGATGACTGCTATTTACTAAGATCTAGTACCACAAGAACATAATATTAAGAAAAGAAATTGTAGCAAGGAAGAGTGGGGGGGGGGGGGGGAGTAGAGGAGAGAGGTAGAGGGAGGGGGTAGGGAGCAGAAGGGGGAGGGAGGACGAGATCTGACACAATACAAGATACACAATACAAGAAGTCATTCAAAGTTGTGTGATACTGATGACTGCTATTTACTAAGATCTAGTACCACAAGAACATAATATTAAGAAAAGAAATTGTAGCAAGATAGAGTTTTTTTTTTTTTTTGGGGGGGGGGGGAGTAGAGGAGAGAGTTAGAGGGAGGGGGGAGTAGGGAGGAGAAGGGGGAGGGAGGAAAAGAGATTTGACACAATACAAGATCAACATAAACCAGCAGAGCTTGTATGGGATGAATACTTCCCATAGACTTGCATGTATTGCGTGCATTCTCTATAGGGCTCACACGGGTAAATAATTCCCCATAGAGACGTGTGTTAAAATTCAAATTTCAAAAAATTCTGTAAAATAGCTGGGAGAAATGAGGTGTTTCATCTTCACTAACCGGAATAAGTGAGATATTACCTTTCATCCATCAGATTGCCAGGGTGGGTTGTTCTGCTCTAATTCTGTCCAGGGGTCCGCAAAGCCAGACTACGAGTTCTTGTCACTCAAAAAATCACCTATTTTCCGTACACGTACCCAATGAAATATAGTCCCCTCAAATTCCATCAGAAAAGCTTTCATCTTCCAACCAAAATGCAGTTTGTAGAGGAATTCATACTCAATATCTACAGCTATTCAGTTTTTTTGCCAAACTACATCACTGATTTTTAATTAATTTTTTTCTTCATTTATTTTGGTATCTTTGTTACGAATTTGTGAAGGGTTCTGGGACAGTCCATTTTATTTACAGGTGTGAGCCCTTTACCGTGCAATTTTGGATTCATGCGATTTGCTCCATTGCACGCACGCCGAGAGCCCGACACACTACGCGTGTAAAATGCTTGCGTTTGCAGTGTATGTATGCGCTAGCGCAAAGCGTTCAGTGAGCACTCTCGCGATCTCAGATTCTCTCTTGTTTCTAAATTAATAAAACATCAAATGACAAGGATATATTTTATTCGTTATATAAGACAAATGATAAATCTTTGTCATTCGTAATACAGTTGTATTTCATTCGGTGAAAGATGAAATGTTGGATGCATTCAACTCGGCTGCGCCTCGTTCAATGGAACATTTACATCTTTCACCTCATGAAATATTCTGTCCATTGCACTCATAAACATTCATTATTTGTATATTGAAAGATGTCAGTGGTTCAGAACGGATATGGATAATCAAATTAACCTTCTCCACCATACCAGCGTAACAGCCACGCGACGATGTGTACACAATAGTTGAAATGAGAAACATTGTAGGCTTATCATATGTCAGCGGAAAAACAAACACTTTTAATGTATATTTCTGAAAAATGGAACATAACACCTAAAGCGATATTACATGTTCTTTCGCACCCTCAGTACATACGCGATGACTTATCTATAATAGAGGAAGTGGTATAAGCATCCATTTACATCCCTCAGAGGAAATTTTACATGACAATAATTCCTTTCAAAAAGTCAGTTTACACACTGACTTTTAAAAATGCTACCTATTCGACAAATTGTATATTTCATGACAATCATACAATGCAGTCAAACTGCAGAATAGTGACATAGATAGCAATAACATTGACAAATTATTATTGTACGGTGAATAATGGGGTGCTGTTCGTTATTCCGAAGGTTCGCTATTCCGAAGGTTCGTTATTCCGAAGATTCGCTATTCCGAAGGTTCGTTATTCCGAAGATTCGTTGATCCGAAAAACACAAATTCCCTATATTTAGAGTTTCGTGAATCCGAAAGTGGAGAAGGGTTTTTTAATCCGAAAATTTGTGGCGTTATTCCGAAGGTTAGTTGTTCCGAAGGTTCGTTAATCCGAAAATGAAATAGGGTTCGATATTCCGAGGGTTCGTTAATCCGAAATGAAATAGGGTTCGTTATTTCGAAGGTTCGTTGATCCGACAATAAACTAGGGTCCGTAATGAACCTTCGGAATAACGAGCTTTGTTTCATTTTCGGATTAACGAACCTTCGGAATAACGAACCTTATTTCATTTTCGGATTAACGAGCCTTCGGAATAATGAATCTTCGGAGTAACGGACCTTCGGAATAACAAACCTTCAGACTAAAGAACCTTCGGAATAACGAACTGTAACCGAATAATGATCATAACGTCAAATATACTATAGCAATTTTGATGATAAGAAATTCCCTATGCACCTTACAGGTGTAGGGAATTTGCGTGTTTCGGATTAACGACCCTTCGAATAACGAACCTTCGGAATAGCGAACCTTCGGAATAACGAACATCACCCGGTAATGAAACTAAAACTGAAACTGAAATGAAAAAAAAATCGAAACTTTTGAATAGATTGTCACTATGGGCATTAGGAAAATAATTTCAATTTCAATTTCAATTTTATTTTCGTATTTCTCGATGGAAAATTCATAAAATATAACAAAATATAATAACACAAAATGTCCAGGTTGGATAAATATACCAAAAAAAAAATAACAAACATAGTACATAGCGGTCGATGTGTCATTTTCAATCAAAGTTAAAGTAAAATAAGGCCAATAAGCTCAGGTTCGTTAATCCGAAAATGAAAAAGGGTTCGTTTCCGAAAATTTGTGGCGTTATTCCGAAGGTTCGTTATTCCGAAGATTGGTTAATCCGAAAATGAAATTCGGAACAATGAACCTTCGGAATAACGAATCTTAGGAATAAAGAGCCTTCGGATTAGCGAGCTGTAACCTTCAGTACCATCATCACTAGACAGGAAGTCTACATCGATTAATGATCTCACAGTTTGAAAACAATATAAAAGTCTATAGGCAACAATAATTTGAAGCTTCTTTACCTTTTAAAGAGCAAATCAACCCCCAAACAAATAAACTTCAAAAGAAAGAGAAAAATGTTCCATACAAAACGATACAAAAATGACAAAATCGGATAAGAAATAGGAATGCTATGAGATTTTGAGGTTTCACATTTTTTCGGACAACAATTCTTGACCAGTCCTTAAAAGAATAATCAAATAATCGAGTTGACGATGTCATGGTCTCACAATTTCTTATTTATTTCATATACAGAAATGACGAAATGAAACTCATATTTCAGCTGTAGAACTATAAAACTTGCCTTAAACCACCAAAAATAAAAAAGAGCAAATGTTAACTCTGAAATATATTGGTATGAGAACATACTTTTTACTTGTTTTAGCTATATAAATATAACAATTTTCCGAATTTCATGTATCGCATACATTAAAAATTGTGAGGGTATGACATCATCAACTTGCTCATTTGAATATTCATAAGGACTGGTCAAGTAGTTGATGTTTTCTGAAAAAATGTGACATGTCAAAATGCCATATCTTCCTTACTCCTTAGTAATTTTTGTACTGTTCTGCAGGGAATATTTCTCTCTTTCTTTTGAAGTTTATTTATTTTTGGGATGGATTTCATCTTTAAGTATTTTTACATTAACACAATTCATATAATCATATATATATATATATATATATATATATATATATATATACAATGTATATGACTCATTTCCTTTCAATACCCTATGTATATGTGCTTTTTTAGTACTACATTAAGAACTTACTGATGAAAATAACGAAATTATTGTTTTCATCTTACGATAAAGAGTCTCGAGGGAATTCGTCAAAATTCGAAAACGAGAAATAACTGATTTCGTATCTTTCCAATAAAGCACTTGTTCGGTCCGATCAGTTGTCCATAATGCCCGCAGGAAACCTTAAGATTCTCGTAAGTTCTACCTACATAAACGGCATCTTGGGCTTCCAGGAAACAGTAAGTCATCCTCTGCCACGTAAGAGATGCGTCATAATGAATTATCAGCAAATGCTAAGTCAAACACAAATTGGAAGAAGTACAACAGTATACCGTGATATATAATAGTTATACGTTTCCACATCGAATTGTTATCATTCAAATTAATTATTCAATGTGTCCCCTTAGATATCCGTATATCGACATGTACAAGACAGTGATAGGCAAAATGTGTATAGGTTCTTCAGTAAATTTGTGTTTTGCACTTTGTCTTTTTGTCTTTGAAATTTGTATTCTATTTGCATTCGATTGCGTAAATTGATCAAATAAAATAATTCACACAAATCTACGTGACTTCAAACTTCTCAGCTGATTTAAGACGCTCTGATTAAAAAGAAATATTCTACTGAAGAGATATCTTTTCTTCAGTTATTTGAGCATCATAAAAGAAAAAAAAAACAAACAAATGTGTTTCGCACCTGATCGATTCATCTTGTGATTTTTATTTCTTTCAGTGAAATATGTGCTACACCAATATATGCAAATGCTTTTTCACTCTCTATCACGATTTTCTTTTATGGGAACTGTACTCTACCAAATCTTTCATCTGTAAGTCATCTGTATATGTGAGCAGTTTTGTCATTTCTATGCCATTTTGGAATTAAGTAATAAATTTCAAGAATTACGTTTTGCAATTCCGTTGATGATCATTTTTACAGACCTGAACAACAACAACAAGTACATGTAGATACTTCAAAGTTGTTTTGTTATAGAGATATATCCCATCCATATGAAAGAGATTAGAGAAGTGGCGTTATTGTACTGAATATATGGGACGGAGGCCTTATAATTATGATACAAGCGGTTTAAGAATGCCAGACGATGGCTTAGAAAAATTCTAGCACAGGTCTGGGGGAAGACAGATCTTAAATACGCAGAACAATAAAAACATCAGAGCACCCCTTTTTTTTGCCCAAGTCAGTAAGACAATACGAAAGCGACAGTAGAAATGGCGTTATTGTACTGAAGACGCGGGACGAAAGCCTTATAAAAATATGATACAAGCAAGTTTGGAATTTTCGACGATGGCTGAGGAAAAGTGTAGCACAGATTTGCAGATCAAGGGGCAAGACTGATCAGAAATACCCAAAACAATAAGAACAGCAGGACCCAATTCCATAAAAAGATGTTAGGATAGTAACTCCTGCTGGAATGACAAGTTCCCACAGAAGCAGCCAATCAGGAAACTGGATTCTTGTCGTTACCATGACAATTGCCATTCCAGCCCGAGTTGATCAATCATAATTATTATCAACTTTTTTAATGAAATGGAGCCCAGGAGCCCGTTGCATAAAACTTACCATTGAATTTCAATGGTAACTACTGTCAAAATTAGGCGTCACAGCCAATCAGCATCAAGGATTATAAAATTTACCGCTAATTTGAAGACTTACCGCTAGAAAGTCCAGCGGTAAGTCCATCGGTAAGGATTTTATGCAACAGGGCCCAGATCACCCATCTTTTGCCATGCAGTAAGAGAAGAGGATAAAACGTAAACGGTCTGATATGCGAATGGCCCTTCATCAAAGACTTGAAACTGCTATAATACATAGGTCTATGCCTACTTTTTTTTTTTTTAATTTGCTACATTTGCTTAGCTCTTTAGTTCACCCGTCACTAGAGGGCGGTAAAGAGGTCGAGGCAGAGCGGATTCTGGGTCGAGGCATCCTCTTCGGGCTCGGTATGTAGTCACTGTTGTCCGTCTATTCATTGCTAGACAGGAATACACATGCAGGTGTGGCACACTCACTTGTTGTTTGAAGGCGGTAAAAAGTCATAACTGTAGAAGATCTTTTGACATGGCTTCTTCATTTCTTTCCCGTTGGTTTCACCATGTTCACTTCACTTCATCTATTTCCATTTCCACCAAAAATAGGACACAACATAAGTACATCGTATGTAAACACAATATATTTCAAATATTTACATCAGATCGTGTAATGAGGTAAAGACATACTTTGAACAAAGCTACTTGAAATTAATTAGCTCTGTGTTATGCAATTGGTAATTACTGTGAGCTCTTATTACATAAATTATTACAAATAGATGAGAACTATTTTGGCTCAGCACACAAAACTAAGAATCATGAAATCTGAGTGTCCTGGTTCGAGTGCGTCATCCCACGAGACATTTCCGTCCCAAAAAGCCAAAAGAAAAACAAAGAATAAAAAGTAAGTAAATAAATAAATAAATAAACAAATAAATAAATAAAAGGTTTCCATATCTTTTTATAAACAGCATTAAAAAGATGAAAAATTCAAACCCAATATTTACTGAAAAAATGGCCTTCCTGGAAAAAAAAAGTGGAGGGGCGGCATTTCCCCCCTCCCCCTGTCCATGATTTTTTTATTTTTTTTTTGCATGTACATGCCTCGTTTCACACAAATATTGCACTGTTTTTAATAGAAGCATGCAGCATTTTTGCAACCATTTTGACTATACTATTCAAATTGCAACTGATTCTTGAGTAAGATGGAAGGATCTTTGATACAGTAAGTTATCATTTTATTTTATTCTTGAGCTTTAAAAAAAATCGACTACATTGATACTGATAACATAAACATTGCATTCGTCTTGTTTGTTGTTTATTGCTACCTTATTGGTTTAGTTTTGGGGACTATGTGAAATCATTGTGTGTCAGTTTTTCACTAAATTGATGCATTGTCATTGTGTGGTTTGTGTCGGGGCGTTGTCAGCAGGTCAGCATACAATATCATCAATGAATACGATTAGATTGTTGTTGTGTTGTTTGGATACACTGCTGGTTGGACCTTACAATTTAGAATTCTTTGAGATGAAAAACAAAAAAAAAATACATGAACGAAGAACAACGTAGAACATTTATACGATCGTAATTACTATCACATTATGGCAAGCCTTCATGCGTTGTGTATGCCCTTTTTCCTTTCTTGAAAAAGTCTACTCCATCTTCCTCGTTAAATTGATTGCACGAAGTAGGAACTT
The DNA here is from genome assembly GCF_040938485.1 of Diadema antillarum. Lineage (NCBI taxonomy): Eukaryota > Metazoa > Echinodermata > Echinoidea > Diadematoida > Diadematidae > Diadema > Diadema antillarum. The sequence goes on from NW_027271321.1 coordinate 545,931, forward strand.
GATCGCCTGAAAATGAAATTGAACGCTCCAGACAAGCTCATCGGGACTATCACATGGCTATCGCGTGAATTTGAATGCACGAGTAGGAAATGCGATGCTCGCATTCGGAAATTGAACGCCCAAGCGTGAATTTGATTTGACGAAAACGAAATAGAACTCCCATAAATGAAATCGATCGCGCGGATTCTGAATTTGAATGCTCGAATATTTTCGCGCTGTATGAATTGGAATGCACATTCATGAATGCGAATGACAAAAATATGAAATTCACCGGGAAAATCTATACTATGTTTTGAAATAGGTATTGTAAATATTAAGAAATGATTTTTTTTAATCTATTAATGATATACATATATATATATATATATAATAGGGTTTATATTTTAAGGTTATCAGGAAAATGGTAAATGTCAACGAAAGGACGGACTCCACGTTTTCTTAAGTCATGAATCATCATGAATGATAAATTGGTAATTACGTATCTGTTCACAGTATTGTGAGTATATGATTGTATGATAGTATATTGAAAGATGTATTTATGCATAATGTATGTTTATATCTTTAGTATTGAATATATATACTTGATTAATAGTCAGAACAAATCGGTCAAGATTGAAAATTCCGTTTAGTAAAATATCGGAAACATCAAAGTAAGAGCTCTGATAATATACGTATTTACACAATGAAAAGGATAACGTGGGGTAAACCAACACAGAACCTAAAAGACATCGAAAGAAAAAGTATGCGAAAGAAGAAAAGCCACAACACGTATGCGTACTTTTCAAATGCGGGTAAAAATTTGTCTATGCTTCAAGCAATACTCTAGCTAGACAAAAATTCCAAATCCCAACACATTTATGAAAAATGTATTTTGAACTATAAATCAAGGGGGAAATATCACAAAAGATGTAATTCTTTAAACAGTGATGTCATTATTACGTCACAAAACAAACATAGAATGAATTGCTTATATATCAGAGGGCCTACATGATGATACTATATAAGTATCATATGAATTACGTATATATTCGTAATGTAAGCAAAATCAATCCAAATATTGGACACAAAAAGAAAACCACCTCCAATGATAATTCTTAGTTTTTGATAAATATATTAGTTTTATATACATAAATTCGAATGATAAATCATCTGACTTCAATTTACGTCTGTTAAAATGAACTCACCAAATGCAGTTGTAGCTCAGACTTCGATCCGGTGCTTTCACAATCAAAGAAGGTAACGTAACTTAGCGGAGAGGCATAGCAGACAATCTTCCGATTTTATGCGTATGCACGCATCGTTCTAGGCAAAAAAGACAAGAAAAGAATAACGCAATTAGCATGAATACCATGAAAACTCCACCCAAGAGTAGTCTTTCACACAGACCATAATCAAAGAAGCCATTGACTAGGCATAACAAAGACTAGAAAACCCTCGCTGGGATGCTGAAAAGGCTTTCGACGTAAACTAATTTTTCTTTAGTGCATTATTCTGTGCTTGAAAAAGAGAAAAGAAAGAAAAATCATCTAGGCAAGTAGACCCCAATCAATTCTCGGTATCGCCGATAGCTAGGTATCGTGTGCATAGCATCGTTTTAGATGCATTATGGGATAGCTCAGGGGAAAAACTTGCCCCGGTTTTGGCTGCATTATGCTCTCAGGTCACGCTCTGTCTTTATCCATGGGTATCTTTTTGCTGTTGTTGAAGATTTCGTCGCTTTCTATCATCTGACCAGCACATTGAAGCCTTGTAACCATGACTCTAGTGACTGCAAATCAGCAAAATTTAGACATTTTCAACTCTTTTAAAGCTTAATCATAGACAATAAATAAGGAGTAACAACGAAAAGCAGATACAATCTCACAGTGCATCTTTGACAGGGCTCTCCAGCGTGCGCAGAAGTTTTCTGCGCATTGGCGATACTGATAATGGTAGAACGATGGGAGGGAATCTCTGCATTTACATTTTTTGAGAAATCACTTATCCATAGAGCGAACCAAAGAAAGTGAAATGCATTTGTTCTAGCCGAAAAATGCAATGAGATTTTGAAATTAATTGATTTGTTATAAATTGAATTAATTAAACTAAATTGATTGATTCACGTGTCTGAGAGGAGCAAGGGTGACGTCACATAACGATTCATACAGAAAGGAACACGTGGTATAAGTGATCCATTAATTCAACATTTTTTATGTTCTTAACAATAATCCCATGGTTGGCCTTTCTATTTCTCGGCAACGTTTTTGTGCGTGTGTGGTTCGGGAATTCACCTTAAATAGAGCTATACAGCTTGCAAATTGCCTCCTCAGACTGAATTTTCAACAATCAAACAGGAAATGTATCGGAAAGAACACTCATAGCTTACTAGATAAGACTAAGGCTTTCTACTGTGTGGTTTTTGGTTGGTGTCAGCTGGCAGTATGCAGCAGTTGTGGCTTCAAACAAAAGTCACTTTATCCTCATCGTCTATAGTAGGTCTCGTGGCAGATAAACATTTAAAGACTTCTTTACTGGAGATGCTAAATACACCCACACACACAATACACACCCAACATCGACAGCGATATTTTTTATATCAAGTAATACTTCCGTCCATGGGATGCAACACAACTGAAGATTGGTATGTTCTACTTGGACTGATGTATGAAGCATATTACAGAAATTTCGGCCATTTTCATGTCCTTGTTTTTGATTCGCGGAGAATTTAAGGAAGTTTCAGCACCGCACATACACACGCAATCTTGCACAACAAATGAGTTAATTATTAATAGAATCGCTTTACGTATAAAATCCTCTTTGACGAGGTCACATGAGACAAAGGGGGAGGGGGTCAGATAACAAACAACGGTTGATGTACTAGTATTACGTTTATAGGATTCATGTGACGTCATAACGTGCAGGAAAGTAACCGTTCTGCACTAATCTGCTTAGTACGGCGTCCAGACTGTTTTTGTTTTTGTTTTTTTTTTTTTTTGCTGTAGAAGCTGAGCTGCAATAAGATATCCCTTTTTAGTCATGTCGTTGTATATTCTGCGCAGCAACAATAATTTTCCTCTCTCGTATCAGGGAGGTGGAAGTCTTCCACCTCCCTGCTCGTATCAAAAGCTCACCGTACAAATAAGGACCTATGTGTAGGGAGCGGCTTTGTTTTGTGTTATGTTTGCGTATGGCATCATGACCTGCGCCTATCAAGCACCTGACGAGTTAGACAAAGGCATGTTAAATTTGTCAGCGTAGTAACTTAGCAGTACCATCTTTTCAATGCAGCGAAAAGCATGATGACCAATGCAATACCTCACCCCATTTGATTCACCCTATAGCTGTTGGCCACCATTCGCATCAGCTGGCCATCACCACGTTCGATCATCATCTCAGAGGTGACGAAGAGAACAAACCTGCATGCATGTCTTTCTGTCGGGGAATTTTTGATGTCTTAAGAGTCTGATTTTTTTTTTATACTGCAAATATTGTACGATTCTACTGATCTCTTATTTACAATTTTGAGGAAGTTATGCTTAATTCTATGTTTGATTCTACAGATCTTTATCCTATTTCGTTTTTTTTCCCTCCAAACATAACTTTGTATTTTGCCGATATGCATGTATAATTTCATATTTGTTAAACATTATCTACCATGTAAAGTCGAATACATGCCTATGTTATATCTTCTGATTCATTTCGTGTTATGTTTGACGAAAAAAAAAAGAAAGAAGGAATGAAATAAATGAAATGAAATGAATCCTATTTCGTTATTTTTGCGGACAAAAAATACTAGTTTCTTGATAATTGTTTTTCATGTTAACCATGTTTCCTTCTTGCTGACACACTATTGAGAAATTTGTGCTTAATTCTATATTGAATTCTCCTAATCTTTATCCTATTTCGTTATTTTTGCAGACCCCAAAAACAAACAAACACAGAATCGACCTGTATGTTGATAAGTGTTTTCATTGTTAATCATGGTTCATTTCCACGTTTTGGAAAACAATGTACTTCATTATGTATTATTGTACTATATCATTTTACATTACACATATATTATATATTCCTTTAACATTATTATATCACATACAGAACCATGTGTATATAATTGTTATCATAATAAATATACGTGTATATGTAATATATAACTACAGTGTCATTTTTACAAATGATTAATTTTAGACTTTTGACATCTCTGCATTCATTCAAATGCAACGTTAGATGCAACGTAGAAAACGACGATTACAAAGTTGATGTCTTGCCTTTTGCAATCGAAGATACTATGCACATTATGTAATTTAAGAGGCATAATTTACCATTTATTTGCAGATGAAACAAAAATCCAGCATTAGTGCTTCAAAAAAGTTTTTAAATGTGAGTTAGAGATAAAAACAAACACTGTAAAGAATTTAAATCTATATTATCGATGTTAAGTACAATTTGTATTGTTAAATACACAAAATGTGAACAACGGTTATAATAAGAATGCTTCCAGATTAAACCGTCTACAGTTATGGTTTATTGAGGAAAATACTGATATCTCCAAATATTTTAGGCTTTATTGCAAAAAAAAAATAAATGGCAGGATGTTTTGTGCTACAACAGACCCACATATATACATCAAAATGTGATATCTTGAATGTTTTCAAAATCACTGCCCCAAAGGTAAACTGGAACTTTGAAATTGACGACATTATGTGTCATAGAAGTGTTGCTTTGTTTGTGTGTGATGTGTATGTGTGTAACTGCCTCTGTCCTGTATGGGTGCACATGTGTGTAACAGTATACGTCAAGAATGTTGAGTAATAACTTATCTATCTCGCAAAATTTTGCGAGTATAAAATTGCCTCAGTCCAAAACTGTAAAGGTTCTAGTTGATTCAGTTAACTCTTGGTTCACCCACAGTATCACAAAACTTGACGTATGACTGCATCGTATGCTGATGGGCCCTCCGCTTGCAGGTCGGTTTTGTGTTGGTAATTAGTTCGGTATTTTTGCTGTCTGAGGTTAATGATCAACTTGTTTGCTCACAGGGGGATAAATGCACTTATCTTGCCTGAACACAAATCCAGTATTTCGTGTATACACGGAATGGTCTTCTCAGTGTTGTTTCATCGTTACATGTAGACCCTATTGGATACAGATTTTTGGATAATAGGTTTCTTGGGCATTTTTGCTGATTCTCCAAGGGACGGAAGGGAAAAAAATCACGGATCTTAGTATCTCGGATTATAGGCTCTTTACCACTCCAAAAGAACAACTTCTTTCTTTCTTTCTTTCTTTCTTTTTTCCGTTGGAAGGTACGTATCGTCACTCTGCATCTCGAGGTCTGTTTAGGTAAGAGCATATCATTATTACGCCTTTGACCAGAGATGAAAATTCTGCTGTTTCATGGGCAGGTAGGCCTATTCATTTTGGGTCGTTGCAAATTGAATATTGTATTGCATTTCCTTCTTCTCTTCTTGATACAGTGCATTTCCTTTAACGAAGTCGTCTGGACCGACGGTTTTCTGCCGTTATTATCGAAATTTCGTTGTAGCCGAACAATTAAGAATATCAAAGAGACTATATAGATCGTAGTTTTTGGACCTGAATCTGTCCTTTGTCCTGACCAAAACCTGCACGGTGTCTCATTGTGAAGGATAAGTGTAGAAGAAAGTGTAGATATGAGACGTACGGACGTTTCTCTGTTCGACAATGCATGTATTTTAATGCACATCATGCCATATATCTGGAGTATTTTCGAAACACATTATCTTCGTAGATCCTGGTGCTGGCCATGACAGGACGAAAGCTATATAACAAAAACGAAAATGAGAGCAATGTCCTCAAATCTTATATTTCCTACATATGAAGAGTTTTTTTTTTCAAAAGTGCCTAAATCCTTATTAGCTAATTTTCTGGTAATAGGAATCATTTTTTTTTTTTCATTTCAAACAATTCTCTGTTTCCGTACATGGCATTCTTCTATTATGTTAAAAAGTAGTCGCCGTAGGTAAAAAAAAAAATGACAATTAAAAGAATTCTTCGGGGTTTTTTAAAATGGATTTAAGCCATTTTGCCCCCCCCCCAAAAAAAAAAAAAAAAAAGTTTTGAAGAGTAATAGCTTTACACATTTAAAAAATGTTATCATAAACATGACTATCTCCTGTCTTATATGCTACCCTTCCTTTGTCAGTAGATATGTTTAAACTTTTCACATGGCTACTAGAAATCTTGCCTGATATAGCAACAACTTGCAAGCTTCAGTAGCTATTCTTTAGTGAGGTACGTCGTATATTGCTAGTATTTTATCGATATCATTTGTCACTCTGTCCGTATACCTGAAAGCAGGTTTTCTCAACATAACAGCAATCTCAACCAAGTACAATGTATTAGACAATTGCATGCTTTTCAAAGGCTTTTCAACCAACGACATCATCACCATCACTATCACCAACACCTCCACCATTATCACCTCCATCGTCGTCATCAACATCATCAATCCCATCACTTTCATCATCATTTTTGACATGGTTGATTAAGTCACTTTATAACTCGTCTTCACACAGGGTATTCTGCTCAGGTAGTTGTGTGTTGATTTCTGATTGGTCAGGAAAGCCAATGTTGGCTTCGTTTTAGCCAATCAGGATACGGGGATAGGAAAAAGGGAGTAAGTGTGAAAGCGTACCAACCCGGAATGAACTCTACATTCTATTCTGTATTACGCAATACTTTCTGCAAATGGTACAGATGCATGTGCATTTGCGGGGGTGGGGGCAGGAGTTTTTAGTCCCTAAAGTCCATGTGTTCTAGATTGCCAATATAAAGTTTAGATGTGGATTTTATAAAAATGATTATGATCATTCAATATCCAATTTAAGAAAAAAATAATGGAGTTGTGCATATCAAGTTAAGAACATTTCCTTTACACTCTCGGGATTCTTATCAGTTTGAAATTCATATCACTTTGGAATTTGATTTGGTAATAAATTCCATGTCGGGTCTATGAAGTCCCAGGTCATGCAAGTAGGTTATCTGACCAAGATCAGTCATCAGTTGAGAACATGCACATTTGCATACCTAAAGAAACAAAAATGATATTTCGAGGTTGAGGTAAAACAATAAAACTATAACGAAACATCTCCCTCACTGATACTGAAAAGGCCTAGCTGGGACTCGTGTCATGTTTGTTAGACCAGAAGACTTTCAAACATAACCCTGATCACTATCTTTTATATCCAGTTTTAGTCGACATCGACAATGGCGTCGTCACCGCCTTACCCTACACATGACACGGTAGTCGGCACCACGGTGGATCAGGTCTCTTCTCGGGACAACGTCGAGCGCATTCGTAAGATTCGCGTCCTCCAGAGCATGGCAGGAATCCAGATCACCACGGGAATAATCCTCAGCGCTATGGGTGGGACGGCGATCGTCCTTGAATGCTACTGGTCCCGCATCGGGAACCCACTGTGGAGTGGAATATGTGTAAGAGCTTTGCGCATTCTCTTTTGCTGCAGACCTGTAGTTGCAACTTTCAAACAGAAGTGTTGAACATGGTCAGCCATAAACGCGACTCCCTCACAACAGCACAAAGCAGTCTTACATTTACCCAAGCACCATTAAATTTCTTCTCTTCTCCCTTGCAGTTCTTCATGGTGGCAGGCTTGATTGGATCCGTTTCGACTGCAAGTGGAAAGCATTGCGGGGTGAGACAAACAACAACGAAAATAGTAACTGGGATAGAGTTCTAACACATCTATTGATAATTCCGAAAGAGGAGCAAAAGATATTGACAAAAAAGAGTGTCTATACTCAGAAGAAAAAAGCTTTCGGTGCTCTGAGTGACATTATGTTTATGAGATAACACTTAAACATCGGAGTAAAATCAGTCAAGCACTGATGGAAGTATAAGTAACATCAGATTTGCTTCAGAGTAGTCAAAGAGAAATGAAAATCTTTGTAGAGTATGCCAGGAATCCCTTCCCTCCAAGTTCTCTCCATTGTGTTCACAGATTAATAATCTATGCAGTTCCAAGAGCACCAAAGTGCTAAACTTGGAAGAAACAGCCCCATGACATGCTTTACAATGATCCACATTTTTTCGGTGACCACTTAACTAAATTGAATTGGGTTTTCTGCAAAATAGGATAAGATGTTAATCTTCTCAGACCCTGAAATAGCATTCAGACAGTTAAATTATATTAAAATTTATCAATGCATTATTCCGACGGTAATTCTAAGACCACGCACTATATCAAGTCACATGACTGGCAGAGCGGTGCACCGCGGTGGTGCAATAGGCAAGGTACCTTACTCTCATTTCCTGTTTCTTCAAAGGAAACTCAAAGCCGTAGGTGCAGTGGTTACTTGGTTACAAACTATAATTGATTCATTAGTGGTCACGTGAAACAGATCAACTGATATCAATTAATTAAAATCAAGTAAAGTATGAAAGAGACGACATACTTGTTAATGTTGACTTGAATCTTTAACGCTCATCTGTCCTCTGTTGTCCTCTGTTTTGCTGTGCTTCTCCAATCAATATAATGATAACTTTATTTTTTTATTATTCGGTGTATAATCAATAGGTTGATTGCTTTGCTTCTCATGTATTGGTCGGATCTTTAGATAACCCTGTATTCAGTGTGGTCAGCCCTCTCCGCCGTGTGTGCAGCACAACTAGTCGGACTCGCCATTTACGCCACCACACAAGAACTGGAATTTCTCTGCTACCCGTCCATTGATTCCTTCACGCTCTGTACATACGTCAGGGTAAACAAAGATATGGATACTTTGTGATAATGCACTGTATTTGCTTGGTATTTGGTTTATATGTATTTTTTTTACGTCGAAAGCAATCATCACCAGCTATAGTATAACTATGTATGTTTAAAAGGAATTGTATTACGTTTACGAAAGGACTGTATAAGAACCCTCAACATCACATGTTGCGAATAGATGAATCGCAACCCATATACTTTTGTCGTGAAATACATACTCCTTATTAATTTTTATAGAGGTACAATGTGCTTTAATGCTGCTCAGTCCGTGCAGAATTGACATTGCGTAATCTATTTTCACACACACACCCTCACACATACACAAACACACATACACATATCATACAATGCACCAAACATATACAGTACAATCATAATTCTGCTGACACAAGTAAAATATGCAATGGATTAAGTAGTCTTTTCAGCCTCTTTCTGTGTGGACACGAGATGATGTATTTGATCAATACGTTGACACGTTACTTATTTATTAACAACAATCTAATGATTGATCGTTCAATCATCCCCCATATCTCTCTAGTCACTAGTCAGCGTATACTATTAACTCTAAGTTTCCTATGGATTATAGTGAAAGATGTATAATTTCTGACATTTCATGTTTTTTGTATCCGGTATAAAGCTCAAAATATGTCGTTTTAATATGTAATTACTTGTGATTTTGCGCACAGGAAGCTCGAATAGGGATTAACGTCTGCATTTCACTCGTGGGGATTGTCGCTCTGTTGGCAAGTTTGGCCGCATCCTGCGTCAGTTGTTCTGTGCCGCCAGTTACAGAGGTGAGACAACGATGAATATCAGGAAGTTTCCGTTTTGCAAAACCTACAGGAACTCTACCTTCCTCTATTTTGATATTTTCTCTTTGCCTCCATTGGAGCAGTGGCTTTCTTTTGTTTCCTTTGAGTATAAGAGACGGTATCTCCGTGATAAAATGATGGTATTCATCCTTAACATGCCGTTACTATGAAGACTATGAAAGACTTGATGTCTTTTATAACAAGATGGCGAGTAGAGACAGTGATGTTTCACTGCCAGCAATATCACTTTCATGTCAACCGCTTTAATAATACATGATTGGACAGATTGGAGATACATTGTGATTATGTTGCAATCTCCCAATATTTCGTAACTTACTAGTGTATGCCGAAAACTCTTCTGGGACCTTGAATAGCCGTCATAATATATTTTTGATTATATCACACGATAACCACATAAAAATAGCAAACAAACAAACAAACCAAACCAAACACTCAACCCTAAACCCCTTGAATAGCTTAATATCACTTGTACATCATCAGTGTGATTAAGGGGCAGAAACATAGATCAATAATTGTCGATATAATGAATGTAGCCTCGAACGGTTTATTCCCAGTCCTACCATATAGTATGTTCTGATTTCTAAACAGACGAGAATTGTGGTTCAAGCTGGCCCAAACATGATGGAGGCTGGTTCACCGCTTCCATCCTTTTCTACATATCACGTACCCGATACAGGTGAGTGGAATCGTTACGCAATCATTATAAAGTTGAATAATCAGGAACGTTTACAAAATTGGGAGAGGCCAGGAATGATGGTGGGGGGATCTTAGCAGCGGGGGACGATTGGGAGGTGCGGGTGGATGCTTTAAACTCCTCAACCAGGACGCAAGAAACACAAAAAACAAGGAAATAGTCATTGCTTAAAAGTAAAGAAAAGATGGAAAGAGAGAGAGAGAGATAATACAATAAAGACTATATTATATAAATGGTAGATAGATTTAGAGACTATCTATGGATTTGAGTCATGTCTATCATTCAAGTAGATAAGGAAAGCTTTCAGTTCCCGGTAGTTTCCCAACAACGGGGAACACAACAAGCAAAGGAGGAGCTGAGCAATGTGAGCTCATTGGGAAGAAAGAACATTTCATTTGACTCTTTTGTTTGCTGTTTTCTTCACGTTATCTCTCTTTTTTTAACGTTTTAACCAGACATGATGTAAGAAATGACTGAGACAGTCACTAGACCTATTGATGTGAATGCGTGATGCCATTGTGCTGTGATCCAGAGGGGGCGCACCGGGCGCGCGCCCCCTCTTTATTTTTGGTTAAAACAAAAGAAAATTTAATGAAAAGTAAAAAAAATGGGGGGGGGGGGGGCTTGCGTGCTCCCCTCATTTAATTTTGCAAAGGCGCCTCCCCTTTACGGTATTCCTGGATCCGCCCTTCATTGTGTGTTTACCGTCAGAGTTATTGGAGAAAAATATATCTCTGCCGTCACTTCAACGGCGACCATGATGCCATTTTGCAGTTCGGTCCTGATACTCAGTCACAGTCGGAATTAACGTATACCTCACTGACTAACCTTGTAATTTTAGAACAGCTGAAGCCCCATCAGATTACAACTAGAGAAGATAATAGCTGAACAATGTTATGTATACATGTATTTTATGATTATCTAAAGAATTCGCAAGCTCTCATGAACCCCTTCAATCCAATTTTTGTTTCGTTTGTCATGTCGTCATATTGGACTTGTTTTTATTGTTTTTATACACTTTGTCGTGTATATGATCAAATGATAATATGTAATTTGTTTTCATGCTTGTAGATCTTATGTGAAGCTGAAATAGATTGAAGTTATATTAAAGGTGGACGGACCCAGGATTGAGGAGGGCGCTATTGTTTAGTGTAATGATTGCCGTCATCTTCAATACAATTATGAGTGACGCTGTAAAGCTGTCAAAGTGTCAATTAAAGCAAGTCAGGCATTATTTACGTCCATGCAAACTTTGTATTTGAAGGATCCATATGCAGTGAACGGAACTATATGGCCAGGACCAGATAAACTGAAACTGACATTCGTTAGACCATTTTCTTCATACGTAAGCCTACCCTATATGGATTGGTTTTATACAACATTCGAAACATGGAAGATGCGTAAGCGTGGGTGCATGCAACAACGCCCTTTTGAATCCTGAGTCGTTTTCAGTTTACTACATTTATTTAGGCCTACTATCACTTTGCAGTGCTAATAAGTGAGTCCTCAAGAAAACCGAGATTGCCATGAACGATGAATTGTCTTCTTTGTAAAAAAAAAAGGGGGGGTTAGGCTTTTGAATACTGAGTACGTCACGGCAGCAAGAAAAACTTGAATGAATTATGCTCATAATCATACTATTTTTTTGACCTGATTTCAACCCGAGTGATGATGATGATGTTGTTGTTGTTTTTTCTTTTTCCTTTTTTCTGTACCTATACGTGTTCAAAATTGTTGGCCCTTCGGCTGAATTTAACGTCATTGGTATGTTTATTGTCATTTTATTTTAGAAGCCCCAAAACCGTACGGCGACGAACAGCCCCCTCCGTACAGCGCGTAGGTGTGTAATCCGTCGCTCATGAGAGATGGTTTGGACAGGGACACTACATAATAGTCAAAGTAGAGGTGTTTTTTTTTTTCAATATTCACAAGTTATGCGGCAGAGGAAGTTAGTCCGGAAACGAAAATTCTTGAAGAGTGATCGGTAAAATATACTTTTAACTTCATGAAATCTTTGAGAAAGTTTCGATGATTTTATAGTTAGGAAACTGTAACTATCTTGAAGCCGTTATCTTATCGCATCATATGACACTTGATAAAAGTAGGCCCTCCAAGTGCCAACACTACTAAGGCTTAGCCTATTAACGCTTTACATGTATTCATATAGATTTTGGCATATTCAATTGCAATCCTGCAACTTAAAAATACAAAGACATGTGTCACTATGTACGATGTATTTAACAAGGGGACAAAGCAGACCCCCCCCCCCACAAAAAAAAAAACCAAACCCCAGCAACAATAGTACTTCCTGTAGACAAATAGTGTTATGTGGTACATGACCATTGTTTGATATGATTTGTTTTGTATAATCATAATGTTTTCAGAACAACAAACGCCGATCTAACTGCATGCCATTGTGGCACAATGGTGGAAAAAAAATGTAGGAGTGTCGGTGTCTGACGTCATTATCTCGTGTAAGATTAACATGTTACATAAACTATAGTGTATAATGCACAACATTTATCTTGTCGCCACTGGATTGACAGTCATTGGTCCCTGGAAATGGAGTAGTTTAAATGTATTTTACGATTCGTAATCGTCAGGTAGCCTTCGTTTTTGTATCATTTTTTCTGTTCAGAAAATAGCTTGGATCAGATAAACCGAAGCTGTTTTCAGCATTGTATATAATATTGAGGTATTTCATGTCGTCATTCTATTTTAAAAATGTTTCAAAGATCTCTATTTTCTTAGGATGTTAGGATGTCCTAACCACTGAAGAAGAAGATAACACAAATAATGAATTCACAGTGACATTAAGTGTAAAATGATAATTGGTCCAGCATGTGATGTCTTTGTTTGAATTTCCTACCAAAAAATATATATATATGATCTTGCGCCCATAGAATACTATCGACGCTTACGACTTAAGAAGTTATCAGACTTCACAGTTCACGTTATGGATCAGAATTGTAAAAGTGTAACATTTATTTGTGTTTTTGTTATGATTTTTGATAAACGAGTAATTAATCAAGGCCTATTCAAAGTTTTATTTACTTTTTTTCAGTTTACTAGGCTTACTACAAGTCGTATTTTGTAAATATCTCTCACGAGGTCATCATCGTGATTGCGTAACGAAAAACATTTGGTTTACTTTATTTGTGGTACACAGGGTAAACAGTAGATTTAACCCTTTATGTACCAATGAGTCAAATGTGCACAAATCTCTCACACATATGCCTTTAGACAGGTAATGAATATGACTCGCAGCTCGCAGAGGGTTAAACACACTGACAGGTGCCGAGGTCTTGCTGCTTGAGGATAGTTCCATGTTGATATCAAGCTGGCATGGGAAAAAGTTGGTACAGTTGTGCACCTTGAAGCCATGTACTAGTATCAGGTTATGTATAGTTTTAATCTAAGGCTGGGGGCGCAAGTCAAGAAATTGACACCCACGAGTTACACAGACACGAGACATTAATTTGCAGCCCATGAGACGTACAGCTCACGAGTCATGAAGCCCACGAGTCATACAGCCTATGGGTTTGACACTAGGCATGAAATACGGCCCATGAATCCGATAATAGGCAAGAAAGGCCCACGAGCTCGGCAGTCATTACGTCACATTGCGGTGTCAGGCTCGTTGGCCTTTTTTGGCTAGTGTGTCTGACTCGGGGGCTGTAGGACTCATGGAACCTTTTTTTTTTCAATGTCGAACTTGTTGCCCGTATAAATTGTGGGTGTCGGTCTTGTGGGATGACTCCGATCCTGGACTCCTTGGAAAAACAAAAACAAAAACATGAGATCCTCACCCATTTACGAGTTATTGTAACATGGTGGGAGAGGAAAGGGGCAAAGAATGTGGAAAGTATGAATAAAAGTGTGGAGCAGGAAACGCACATAGGGAAAAGTGAGCGAGAGGAAGACGAGTACTTGTGAGACAGGACTGCATTGGGGTATAATACCTAATATAGAAAAGTATATACGTAATGTCAGAAAGTTGTAATTATTTCACATTATCGTTGTTGTTATTTGTCAAAGTATAATATAACATCTTCGCGCAAACTTTAACAAAAAGAAAAAGTGTAAACGTATTTTTTTACGACTGTGTTTCTTCATTGGTTTTTGTTCAAGATTTGCTGTAAGAGAAAATCAAGTCAATCATCTGATAATTTCTTCTTACACGGTTACATACATTTGCTCAGGAGGGCAAATGCTCAAATGGTCAGGCTACGTCAGTGTATACACTGTTAAACTTGCAACTTCTGTGGTGGTTACCCAGTACATTCGATGCTTCACTATATCGATGCCATTTTCTGTTTATTGATTTATGCATAGATTCTTAATGTTCTTTTCAATTTGTGTGTTATTTAAGTTGGCTATTGTTATTTTTTTTTCTTCATGGTACATGATACCAATAAACAAGCAATTATTCAAAATTCTTCTGAAATTCGTTGTTTGTCACAAAACACTTAGAAATATTGACGCATTTTGTTTGCGCTGGTGTTTCCCGAGTTTCCCGAGTGCTTTGAAAATATGTAGTCCTTTTATCATATTGTTTTCTACCCCAGCCTTTCAACTTTCATTACCAGAAGTTTTTCCATCACTTTTAGTAATCAGACATGATAAGAGACACGATGATTCAAATATCAAACTCCACCCCAGCATGATAGTTTCGCTGAACAATATTATACCCTTTAATAAGGAATAAGGGAGAGTGCAGCCCGTCTCCCTGCCCCCCCCCCCCCCACACACACACACACAAACACTCACGCACGTTTTGCCCGTCTAATGATATCGGGGGAAAATCAGGTGCAAAAAAAAAGAAGGAGAAAATAGTCTCGACTAAAAACCATGACTTTCCGAGGGCTCCTTCCTCAAATGATTCCAGGAAGGAGCGGTGAGGGGGTAAAAGTTTCATTTAAACCGGGCACTACCATTTACCTCCCCCCTCCCCCTCCAACACACAGACAAAAAAAAAAATATCAACTAGTAAAATGTACAGCTACCCTTGTTTATTCACAATTTCTACTTTTTCTTTACTTTTTTAAACAGATTATTCTCTGGTTGTCTGAGAATAGCTCCATTCCCTTACATTTCAGTGTATCGAAACACTGGTGCCAAGTAAATCGTATATATAATGTGCAGATGATTCCCTTTCAGTGTAAAAAATATGCGGCTGAGCGAAATCCTTCAGTGAAAAAGTCAGTTGTACCCTTATGACAGGTGTAATCCACTAGTGTGATCCACTAATAGTGCAGATAGTTGGACTTGTTTAAACTTTTTTTTTTCAAGCGAAGTAGCAAAGGGCTTACTTGTGTCTTTAAGTTTGCATAAATACTAACAGGTGAACTCTGAACTCGTTCGCTACTTCAGCTGAGATGTCTGTGCAAATATACATCCGGCCGCCTGCCATTATACACTTATCCTACCTTATAGTAAATACGGTACTTCACATATTTCAAAATCTATCAAACGCGCGAACCTTTCCCAACCACACACTCTACAACTCTGACTTTGCAGTCTCGCACGTATACTGTACATAAATGGTACGGTATTACTGGATATCGAGTTCGACGTTATACGCGGAATTTGGGACATCTCGGGGTGCGTTTGAAGGGTGCAGCAAGTGGTAGACTTGTTCAAGAATGGCGGCTTCTAACAAACCCAAGTTTTACTACTTCCAAGGACGAGGCAAAGGGGAGATGATACGACTCACCTGTGCGGCAGCCGGAATTGAGGTGAGTATAATCCCGAAACTGTATAGAAGTTATCGGAAAATTGGTTCTGAAAGAATCAGCTGGCATTTTCGGCAGAGAAAAATTTTCTTTTTCCTCTTCAAATGTCTGAAGGAATAAGGAACATGCCAAATCTGAACGTGTTTGATGCGTTGTCATCGACATCATCATCAACAACGGCAAAAGCAAAGGTCATAATAACCTACAAATGCGAATAGTATACTCTTTAAAAAAAAAACCACCATGACATCAATGTGTAAAAAGGTGTGATCCACGGGTGTAAATTTGATATTTTTCAGACATATGTACACACACAGACACGCACTTGCATATTCATATGTTATTACACCACACACAGACACATGTACACACACCCACACGCACACACACACACACACACACACACACACACACACCTGTACTTCCTTTACTTTTTCCAAACGATGATGTAGGCAAGGGCCTGTTCTTCGATCTAAACTCTAGAGACTTGTAGAGAATTGCCTTTTCACATACACTGAGAGAGCAGGTGATGTACAGATCGTATTTCTTTATACTCCGTTGCGTCACTGAGAATTTTCCAATGCGTTTATATATTACTTACAGTATTCCCTTGTATGGTAATTGTTATTCAGATGTATCTTTATTTGAGAAAATATTACCCTTAATGAAACATATATATATATATATATAATTATATAAATATATACATATATATATATATATATATATATATATATATATATATATATACATGTATATATACGGGCATACATATGGAACTGAGCTTCAACTTTATGCAAGTGACAACCTTCTCGTGTGTAAAGGCAGTCTGTAGTTCACAAAACCATTACTTGCCATGCTCTTCAATTTACTGCTTCAAAAACAAACATTTCAGTGGGCAGCGAGCCCTTTGATCATGTTGATGGACATTGACACTTTGTTGCTTCACAAGCAACAAAGTGTACAGTGTGCGGTATGAGCGAATATCCTACGGACTTGAAAGAGAGAGAGGGAGACAGAGAAGGAGAGAGAGAGAGAGAGACACCCACACACAACTAAGCATAAACTTCAATGGGAAAGGACAGAGGAGTGAGTTAAAGGAACTCGGAATGATCTCCTTCATAAGAAAGGAATGGATTTTATCGGTAAACCGTAAAAACAGTAAAAGCGGAAAAGAACACTCAGATTTAGATATAAACATACAGTGTTGATATCTCAACAGTTGTGGAACATTCAAATTACAGATCTAATTCCCAAATTATTACTTTTATTTTTTTTTTCATTTGTAAAAACGGGAAACATTCTTACACTGAAAACTACAACTTTGAGTTGGAGTTGAGATCAATGCCTATATTATCAGTATTTTTTTTCTCATTTCAATCCGTTCGCAGTTTGACGAAATCAGTGTTACAACGAGGGAAGACTATTTGAAGCTAATTGAAGGTAATGTCTCCCAAATCTAATATCTAATGCTCAATCTGCCTTATCGCATTTGTTTGGTCGTATGTGTGTGTGTATGCGTGTGTGTGTGTGTGTGTGTGTGTGTGTGCAAACTTAATACATTTTATAACCCTGAAATTGCAAAGTCGACAAGAGTTATGTTCTCGTGCAAAACATTATTTGATTTAAAGGTAGGAATCAATTTGAATTCTAAATTACCTGCGAACTGACACTCTGAACAAGAAAAGTTAAAAGGGGTCTTTTTAATCGCACGACGAAACTGATCAAGATGAAGCCAAAAATTAACTGTTGAAGACTATGCATCCATACCACAGAGACAAAATTTGTCATCTAAAATTATTTTCCACATTGTTACAATAAGAGCCAAACAACATGAAGTCACTAGACAAGGATTTTGCGTAATGCAGGTAGTGACGTTCTTCCGGTAAACGCAAAAAAAAAATCTTAAAATTTCTCTGATAACTTTTCTCATGCCATGCTAGAGGGGAAGCTGCTGTTCAAGCAACTCCCCCTGTTCGAGATAGACGGGCTGACACTGGTTGGTAGTGATAGCATCGTCCGCTATGTGGCAAGAAAAGCTGATCTGTATGGGCAGACGAACGCAGACAAGACAAGGTATTTTGTTCTACGCGTTTGCTTTTTCTATTCTTAAGCTACTTTTCGCTTCCGCTTCTTCTGCATCTTCCCCTCCTTTTGATTTCATTCATGTCATGCATCTGTAAAATACAACGATTAACTGCTAGGTCTAAAGTATTATTATGTTATATGATCATTTAAATAACGCCCATTGCCAATGTTTCACATGAACATTTTAATATCCACTGGTGGGTAAGCTAGAAAACAAACGAAATAGAACAAAGGACGCCATACATTTGGTGTGGCTGATCAGTATCTGGAATAAGCTCGAGTAAAATATTTTGGATGTTAAAGGTATCAATGTCAGACACACTCCTCGTAGATGCATGTTTAGATCTGGTACATGAAGAGGTAAATTTATTGAATATTTCAAAAACTGTCTATGGTATTCCATTTCCGACATTCCATTTCCAACAAATTTTCTTTCATACTATAAATAATCACATTATAGAATTGTATTTCATTACACTGCATTTCCCTTATCATCATAAACTAACCTCATTGATTTTGTAAAGCTATAAGCCTATAAACAAATGTCTCTCTGTATTTATGCTTTGTTGAAAATGAAATGAAGTATACAAACTCGTTTTGTGTCCTTGCTGTAGGATCGACATACTGGTGATGGGTGCAAAAGACCTATTTGATTATGGAGTTGGTGGTTACCTATTCGGGTCGTCTCCAGAAAAGTTCGTTGACGAAAAGGTACTCCCGCTGGCACGAAATAAATATCTTCCCGCCTTCGAAAAGGTATGATGTTTTATGTTTGTATTGACCGTTCTGTGACGCGCTATGTGTATTTTTGGCACTGGGCGCAGCCATAGTGGGTGTCTCAGCCGACCCCCCCCCCCCCCCTTCCCACTCCCCACCCCTCTCCCTATATTAGCACGCGCGCAGAATGAAAAACTGCTTTAGCCAATGGGCGTCTCGTACTGAGTGCGCGAATGCTTGCTTAGTGCGCGAACCTTTGTTACAAGTGCGTGATAAACATGTTGCCCGGAGGCGTGTTTTTTTTAGACGGCACAGATTGGGGAAACTAAAAATTTATCGGGGACCGTATCCCTAAACCTAACCCTAATCCTAATCCTAACCCTAACCATCAAACCCTAACCCTAACCCTAACCCTAACCCTAACCCCAACCCTAACCCTAACCCTAACCATAACCATAACCAAAAACCCTAACCCAACGTTTCTCCCATAGGTTTAACACGCGCCATGCCCCAATCTGTGCCGTCTTTAAAAAAAACGCTACCCGGAGTGGGGGAGAGCAGGGGGGTCGGCTGAGACACCCGCTATGGCTGCGCCCTGTGCCATGAAATGTCTGCTGCCCTCAACGAACCCGAATCGGTCAATATGACTGTGCCAAAAAAAAAAAAAAAAAAAAAAAAAATTATGAGAGTTTCTTCCCCCCTTGTTGTGATACAGGGCAAGGGCTGTACCACATTAATTACAACCGACAGACAGACCGACACACACACACACACACACACACACACACACACACACACACCAATAGATGTGACGCCAATTGAATATCTCCGGCTTTTAGTAGATTATAGGCACGATCCCCACTTTTCGGTATTCCTGATCACGAGTAATCTGTGTGATATTCCCCTCCACCCCACACAAAAACACAAGCCCAACACTCCACCCCTCACAGTCATAGGCCTAAATATGCGCGTAAGCCCAACTGCTCAAGAACCAGAGAGTTTCGTTACCAGTCACTGGTGGTTACTCTGTGTATAATAATAAAAAAATATTGTCTTATAAATTTTAAAGTTTGCATTTTCTAGATAATATTGTGTCTTTGCATCTTTTCCAGTAGCATAATTGTAACTATACGACATGCATCTCTATAAAGACATTTAATTTCGGTTTTATTGCAGAAAGGGCCTCCAAATATTTTGCAATGTATGTACACCCTCTAATGCGATGTGAGCTAGGTTATACCTACGTCTCCACCTTACGTATACCCTCTACCGTTAAATTGTCATGAAACGCATAGAGATCTTGGACTTTGACACCACCGTTGCTATACATCGTAGATCTTACTGAGGGTCAAGGCCCGAAAGTTTGTTAACTCTTTCTGTGCCGATCAGTCCAATGTGCACAACTCTCACGTAAACCTGTTACGAGCAGGTATTATCATTGGCACACAGAGGGTTAAACGGGTTAATGCAAACGCAGCGACGTCCATTGGTTGTCCCAACTATCGGTTGTCACTGTACATAATAGTCAACCGCGATGTTTATACCTTTTACCGTATGTGGATGCTAATACACGTCCTGTTAATTTGTCAAGACGCTCCATGAAAACACCACCACATGATATATCTTCACAGTTTAGAAATTAAAGTAGCGCTTTATGCTTATATTGTTATGATAAAAGCATGATTTTGATACCAAAGTCCATGCTTTTTCTTTATTTTCATCTTTCCAGTCTTCTTACCGGTATTCTTCTCATTATTGATGTGAATGTGCCGCCATAGCTCTTGGAGAGCTATAAACAAGACGCAAGTCAGATATTGTATTAAGCTCTTTCGTTTCACGATTCCTTTGTTAAAAAAAAGAAGAAGAAAATGTGTCTGCACACTCTAGTGTCGGCTACTGGTAGGCCTAAAACAAAACAAAAATCCTTTTCGGCCTTTCTAATCCCTTCTTCGAAGTTGAAGTCAAATTTCAACGAATACTGATGATATATTTTACGTAATTGTCTTCAATATCAACCATCAACATCGCCACCTTCCTGTCCCGGCAGACCCTGGCTGAAAATGGTAGCGGGTATATGGTTGGATCCAGCCTCACCATTGCCGACATCCTGGTCTTCGACTGCCTGACACACTGCACGGAATCCCCGCTGCCTCAGCTTGCATCCGTCCTAAAAGATTACCCTAAGTGTGATGTGAGTTTATAGACTTATCTGGTTCATTCGATCTCTCTATAATGCATGATTTCTCTATAATGCATGATTTCCTGCAATTATCATCTTCGTTTTCTTCTTCAGTAGCCCATTAGGACAATGACGAGTGCGGTGTATGTTTGGTAGGCATGCTTGTATAGGAAATCGCAGGTCTGCATTCGAGTGACAATTATCTTCCCCAATAATGTCACGGAGGAATGATGTTTGAGTTGGTCTGACTGGTATTGTGGCTATTCTAATAGGTTTCATGCCTCGGCCGTTCAACATCTGCACCCTTTGTAATACTGAAACCTGTCTAAGCCATGATTTTATTTTATCATGACTAAAACACAACTCTTGAAAAGTTTCGAAAAGTGGATGATTGCACACCAATCTGCCGTCGTGGCTAGGCTTTTACTACTGACATTTGATATCTTATTTTCAGATCTTTTTAATAAACAGTTTGAATAAATAATATCTTTATATATTCACTTGCTTTGATATTCACTATTCACTTGATACCTTCGGTGTAAATATTTAGTACAAGTATGTAGTAAGTTTAGTAGTTAATATGTTGATACTCTCTTTTTAGTCAATAGTGTCCTTTTTAAACGTACAGTATGTGCCTTTGCCGTGCATGCATTTATGTTAGCTATTTGTCTATTTTGGTGTTTTGGGTGTAGTTGGTGTCAAGTATTACCTCATTTATTGATGCTTTGGTCCCTTCTTTTTCTGTACAGGCTTTCGTCAAGTTCATCGCGTCACATCCAAAGCTCAAAGACTACGTCCCAACGCGGTATCCCATACCAACCGCAGAATACATCCACTCTGTCAAATCAACACTCCTCATGAAATGAAATTGAATTGAAAAGCAAGTATTGTTACAGCATGGTTGTTATCGCTTGAATTGAAAGCACAGGACATCATCATTATCTTATTTCTCATAACAGTTAAATAGAAATGAATTTATTTGCTTATATAGGTATCCATCAGGGACACAAACAGCACATCATTTTCAGAGACATGTATATAACAAACGAACCAAACAAACGAAATACCGTATTTTTTAAGGCTGTATTTCATTTTTTTTAAACTAAAAGTGGTACATGCTCCATTGCCGACAGCGCAGGGTCTGCTTGCAATCATAATGCAGATCAAACACACGAACTTGTTCACGGAGAGTAGCATCAAAAGCAAAAACAACAACAAAAAGAAAGCCTTTATAAATTCTTCAACTGTAACAAAAAAAAAACAACAACTGGTAGCTGTAATAAAGGTGAATATGTTGCTGACTACTTTGCCTTCTGCAACAGTACGTATGTCCCCCCCAAAAAAATTACAAACGGGCCCCCGCAATGATAACTTTAAAAATAGTGAATCAATCCAAATACAATTTCAGGGTATGAAGCTATAACTCATTGTCCACATCTTACAGAAAACCCCATTCGATTTGCTTCAGTGGTAAAAGAGAAATGAGGAATTTTGTTGAGCATGTCAGGAATCTCTTTCCTCCAAGTTCTGTCTACTGTGTTCACAGGCAAGAGCATCCAAGTGCTAAACTTGGAAGAATCAGACTCTACATGCTTTACAACAATCTACATTTCTCTGTGACCGCTTAACCTAATTGAATGGAGTATTCTGAAAAAAAAAAAGAGCTAAGATGTTATATTTTAAGACCCTGAAGTAGCATTTAGACAGTTTAATCGTATTGGGTGTTATCGATGCGAAAATCTGATTGTAATTTTTTGGGGACATACATGTAAAATTGCTATTATCACAGACAAGTTGCATGGCAGGCAAAGTTTATGCATCTGTGGGATTTCATTCTGATGTACGATACAAACCTTCATCACATGCATGCACAGCAGGGTTTGTAATCAGACAAAATCCTATCATTTTACTGGAAGCCAGTAAAGTGAATTTGAGAGACAGAGAGACTAAAGATAGTTGTTGGAAGTGTTGTTGTCAAATATGGCGTTTAATTGAAACCTCTAAAAACGAGATGATTTGGAAGAGACATTGAAAGAAACGACACAGAATCGATAAACTTGTTTATCACTTCGTTGTTACAGACAAGAAGAATAGTAATCACAATATTAGTGAATTTCTTCGCTCCCTTGGTTTATTTTCGATACTTTTTCTCTAAAATGTTAACAGAAAATATTGAAATGAAATGAGATGCATATTGATGTGAATAAACAGGATTATAAAACAATGGCCGTCTACACCTTACGATTTGTAACTTTATCAGTCTGATTCTGAGATACTTCGTATCACGAAAATCCCCCACGAGAACAAAAACTGGGCGACCCCAACCATATGCAAAGGTTTACTCGAAGACTTTTAAAACAGATAATAACTTTGCATGACAAGAAAATATGCATGTGATTGTCTGTAAGAAGGCGTGTGGTTTTTGTGTGAATTTTGGCGTGCATTTCTCAAGCAATGTATTAGGAGCAACGCATCTAAAGTAGTTACTAGCATTATTCACTGAGGTATCTCAACACACATGGTGGCGTTCGGCTGGACTGGACATGCAGTATTATCCTTCTAGACTAACATATTGTAAATTTCAATATCCTCCCAATCCTTTTTGTAAATGTCAACAATCGCAAGTCGATTTTTGTTTTATTGTCTGGCAATTGAATATAAAGTGAGATCTACAGAGCCTCAATGATAAATTAATAAAACCAAGGTAATAAGTGTACATGCTTTGATTGATTAATCTCTTCTTTTTACTTCACGAACACGAAAGACATCGAATCTTAATTCTTCATCTACTTTATATTAATGAAATGTCTTTATGTATACATATATCTACACACGTCAAAAAGACATAAACTTGAAAACTCACGCTATTTACATCATTTCTAAGCCCTAAATTGTTAAGAACTGGTGTTTTTTTTTTCTCTGGCACAAAAACTGTAATGCCGCATGGCCAAGGCACAAACATTAAAATGAGTTCATACAGCCAATTCATCTACCATGCATCTAACAACTAACAATTTGCGCAATCATTCTAAAATGAACTTATATAGGACTTATTTCAATTTTAGCTTTTAATGCTAAGCGTACACGATTCGGCAGTATATTGGTATTTCATTAGATGAAGATTTAATCAGAAATCACATACAGATGAGTAAAAGATTAGGTCGTTTCCAAGCTTTAATTGTGAGCGAATTCCTATTCAAAGAAACTACCACACATTATTAGTGTATACATGTAAGTGCAAGGACTATGAATTTCTAGCTATTAAGTGACGGCAACAAGAGATACACACAATGATAATTGTGAAGGAGATAATGGACACACGTCCCAAATTGTTAGCTGTTTGCGCACCGGTATTTCATGAGATGAAGATATTCAGAAATCGAGTACAAATATACAGATGAGAACAAGATTAGGTTGTTTTCAAAGCTGTGATTGTGATCGTATTCCTACTCCAAGAAACTACTTTATGGTTTACTAGAGTATACATGTATTTAAGTGCAAGAACCAAATAAATTTCTCTGAACTATGAAGTGAAGGCAACCTCACACCCACACGATGATATTTTGATGATTGCGAAGCAGACAACATTACTTACATACATGAAAGTTCAGTGCGCAAACAGCTGACATACAGATATATCAGTTGCTTGACTACCGAAGATCCGGAGGGCATAATATAGAGAGTGGATGTTGAGAAAATGCATTGGATGGACAATGTCGGTACAATTAGAATAAAACTTGTGTTGCTATCTTTCTTAATCCAAAGCTTCGAACATAGACTTGATAATGAATAATCTTTTGAAATTATTATGTTCGAATCTCCAGTTCATGCAAATTTCTTTTTCATTCGTCACACACACCCCGAGATTTTTACACATTATCCCACAAAGTACGCCTCTTTTCTCTTACACTCTCAAATAATGCACCACTAGAAACACACACACACAAACAAACACTCGCACTCGCACTCGCACACACACACACACACGCACAAAGAATATCAAAAACGTTATCAATATTTGCTATACTAACTCACTAATTATAAAGTATATTGCCACGGAATACGCTCACAAATCCTCGTTCACAGGTGCATCGCGCATGCAGTAAAAAAAAAAGAAAATGAAAAGAGGAACTGTTCCGATGATCGACAATAATTATGAACGGTCATTAAGCATTAATAATTCCTAAAGAAAACTGCAGAATTGTGGAGAACCAATGGTTCTCTCTTTTTCTTTCCTTTCAGTAAACTTAAACAAAGAACAGATAAACCTATTATGTAAGTTCTTGTCATCTACCAGACCAAGGGAGGAAGAAGTCTTTTTTGGAAATTAATATGTAAGTCCATGGATTTTAAAGATTAATAGAAATAATGTGGCAATGGCTGGGGCTTACATTCAACAAGAGATCAAATGATTACCACCATCATTATAAAATGTCTCTGACAGCGTCTAGTTCCTAATGGATTTTTCATCAAATTTATGGTTGCTGTTATAATTAGACATTCGGGGAACTCACAATATTGATGTAATTGAATAAAAACTAAAAGCACATCTCTTTAAATTTGCATTTAAGTAGCTTGTTTCGTTTCATACTACTTGTTTGTTTGTTCTGCATTGCTCCCTCTTTGTCTGATGTTCCATTTTCTTTACTATGCGTTTTGAACACATCTGTGGATGTAGCGCTATATCATACAAATAACTAAAAAACTAATAATGTCATTAATTATTGTTATCATCATCATCATTATCAATACAACGCAAAACTAATGCTTCAAGGAAGAAACGTATCCTCATAAATTTTACATGGGTAGATTTGTTGGTTAGTCATAGAGATGCTGGAGAGGTACCTTAACACTTAATCTAATTTGCATGAAGTGTCGTTGTATCTTTATTTGTGTGTGTTTGTACATGTATGTGTGTGTGTGTATGTGTGCGCGCGTTGTTGTTGATGCTGATGCAGATTGTAATGAATTATTTACCGCTGTGCTTGTTTGAATTGTTTTCTTTTTTAATTCGAACTTTAACTTGAATTTTAACTGGAGGATCCTCCCTGTGGGGAGGGAGCGGTGACGCCCATTTGACACACGGTCGCTTTGCTCTCCTGGCAACCGATGTCCATCCAGCGGCTGTCTTCGTCATGGTAGGTCACGGCACAACGCTGACCTGAAGTGGACTCTGGATAGCCAGTCCCCCACCCTGCGTTGGAATGATGAATAGTTGGACAGAGGGGCAATACACCCCCAAAAGGAAACATGGATAGAGAGGTATAAGATAGGCGGATATGCAAACAGAAAGGAAGACAAGGTCAAATATTTCCACAATGCGGACAATTCGATACACATGATTACTATACAACCAAACAACAAACTTTAATGGTCCAAAGATTTAGGGCAAAATCGAAGTGGATGATTATAATGTTCTTGACAAGTTTGCATGGTTGATCATTAGGATACACACGTGAGAGTATAGTGTGCTTAGTGCAATTATTTACACCGATGACAAATGCTAATATAAAAGAGAGGCTGTTCTCTTACGTTTACAAGACTGGGACAACTTAAGAGCTACACGTATTTTTTTTTTTCTATCGAAAAATAGCGTTGAGAAGGAATCGAAATAGAATTGCTCGCTGTTAATTGTCCGGTCTGATTCTTCTTCGGTTTTGGTTTGTGGTGTGTATGTTAACTTATCCGAAGTGCCCTAAAGTAAATATTCAATTGTCTATGACCGATGGCTTTTTGAAATCCCTCCTGAAACGACTTGGTTATGGGGATAAAGTACATGCCACAGGGCTCGAACGTGTTTTTATCTCCAGAGCCACAACGACCTGAAGTAAAGTTAAAGGACAAGTTCACCGTCATATACATGTGGAATGAGTGAATACAGCAATATTATTAGAAGACATCAGTGAAAGTTTGGGGGAAATCGGACAATCCGTTCAAAAGTTACGAAATTTTGAAATATCTCCTCAGTCACTCCTGGATAAGAAGACTAGTACTACAGTGTATGATGTCACATGCGTACAACAATATGAGGAAAATATAAAGAGAATTTCACATACGTTTTTTTTTTTTTAAATAGAGTGGTTATTTCCTCGACATGGCAATAACGTATCTTAAGGGCAATATTATCACCATAGCTCTCTGAAAGAGGGAAGTCAAATGTCATTTATTATGCGAGAAAAGTGAAAATATATCAATTTTGTCCTTGTTTTCTTTGTATCGTTGTACACATGTGACATCACAAGATGTAGCAGTCTTGTCATCCAGCGGTGATAGAGCAGAAACTTCAAACACTCAAAATTTCAAAAACGGGTTGTCGAATTTTCCTCAAACTCACACTGATGTGTTCTACTAGATATTTCTGCATATACACTCAATCCAAATGTCTATGAAGGTGGACTTGTCCTTTAAGAATCCTTTAGTTTAAGATTTTTCTTCAGGCCAAACCAGAATGTCCTTCTTTTATTGATAGCCCGGTAGCCTACTATCCAGGTCGACTATACTCTTTATCTCAATATCTGTTCAGGACAAACCTGCCCACATGCGCTTGCACAGCACACTATCAAACCATGCCTGTAATAACCCCTTGTTGCACACGGTACAATGTAGGTCTACAGGGCTCACACGGGCAAATACTAGGTGTTTCAAAAAACATTTTCCACTTTTGATTCTTAAAAATTCATAAACTATATATCAGATAACACTGTCATTGATATGAGTAATAGCTGAATAGTGTACAATTTGGTTGAAGGTGGTTTGAATATGAAAGCATAAATCAGTTTCATGAAATCCATGATTAATTTCACAGTTAGGTTCCAGATTTTGCTTTATTTTCAACCCTCTGTACAAAATTTTACTTTGCACAGGGGTCAATGGGTGTGTATGGGAGTGTGTGGTTAACACCATGACAATGGTCCTAAACAATGATTAGGGTTTGAATGCCTCATTATTTATTCATGAGAAATTCCACTATCACAACTAGTCTTTATTCAGCCTCTGGCAGTATCTGTGTAAAGTCAAACGCCTGCCGATACTGTCGTTGGGTCTCGATAGTGCTCTCCCTACTTCTGAAATACGAAATTACAGTGAATACCTTCTGTTCTATCGTAAACATGGTGACAGGAAGCAAAGAAAATCAATCAGAGTATACACTTGTGTAAATGGAGACTTAAATAAATCTACCGTGAAACATATCGCCCTAATGATAAATGCTGCCGAGCTCAATACCAAAAATGATTTCTTTGTATCAAAAAGCGAAACATTTTTCAGACTATTTAATTAGTAGACAGTTGTATTAAAATGAGGAAATTTAGATAATTTATGCTTATTTATATCCCAAATTTAGTGATATGTGAAGCAAAAATTGAATATGATTGCCAGCTGGAATGGAATGTGGTGTTTGCAAGACCATGGAAACATGTGCTTCCTTTTTCCATGTGCATGCATTTTATCCTTTACCGTGCATGAATCCAGACTAGCAGTGCCCGGGGCAATCTACATTAATTATTGATTAAATATTCATGTGCCTGGGAGCTCGAGACTGACGCCTATAGTGAACAGGTGGTTCAGGCATGTCCATTGTTCAGGGCCATTGGGCCGAATGCATAAAACAAGCAATTGCTTGTAAGCAATTGCTTAAATCCATATGCATAATCTTTTGCTTATGCCAATACCTTTTGCTTGTCCCGGACAAGCAATTGCTTGCGTTTTCAACAAAAGGGACGTCACGCCTGTGCGAACACAAGAACAAAGGCGAGTGTGGCAGCATGTATTTGAAAGGGCATGTGTGTGTGGAAACATTTCCTGACATAGCAGAAGAGCTATGAAATGCACACACAGACACATACACACATATCTATACACACACACACGTATTACTGGCTGATTCCCATCACTGTAGCTTACAGCAGCCCGGATCTGCCAGATCGCACGTGGAGAGATGTCTCCTCGCTCTCCACCGAAGTCAGACATCCTACCTGTTTTTCATCACATTTTGCGTGCTAACCACTGGACATTCCCGTTGTTGAAATGAAAAAGTTTCTTACACTACTTATGAGTAATTTCTTGTAGATTTATACCACTCCTTCACAAGTGTGGTCTTTCTTTCATAAATGTGAAAATGATACTTGAAAGGGAACGTTCCGGTTAAGCAAAAGCTCAAGCTCATTTTACAGAGCTTGGAAAATCGTAAGCAATTGCTAGCAAGAACTAGCAAATGGTATGTTTTATGCATACGTTTTTAAGCAAATGCTTGGTCTCTAAGCAATTGCTTGCGGGCAGCAAGCAATTGCTTGTGCTTGCTAGCAAAAGCTTCTGCTCGCAAGCAATTGCTTGTTTTTATACATACGGATTCGAGTAAAAGGCTAGCACAAGCAATTGCTAGCGTTTATGCATTCGGCCCATTGTCAGCACACACTCACATACACATAATTGGTTCCTGTGCACGGTTCAATTTTTGTACAGAGGGTTAAAATTTGACCAAAATCTGAAACCTTACTTCAAAATCAATCTTAAATTTAATGAAACTGATTTATGCTTTCACATTTAAATTACCTTCAACCAAATTGTACACTATTCATGTATTATTTATATCAATGACAGTTTTATCGGATGAATAGTTTTTGAACTATTAATGATCAAAAGTGGGAAATGTTTTTTGAAACACCTAGTATTTCCCCATAGAGACGTGTGCTGAAATCTAAAATTAAAAAAAAAAAAAAAAATCTGTAAAATAGCTGGGAAAAATGAGGTGTTTCAATTTCGGGAACATGAAAAAGTGAGGTATACCCTTTCCTCCCTCAAATTTTAAAGAGGGGTTCTTCTGCTCAAACTCTGTCCAAGGGTTCGCAAATTCGGACTACGGGTTCTTTTTAGTTAAAAAAATTCACATATTTTCTGTACATGTACCCAATGAAATATAGCCTGTTAAAATTCCATGCGAAAAGTTTCACCTTCCATCCAAAATGCATTCTGTAGAGGAATCCATACTCAATATCTGTACTGCAGCTATTCAGTTTTTGCATAACTGCCTTTCCTGATTTGTAATTATTGTTTTTCTTTATCTATTGCTACTTTGGTACGATTTTGTTGTACAGTCAGAGATATTCAATTATATTTACAGGCATAAGCCCTATTGGTTCATGGATCTACTTACCCCAGTATCCCGTTTGTGACCCTCCGCGGACCCACGTGTCATAGGACTCCAAGCGCACCCACTGGTCACCCTGACTGTCGTCTGCCGATCTATGGCGTCCGATCCAGATACCCTCGGAGAAAGACGCATCATCTAGCATTGAATGGATAGTTAGCCTTTCGTCGCTGGACTCAACAACGACCATCGTAGCGCCCAGAGAACAACACGCCCTGTTCATTTCGGCCCAAGATCCACGCATGGGCCCAATCTCTAAAGCATCTGGTGGCATCCTGTAGCACTTCGTATTGCGTCTTTGCCAGCCAGAAGAGCAGGACGAAACTGTGCAATTAGAGTGAAACCGTGCAAAGAATACAGACCCATGCATCTTTCTGTGAAACCATACTGTCTAAAGTTGAGACTAAAATTTCCAACGCCGACATGTATGATATTCAAATGACGCTACGTAAAACGAAAACTTAGCCTGCAAACCAGCTTTGTTTGAAGTCATTGCAAAAATGATACTGATTATGCTCTTATAATATATGTAATTGTTTCATTATTTATCCGGAGGATTATACAAATTTGATGTGCATACCCACCGGTAGACTCCGTACAGAATGAGGTTGGCAGAGGAGTGGTAGACCTTCTAGTAGTGAGTGATGCCGTTGATGCAGTCGTGGACGCCACGTTGTGACTTGTCGAGGCGCTTGTCGTCTGTCTTGTGGTCAAGTCAGACTCACCGATCGCGACGGCAGTTGTGCTTTCGCGTGTCGGAGGTGGCGGGGTGGTGGACCTTCTAGTCGTAAGTGATGCCGTTGATGCAGTCGTGGACGCCACATTGTGACTGGTCGAGGCGCTTGTCTGCCTTGTGGACAAGTCAGACTGACCACTCGCGACGGCGGCCGTGCTTTCACTCGTCCGATCAACCTCATCAGCTGTCGTTGCCTGGGACATGGGGGGCTCGCTGACACGCTGAGAACTTGGATGATGCAACGCATGAGATGTGACGTCACGGACGAGATTTGGAGTAGTATCGAAGTTTTCTTCGAACTCTGTGGCGGGTGTGACGGTCTTCAAACTGAAGTCAGGCGTCGAAGGAGCTGCAAATTCAACAAATTCATACTCTAAATCTGTGTTGATTAGAATTCATCTGTTGAATAAAGATTTCGAACGTAATGAAATATTTTCGGGAGTGGCACTGGCATAATCTTTTTAAACAGTTCTACGACAGATCATGCTCATTATATATAGGAAAAGCTGCTAAGAGCATTAGAAAAATACGCGTTTCATATACGGATAATTGAAGAATCAAAGGTGGTTGGGAGCAGCGCGACCAGTTGCACGGTGTTTAAAGGGGCATTCCGGACGATTTTCATAATTTCACATCATGCAGTACATAAATCGACAGCTCCATGTATACATTCGTGGAATTTATTGTGGTCCTTGAGCAGAGAAACCAATGAATTTAAAATCTTACACAAATTACACTGAACAGTGTTGATGACATCAGAGGCTGCGTTTATCAACTCCTTTTCTCGGCAGAAATAGGTTATCCAAACAGCTTTCAATTAATTTTTACGAGTTGACAAACGCAAAGCTGTTTTGAAAGCCCTTTAGGAAAGCCTTTTACGAAAGGGTGCGTTTATCAACTCTCCTTTCTCGGCAGAAACAGGTTATCCAAACAGCTTTCCAGGAATTTTCACGAGTTGATAAACGCAAAGCAGTTTTGAAAGCCCTTTAGGAAAGCCTTTTCGAAAGCCCAAAATTTGTGACGATCCAAACAGGTTTCCTAAACAGGTTATCAGAAACCTGTTTGTAAAAGCCTTTCGAAGTTGATAAACGCAAAGCTGTTTTGAAAGCCCTTTAGGTCGCCCTAAGTGTCCTGCGGTTACGCAACCATGCGTTTCCGGTTTCTGAAAAGACGCGCGCCACGTAAAGTGCACACGAGTACGTGTACACAGGTGTATACAGCTGTGTGTAATGCACGCATATGCTTGGAACAAGGAGGTGTTTCTTTCACCAACAAGGTTTGAGAAATAGAGTAACAACAGTCTCATTCCCTTTGATCCCATGTCTCATGCCGCCACTCAGAAATATTTGAAGTATGTGCTAAACTGGAGCTGCCTCACAGATAGGCCAGACAATTGATTCATGTGGCATTGTATCATGACTCGTCACTCTCAAAGGAAGATAATTATGTCTTTATGATGCTAATTGCTTTTCGCCGTCCCTTCTTAGAAAACAAGCGGCACATTAATAGTACAGGCAGTCAGGGCTTTAGGGCTCTCGAAAGGGCTATGGAAAGGGCTTTCGAAAGGGCTATCGAAAGGGCTATCGAAAGCCGTTTAAACAGGGGAAAGTTGATAAACGCAGCCGACGAAAACAAGCGGCACATTAATAGTACAGGGGAGTGGACAGGGCTTTCGAAAGGGCTATCGAAAGGGCTTTCGAAAGTCGTTTAAACAGGGGAAGTTGATAAACACAGTCAGAGCCTCATATATTTCAGAAATGTAGCAGTGTATTTCCATTACAATACCACTTGCTCAACAAGTTCACCTGTGAAAAATATATGTATGCCTTCTTCTTTTGTTCTGCTTCCTTGAGCCCCAACTCATACATTCTTATGGTGAGGCTGCCATGTCATCATCCTTGTTCACTGCAATTTGTTATAAATTTTGAAAACATTCTCATTCCTCATCCCAATCACTATAAATTCTGAAACTCTGTACTCAGTTTAACTAATTTATAGTTGTTCAAATGTAAAAGTCTGAAAATCATCCGGAGGTCCCCTTTAAACGAGGAGGCTTGAGAAATGGAGTAACAACAGTCTCATTCCCTTTGATCCCATGTTTCATGCCGCCACTCAGAAATATTTGAAGAATGTGCTAAACTGGAGCTGCCTCACAGATAGGAAGACAATTGATTCATGTGGCATTGCATCATGACTCGTCACTCTCAAAGGAAGATATGTCTTTATGATGGTAATTGCTTTTCGCCGTCCCTTCCTAGAAAACAAGCGGCACATTAATAGTATAGGCACGGGGATGTGCGAATAAAAATTGTGCAAAAATTGATGAAATGAAAATCAAAATAACTCGTTTTTACATGAATTTACACTAATCTAACTTATAAATGAATAAAGAACTATACTCGAAAATTATACCTTATCAGTTTCATTTGTCGCAAGTGATCGGAAAGATGATAAAATCTGCTTTGTAGTGAGAGTACAGTTTCAAATATTTTCACGACATACAGCTCAGGTTTACATTTTTGCACATAATCTAGGAAGGGATTTACTTTTGTTTCATATGCTTTATCATTAAGAGAACCTCCATTTTATTTGACAAATAAACAAGCAGAATATAGACGATATAATGTTATGAGTTTAAAATGAATCTCAGATTGCTCAAAAAGACGGTGGCATGGAACCCTGATCCTCAAAAGCACAAATGCACCCGTGGAATTCTTTTGTGCATCAATAGAAAATAGGCAGCTGTTTGAATGATTACAGCCAGTTGGAACTCCATCTCTCAAAGTGACTCTTAGCCATTTTGTGTGGTCAGGAGATAATTAAATGTTTTCTTCAGAAAAACGAAAACAGAAAAATTGACTGTTTAAGATTCCCTCTCCTACCCACAAGAGAGAGAGAGAGAAAACAAAAGTCTGTAGAAAAGAATTCAGATAACTTACCGAAATTTTTTATTCTTTTTGTAGGAAGTCTAATTGCATTCAGTTTCCCTACGTTTGGCTGCATTCCCTTGAATCAATTGAACTAACATGTTCTCAAGTCCTGTAATAATCGTTTTCAAGCAAACAACAACAGCAACAACAACAACAATAACAACAACAACCAAACAGACGGTTTCTTCTGACTTTCATCAACCGACGGCATTTGTTACCTATTCTGAGACCGAAGCAGTTAGTTAGTACATGTAGAAATGATAACATGATTATGAATATACACAATGATATACATACACACAGTAAAAGTGCTGGCCTTACATATAATGTACACATTTTCTAATGCTTTTATCTATATGTTTTCTCCTTTTTTTGTTGATGCACTAGTTAGTGCATGTATACATGTTTGTGAGTTCTGTGGTTCCGAGCCCCACGTCATACAACAAACGCACACGTACATCGCACAAAGACGTGAATATAGCTAAGCAAGCCACCCGATTTCCACTCTTGTAATGCGAGCAGTTCATTCATTATGCGACGTTTTCTAATGGGCTCGCCCATCCGTCACTTACCGTCATCATCGTTTGTGACGTCACAGTGACGGCCAGTCCACGTATCGTTGTGACACTTGCATTGATAGCCAATTTTCGTCTCCTCACATCTGCCTTGCTCGCACGGTCCAGACAGACAGGCTGTATTATATGAATCGAATCACATAGTAATGTCAAACATGTCACTGTCAAACTTGGCATACAACTCGGTGTACAAAATGAAGGTCCCGGAAGAGATCCAGGAGAGATGATTGGCTTTTACAAGGAGTTGATTGATGGATATTACTCGAAGTACATGTACTATAATAATGTAAGGTTGATTTTCACGTATTGGAGTTTATACATAGAAGGTCATCAAAAAATTATAGATTGTGTATTTTTCCAATGTTAATCAAAAGCCTCCAAGACGGGGGGGGGGGGGGGGGGGAGGGCGAAGAATCGCAATAAAATATCTTCATTGGCAAAAAGTGCATTAACTTAATTATTGTTTTTGATTTTAGATATATTTCTTTTAGACCCGAGATATACCTATAAATATACACGTGTTATGCGCAAAGATGATTCTCCGTTTTACTCATTCTGTCATATGCAATGTTTATTGTGGTTGTTTGAACAATAATTTCACGTTGATCTTGTTGAACAAAAGCGCAAGATAACACACGAGAACAGAAGGTAGGATGTTGATACATCGTTTGTAAGGAATTGATGCATTCATATTCGCATAAAATTAAGAAATGAGAAACATAATAAGTGTATGTGAAGAAGCACCGATCAAATTCAGAAAAACAAAAATGATTTTCGTATACGATTGTTTGGCTAATAAATAGCCTCGTGTCGCCAAAGGGTCAAGCGTATTATATCGACCAATGTCATTGCAAACTTTAGTAGTCAAGAAGCCATTGAAGTAATGATTGTGGAGGTATTTACAAGAGCAACAGTTTGCGAAGATTGAATTGCTCCTCATTTAAACATAGCAGCAAAACCCATGCAACGTATCTCCATAACTACAGTTGAAAAAGAAAGAAAGATAAAGAAACAGGATTTTAGCAAACCTTTTAAAAAAAAATCAGGGGGGGGGGCATTTCATAA
The DNA here is from genome assembly GCF_040938485.1 of Diadema antillarum. Lineage (NCBI taxonomy): Eukaryota > Metazoa > Echinodermata > Echinoidea > Diadematoida > Diadematidae > Diadema > Diadema antillarum. Next base: position 581,375 of record NW_027271321.1, read on the forward strand.
AGCGTTTTGTCATATATTTTTTTTCTGACAATTTGTTCTCAGTCAATTAGATGCAAGGATTTCAGTAGCTTATAAAAGTTTGTCAAAAAAGGGGTAATCTGACAAAAAGCTGATGAGTGCTATACAAGGCTGATGATATTATTTGACCCACCTGGAATCTGACAGAGAATGATCGAGGTCTGAGCGAGGGACGCTACGGATATCACCCGCTTCTTCGGGATGAGCTGTACAGACCCTTCGCTGCCGTTCACGGGCGAAACTCCACACGGCGGGGCATTAAAAAAGTCGTACGACAAACCATAGCGACCTGGACAGCCTGCGTCCATTATAAAAGGAGAACGATAGACTCGAACATTATAGTGTGGATTGATTGAATGCAGCAATATTATTTTGTAAAACACATCAGTGAAGTTTGAGAAAAACGGATTATCCGTTCAGGTGTTAAGACATTTTTGAAGATTTCGGTTCTGCCATTGCCGGATGAACAGACTACAACAGTCCGTGACGTCACTGCATTAGTATCAAGAACATATAAAGAGATTTCAACATATTGTAATTCTTCTAGCATAATTACAGAGCACTTGATTTATCTCTTTCAGAAAGCAGGAGGAATGATATTACCCTTAACATTATTTTGTCAGTAACAAGTTGAGGGAATGTGCACTTTTAAAAAGAAGAAGAAATTTTGAAATGAGGCATTAACATGATTTTTCATGACATTACGTATTCATGAAATAATTCTACTTAACTGAGGTATAGACCGGCCACCTACTTCTATCATTAGATGGATACAATTTGGTAGTGCAAAAAAAAAAAACCAAAACAGATAATTAGGCCGAATTTGGCAGCGATGGCTATTGGCAGCTATAGTTGAAATGCGTGCAGTGATCAAGCACTGAACCATGACTTTGTTCCGAGGAGGTATATAACACTGATCTCTATGTAACCGTAATTGCATGGAGATCAGTGAGTATTATACTTGGCTCGCCTAAAACCTTCCTGGTTATTCTCCCCTTTCTTTGGATAACAAAAGTTTAATGTACAGACACAAGTACAGACACATCGCACAAAACAAACAAATCAATCGGGTCACCAAAACATGGGGGTGGCCCGACAGCTATTTCTGGTGGCCTCGCGGGCTACCGCTATTATGTAATATTATATCATAATAAATACAGTATATATATATATATATATATATATATATATATATATATAAGAAGATGACTAAAGATTCATCGGCGCTTTATTGCTACTCCGAGTTTCACGCACTGCTTGGAATGCGATCATTAGGCAGTTCCCAGCATTCCCTGAATTACCTGATGATCGCATCCCAAACGGTGCGTGAAATTCGGAGTAGCAATAAAGCACTGATGAACCTTTAGTTATCTTCTTGTGTAAACGTTATTATTGCATGCTCTGTCATCCGGACATCGAGCACTCTGTATGAAGATAGCCTATCCAAAGTGTGTGTGTGAGTGTGTGTGTGTGTGTGTGTGTGTGTGTGTGTGTGTGTGTGTGTGTGTGTGTGTGATACCAATAACTTGGAAATATTGACATTTTTAAAGCAATATTAGTTCATTTTTAATTCACACTCTCAGAAAAATAAGTTCAACTTTGCATCTTTGCGTGAGACACAATGATGTATATAGCACCTTTCCGGGTGCAACTTTAAACATTTCTGGTCTGAAAGGTGCAAAATTGCACCCTTAGAGGTGTTGCCAGTGTGTCACACGGTCATGAAGGTGCAAAGTTGAGCCTATTTTTCTTCGAGTGCACTAAGCTATTGTACATTGTATCATAATATTGCATTTCATCTTTGAATTTTCGTTGTCTTACGGCGTTTGCTTATAAAAAACAAAACAAAACAAAACAAAAACCCACCGGTATGCTACATGGTGTAGGGGAAAGCGTGCATAAATCACATCTAAATGGAATGTCAGTATATAGTAATGTCATTACTGTTTCCCTGAAATTGTATACATTGTAGTACTATTGTCTGCATAAACGACCGTGAGAGATGTGATGAAAACCACTGTCTCCTCTGACATGTTGTACAACGGAGGACAATTGCAAGCAGCATTGACTTTACTTAGCGAATCAATCCGAAATCACAGAAATGTGTTTATGTAAGTTGGAAGCGGAATAACAATGAAAAGGAGTCAATTAATGAGTTGGGGAGGGGAGAAGCGGGGAGATGTGAGTGAGTCCATCCTACTTTCAATAAAGCGCCGCTCATTTTGATTAGCGTAATGTGCATATATGTTGATATTCGTGTCCCAGTCATGCCTGTTGTTAAGTGTAACTGTACCTACTCTGTTTTTAGAGTTAGTCTGAAATTGGAGTAATTGTGACTCTATGTCTATTCTGCCCTACTCAGTATCTATTATAAACATTGTTCTGCAGGCATTATTCAGTTTTATTAACCACGATCACGGAATTACGAATGAATAATGTTTGCCACATTGGCGTTTCATAGATAGATGATTATCCAACTTCATAATTCAAGGATTATGATCTATCCACTCGACTAGACTGAATAGAACGTAACTGGATTTCTTGACAATTACATCCAATCTAAGTCACGTGATTCAATTCGTTATGACCAACATACGACACGCATCTGCACATCTTTCAATGTTAGTAATTCCATCAATATCAGCATGTCTATATGACAGACGACGAAAATTAAAGTTAAAGGGACGGCACAGTTTTGGTTGAGATGAGGCATCAGGTTTCCAACTTCTTTTGATGATTTTTTTTTTCGGAGATAATGATAAACTTGTTACGAAATATGAAAGAGCAAATAATTCTAACAGATACATTCAAAGTCTATTTGATGAAAATTGGTTTTGACATGGCCGAGATAGCCAAAACGAAGCAATCCTATTTATTAGGATCACTTTGTTTTACTTTGTTTTGGGATATCTCAGCTATTTCAAAACTGATCTTCATCAAATAAACTTTGAATTCCACATAGAATTGCATTTCATAAAGTAGTTTCTCAGTATCTCGCAACAAGTTAGAATGTGAATTCTCATCTCAACCAAGACTATACAATTCCTTTGAGCAGTAAAAAGCAGTAAAATATGATATGATTATTTTTAGTGTGCTATCAAACCTCTTTCAAATCGTGATAACTGGATTTTGATTTTACAAGTAGAAGATACATAAAAAGGAAACAAGCAAAATGATCAGTCGATATAGGTTCGATTCTGTGTGATTGCAGTTAGCAGTGGGTTGTGCAGATTGAATCGTTCCGGTGAATTTGATAATTCTGGACGAATAATAATAACACTGTACATAAAACGTCGGCGGCTGACATAATATCGTTTGCTGATACAATGCTGCCATACACTACATTCCACTGACTCTGAACCCCCCCCCCCCATAAACTCGCTGTCGATCACGCTTCGTTGGAGATTCATATTTGTTGTCCATCGTCATAAGCCATTACCAGTTCGAAACACTGCGACCAGCTTCCACTCACCCCTAGGCCGCAGGTATAGGCGGGAGAAAGCGGGAAGGCGGCGTTACAAGAGACGGGTGAGATTGTTTGGAGAATCTAGTTTTACTCAATATACCCACCGCCCTCTCAATCAGCTATTGTATAGAAATAGATATGTTGATTGTATGATTCTCGCCCAACAATGTGTACTTCATTAGACATATTAGGTGATCGATTATTGTAAAGAAGTATTTCGGAGGGGATTATAATCTAGCGCCACCAAGACGCTCACAGTCATGTCAAACTTGAAGGAGTATTTACTACCACATTTCATTTCATTTGACATTTCTATATGAGACATATATCTCAATAACAGGTATTAGGCATAATTGTGCTATTCATCTCTCTCATTCTTACTGTCTGAAATCTGTGTATTTTGTGAGTCTTTTTGTCTCTTGCTTGTTCACTTTAACATTCTTATAATGCCTATTCATTTAACCCTGTATTCTAAGGGACAGGAAATGATAGCATACAATCTCAGCCAACTCATGTCTATTTCAGCATCTCAAACTTCTCTTAATAGCTGAAATATTTTACATAATTTGGTTTCTCACTTTCTTTTCTGCATCATTATAACAAATGAAATATTTAAACAAGATCAGAAAGAATCTGCATGCTTTAAAGAAGTTTGAGGCACCATACATTTGTGTGTGTGCGTATGGTGTGTGTGTGTGTGTGTGAGAGAGAGAGAGAGAGAGAGAGAGAGAGAGAGAGACTAGAGAGAGAGAGAGAGAGAGAGAGAGACTTCACGTGTGTAAATATGTGTGCGTGCTCGCGTGTGTACGTTGTTTTTAACTGACTTTGAATTTCCCACGAGCACCGATTTACGCTTGCGCTCTTCTATAAATCCCATGATAATAATTTTCACATCTCAGACTGAATAATAGTCTTTCATTGACTCGCTGCAGCATGTTACTGAAATTATTCCAAAGTTAAATAAATTGCATATATCTTTTAGCCATAATATTATGTGGATGGAAGGGCATTTAACATGATTTCATAATATCCTGATGTCCGATAGTATACATACAAAGGTGTCCGAACATGTGCGTACTATCTTAAAAGTATTTATATAGCATACTCCTATTGCGAAACACTGATAAAAAAAACAGCTTATTGCTATTGAAATCTTATAATATTTGTTGCAATTCTGTTGGTTCTTTACGTAATGCATGGTCTAGTGAAAAAAAAATTATGTAGTTGAAAAATGTTTATAGTTTATAATCATATTGACATGGATAACAACCAAAAAACAGACCAACAAGTCTTCCAAACAGTAAAGAGATGATATAGGGAAAATGAGCACAGTAATTCGATTTCGGGCACATATCAGTAACTTTCACAGCACTTGAATGACAACAACAAGAGAAGCTAAAGCAGCAAGCAATCTGTTAAGAAATATGTTTGGGACCTAGCTAGATTACAAGTGTGGGTGTCGTTTCTTTAGTCTGAATTCGAAGACAATGTATCCTTCAATGTCAAAGTGAAACATCGCTAAATGTACACGTCAACCTTTTTAAATTGGGTACAATCAAACAGAACACCGAGGAGGACAAGTTTTGAAAGAATGCGTTGGGTCAAGTAAGAGACAAACAAATAAAAATGATAATACTCACCGATCGTTTCGTGAAACGCGGAGAATACTAGAAGAATGAGGCATCGTGTGACAAACTGCGTGCAAATTCATGAAAAAAAAACGCAGAAAAAAAATTGTGTGTGTGTGTGTGTCTTAGGATGTTTACTAACTTTCACTGCAAAAGTTCCTACATTACATGCAACTGAATCCCGATCATTTGGAAATATTAATTGGATGAATATTTTTTGTTTCGTAAAATGTAACGACGAACTGAAGTGTATCTGACACCAAGGTAGGTAAATCTGCCAAGAAACCATTTCAATTCACTTTTTTTGGCACCAACATTCCCAGAACATACTTTAAGAACCAAGAAGACGTAATGTCCATTTTCTCTTTAGAATATAGGTATCTATAGTGTTTTATGCAATGGAATGATGGACAGAATGTAATTTATCACGTCATCTTAGCACAAAACCGCGTTCGTAAGATGAAAGAAGACATAACATAAAGATAATACCCTTTCAATCATTAATGTAAACACAGTGAATACTCTGCGAAACCAAGTCGTCATACTTTGATAATGATAATAAAAATGATAATAACCTGCCAGTCAGGACGATAGTCAAATGTGAGTTGAGCTGTAACAATGCCCATTTATAGTGCCGGGAGAGAAAAAACAATTACAAAAATCCATCTGCATGTTTGATTCTATTTAAAGAGCTTCCGTGAGAAGTTTAAAACCTTCCGAAAGTACCCTGTTTGCGGGGAAAAAAACACCCCAAAGAAGATACACTAATAATATTCGGCATCATCTTATATCTAAGATTACTAATAATCATGCTTATAATTCGTCAACTAACCATGTTCTGTAGAAAGAGATATCTTCGCGTACGACGAGGTTTCGCTGTCCTGTTCGGAGAATCCACATCAGTGGGCATTATTCTTCGAAATGACGCTAGTCTATCGTCAGCTTTCATCAATCTCAATCTCAATTTCAATCAGTGGGCTATACACGTGAGCTTTCTCACTGAAGAGTCCCGTTACCACGGCAACGCTATCTGCTGCGTGCACACTAAAAAGTTGTATTTAGCCGGTTGGAGCACACGCTCTCCTGGCTGTAAACACACGGTGAACTGACACTAGAAGCATATACTGTTTCCTTTCAGAAAGACTTAACACACACGCACACGCGCCCCTTCACACAATTCAAACACACCTCCATCCCTGTATGCCGCAAATTGCTTAGGCCTACTATCACGTAGAGTATATAAAATGGTTTCTCATTTTTGAAAAAACAGCAGGCGTTTCGAGTTGTTTCTTTCTTTTTTATTTGTATAATATCTGACAGTTTTTTTCAAGATATCACACTATACCCCTTGGAAGTTTGATACCGCTTCAAGTCTGCCTTTTTTTGATATATCACTACCCTCGAAAAGTCCTCAGAATGATTTTCACAACTTCATTGGACAAAATTATCAATTTACGGCAGTCTGCCAACAGAAGAAAAAAAAATGTATCCTGGTGTTGAGTATAGGGATGACGCATGAAATAGATTATTGACACCAGAACATAAAAGAAATTAAGCGTAGAATTTGGCAGTTCTGGTAAGATAGTCACCACGGATATCATCATCTTGTTACCACGGAATAGCCGGAGATAAAACAATAACACATTTCACTCTTCGTCGGATGCATTTTGTGTGTGCAATGGTTACAAAGCTCTAACCAAAGTGCCTCTTATAGTATTTAGACAAATCAGCATAAAATATAACGACATCACGACAACGCATGCAATATGTTAAAGGGATTGCATGGTCTTGGTTGAGACCTAACTTCAGGTTTCTAACATTTTTGGGTAACATAATGAGAAAACTCTTATGAAATATGAAAGAGCATGTAATTCCAAAAGGAATTCAAAGTTTATTTGATAAAAATTGGTTTTGAAATGGCTGAGATATCCAAAACAGAGCAATCCGAATAAAAGGTGGGACCACCTTTCCAATTTACAATCGCTTTGTTTCATTTTGTTTTTGGATGTTTCAGCTATTCCAAAACCGAATTTCATCAAATAAACCTTGAATTCATCTTAGAATGGTATGCATTGTATCATTTCATTAGTACTTTCTTTGTATCTCGCAAAAAGTTAAAAGCCCAATCCTCCCCAAATCATGTTATATAACGCCTGAAGAGGTCCTTGTAATTTGATTGGTTTTGTGACATTGATCATGCATTGATCAAGGAGGTTCAAGAGAATGGAGTCACAACTGTCGTGTTTCCTTAGAAGTCAGGTTCGATGTCGCCACTCGAAAGTTTTGAAGCATGTGACAAACTGGATCTGCCGCGCAGATAGGAAAACAATTGACTCATGTCTCATTGCATAATCATCAGCCACTTTCTAACGAAAATATGTCGTTGTGATGGTAATTACTTTTCGCCATCCCTACTTGTAAAAGGTAGGTAGTATATAATGGTAAAGACATGGGGATGCGCGAATAGAAATTGCGCAAAAAATGATGAAATGAAAATGAAAATTACTCAACTGGCCGTGCCCAGCCACTAATCTGATATATCTATTGATATAGAATTATACTCGACGATTATTCCATATCAGTTTTATTTGGAGGAATTAAGTGGAAAAGTGATAAAACCGGCTTTCCGGGAGGGTACAGTTTTAAACACTTTCACATGATACAGCTCTGATTTACACTTTTGCACATATTTCATGAAGGGATTGACCTTTGTTTAATGAGCTTTATCATTAGGCGTTTTCACATCAGCCCGATAAAAATCCAAGCTCGAGATATTTTTTAACTTCCAAAGTCAGAAAATAGCGCGCTATTTCGAAACATCGGGCTGATGTGAAAACGCCTACTAAGTGAGATTTCGTTTCATTGAATAGATAAACAAGCAAAATATAGCCAACATTAAGTTAATGTTCACAATGAATCTTCAGATTGCTCAGCAAGACGGCGGCATCAAACCCCGTCACCAAAGGCACAGACTGATGCACCTGTGGAATTCTTTGTACATCAATAGAAAAGCGACAACTATTTGAATAATTACAGCCAGTTGGAACTCCATCTCTTAAACCTCCTTGCCTTTGCAGTGTATGCATCATGCGACGAACAGCGCGCTAGCGTAAAGCGCTCCGTAGGCGTTTTCACATCAGCCCGATGTTTCGAAATAGCGCGCTATTTTCTGACTTGGGAAATTAACGCGATCACGAAATAGCGCGCTATTTGATGTGAATACAAATTATCGCGCTGATTGATCGAGAAAATTTTTTGAGTCCAACTCGGGAAATTTTCGAAATAGCAGGATAATTAAGGCGAACTAGCGCGCTATTTGATAATGTTCGGGCTGATGTGAATAGGAAATGAAATAGCGCGCTAATGTGCAATCGCGAAAAATATCTCGAGCTTGGATTTTTATCGAGCTGATGTGAAAACGCCTATTGAGCACTCTCACGATCTTAGGGCCCCGTCACACTACAGCGAATGCCCAACGAATGCCAAGCGAAAGCCCAACGAATTCGAAAATGTGAAGACAGTTTGCATGTCTGACGTTTTTTAAATTCATTAGCTATTCGTAGGGATTCGCAGAGATACGCTGGAGGTTTTGGATCGGCTCCAGCGTATCTCTGCGAATCCCGACGAATAGCTAATGAATACAAAGAACGCCAAGCATGTTACGAACTACATGTATTAGCCATGTTCAGACGCATTTCTAGTCGGAGTAAAAATTTATGGCACGGCAATTAAAATTAAAATTCATGCATATCTTACCACGACCCTTGTGTCCACACGACGGTCGTGGGAAGAAACTCCGACCAATTTATGTGCGAGGGTCGGTGTAACTTCCGGAAGTGGTAGCGCCGCGCACATCGACCATGCGATTGTTTTTTTACCAGTGGCATTTGTCTTCTCCATTCTTGTTGATGGGAATTTCTGCATGATTGCTAGCTTCTTCGTCGCGACCATAGAGATGTATACTAAGAACACTAGAGGGCGGACTCCGTAAAATCCCTGTGACCGATAGAAGGAGGGGTTCGCCATTTTGGTCCGGGCAAATTTCGACTAGCGACCGTACCGATAACGTGTAGCGCTAGCGGAGCATGCAGGGAGATCGACGACGGGATGCAACGGCAGTAGGCTAGCATCTATGCCAAGGTCTCCATTGGAGTTTGGAAATCGAAAAATGTTCTTAAATTCGCAAATTCTACTTAAAGTAGCATAGATCTATGTTGCAAAATGCCTGGTTCATGTGCTGCTTTAAGGATGTAGAAACAGGAGAAAAGAAGGGGAGCGGAGTTTCCTTTCACAAGTAACTAAAATTACATTTATAGTGTGTGTTAAACAGATTGATTCAAGGCAAAAAAAAAAAGAAGGAAAAAGAAAAGAAAAGGTCTTGCAAAATTCGTCAGGGGCACTCCGCCCTCCCTCAGCTATTCTCGATCTACTGCTACTATAATATAGATAGCTAATACAGTACATAACTATATGCAGATATGCAAGGTCGGCGGAACGGGGGAGGGGGCATTTGCCCCATTTCAAAAAAACAAAAACAAAAACAAAAACTCCCCCTTTTAAGTTAAAATAGTGCTCATTTCTAAGTGCCCTATTTGGCCCTTGAGCCCCCCCCCCCAAAAAAAAAAAAAAAAAAAAAATCGTTCCTCCACCCTTTGCTATACCAGCAGTTAATTTCACTAAGACAGTGTGAGAAAAGCTCAGAATACGTAATATATGCCTGGTTACAGGACATATGCTCCGGCATTGATATCTTTCTGGAAATAGAATTACCATCATGGGTCTGATTGGGCTTTTGGTTCTTGTAAGAAAGGCAGGGTGAGGATTAGGATTAGGGTCACCGTGGGTGTTATGATTTGGGTTAGGGTTTATGTAAGCTTCAACATTAGCATTTCGAGCTTGAACATCAATATGTCATGGAACCAATATGCCTACACGTACTTATAAAAATGATTTATTTCATTTCCACCACCACCAGAAAAAAAAAGAAATACACTGTACAATGAAACACTCGTATACACAGATAGGACTATAGAACGCAGTCCCCTCATACAGAAAAAAATATATATATATAACTGCAAAAAAAAATACAAAAAATACAAAAATTGACGCAGTATACTGTATCACAAGGGGCATCCGGCAGTCTAGAGACCAAGAGAACCCTTTGTATTGCATGGACCATGGTCGTGTTGGTCGGCTTGAAAGTATTACCTCGTTGAGAATAAAGTATTTTTTTTTCATTTTCTTTACCACTCATAATAAGAGATTGCTAGCAACTTAAATTTTTGATTTGTTTCCTTCTCTCATCTCTGACCCCCTCATCTTTTTTGTGAAAGGCAATACGTGTTTGAGCGCTTGTTGTATACGTGTTCACGTGTCCACCACTACTGCGCTTCCCGGACGCAATGCTTGTTTTTGCCCGGACAAAGATGGCGCGCGGCCTCTTCATCTCGGCACACGAACACTGCGTACGCGCCACACGCAGTCCGCGCTCTAGTATATTATTAGTATACATCTCTATGGTCGCGATCGACTAGGTTAGAATAGCACTACACGCGCACGTGTAGTCAAATGTCAAAATTGCGATTTGACCCAGGAAGTTTTACCTATAGGTCGTAAGGTATAAGTTCATAGATACTCCGAGGGCTTGTCCGCACGGGCAATTTACTCCGACCGGCTAGTCGTGGTAGCGAGATACTCCTGAGAAAACTCAGGAGTATCTCGTTCGGAGGAAGAGGTCGTGGTAAGTTCCTCCGATCGGAGGAAGTTACCACGACCTTGTTCAGACGGGCACTACTCCGACCTATCCTCCGAAGTTACTCCGACCAAGCTTCCTCCGACCCTTCCTCCGAAGTTACTCCGACCAAAACTGCCTCCGTCTGAACACAGCTATTCTAGTATTACCAACAGGTGTGAACATATCTTCAAATTTTCAAATTTATTGGACATTCGTTGGGCATTCATTGGGCATTCGCTGTAGTGTGACGGGGCCTTCAGATTCGCCCTTGTTTCTAAATTAATAAAACATCAAATGACAAGGATTTATTTTTGGCGTGATATAAAACAAATTATAAATGTTTTTCATTCGTGCAATGTACAGAACATCCATTCAAGTCGGACGCGCCTCGTTGAATGGATCATGAAATATTCTGTCCATTGCACTCATAAACATTCATTATTTGTATACCATCCCTTAAGAGAGGATGATAATCATAGAGGACATAAGCTCGGATGGCTCTGTTCTCAATTTGCATTGGATCTGCACTTACTCGGGATCAAAGAGGGGGGGGGGGGCGAGAAAAGAGGGGAGGGGTAGAGGCGGTGATGGGGAGGAGAGAGAATGAGAGCGTGACTGTGTTAACGAGTGCGTATTGTATTGTTGTTGTTTTTGAATGAAAATGGGGATTACTTTTTCTAACATTTTTCAGTTTTCTGTCAAGTGAAAATGTGCAAATTAAAGCTTTAAACTATACAAATGTTACTATAGCGACTGGCATTATGCCTCCGCCATATCGCACCATCCCAATAGGTTTACAACACATAATTGTTAGCAATATTTGTATACAACGTAGCATGATTGACAAAAAAAAAAATCATCCGGTAATTTTTTCATGACAACATTTAGAGTAAATTCAAAACTTTGGAAAATGGGTCAAATTGTAGCATTTTGACATGACTTTTGACTTTAAGGCCTAAGACTTTTCCTACACAACAATTGTGTAGTAATGAATGTTTATGTACCAAGTTTACTTAAACGACAGGTAGGGTCCTGAATACATTCAGTAATTTCCAGCCAATGAAGAAAGCTGTGCAATTTCAGAATTAAGTAGTGCGGTTTTAGTAGTTTAAGATGACCTTTGACCCTTTACAGACCTTTTGTCCTGTGACCCAAATCGTCCAAGGAGAATCAATGTCAGGCAATAAATGCATATGCGCCAAGTTTCATGAAGGTACCTCGAGCCATTGCCAAAATATGGAGTAGAAAAGGTCAAATTTCAGTATTTTCTCTTGACCTTTGACCCCATGGCCAAAGACTTTCACCAGAAATCTTTATTTTGGTAATATCTGAGATGCAGGGGCAGGCACTGAAATGGTAGCATTTGCCCTTGACTTGATCTTCAGCATGTGCGCCCAAATGTTGACAGGCACAGCTTCGTACACTTATACATTCATAATGCCATTTTTGCAAAGTGTTATTCGGATACCTTCAACAGTTTTTAAGTTACCTTGTCCTCAAAATCGATTACGGACAGACGGACAGACGGACAACCAGAAAACATAATGCCTCCGGCGACACTACATGGCGGAGGTATGTAACACGTAAGAGAATAACAACCCACCTGTCCGAGACGGACTGGGGGGGGGGGGATAAGTTGAATAATCACCTCAAGAGCTTATTTCAGACAATGGATGTGTAACCTTAATTGATTATTGCTCTCGTATAGTGCCATTATCAACAGGCTTTTATCAGGAAAGCGTCAATTAATGTGACCTTTAGCAGATTGTCCTCTGAAAGAGTGCCATGATGATAATGTTGTTAATTACGCCGGGACACCTTTTATTTGGTATTTCGCATGTTTCTTTGGAGACAATGCCACAGAGCAAGATGATAATCACTTGAGTAGAATGCGATGATACCAAGGTTAGTTATCCATGGATCGTTGAGTCTGACTCTGCGTGTGACAGAATTATTCATGCATACTGCCCGTTACATTCGGAGAAGAAGAAGAAGAATGAAGAGGAGGAGGAGGAAGCCGAGGAGGGGGGGGGGGAGAGAAAAAAAGAAAAGAAGAAACGCACACACACACAAAACCCCCGAAGGCCGAGAACACGAACAGATGTCGATAGAAGGTGAAGAAAATGAAGGAAAAGAAAATAGAAACCATGATTTACTCGAAAAGATCAAAAGTGAATTTAGCGCGTTTGTGAATTAAGCTCTTCAAGTGATAACAATGAAAATAACCATGGTGATCAAGAAGGGAAAGACAGACAAATACTACAATCATCTGAGAGAAAAAGGAAGGTAAGAAAAAGTGAAAGGAAGGGGCGAAAAGTGATAATGTTTATGATGCTGAGGATTTAAAGGGGATGGCTAGTCACTGATCCGTGGGAATCAGTGGGAATGCTGGGGGATGATTGTTCCAATCCCTGTGGGATTCATTCAAGAGGACATTGTACAATGATTGTTGTGTGAAAATCATTTTCTTCAGAATGGTCTCATAGTCAAGTAATGTGCAATTTAATCGCCCCGTCCCTGTACAGGCATGCTAACCTGAAAACATTAAACGGCACATTACTTGACTATGAGACCATTCTGGAGAAAATAATTTTCACACACACAATAAATACCTTATGTACTCTTAAATGAATCCCACATGGATTGGAACAATCATTCCCCAGCATTCCCACTGATTCCCACTGATCAGTTAGTAGTCATCCCCTTTATCAAGAAAAAAGCAGGAGGAAGAGTATGAAGGAGAAGCGGCAGAAACTGCCAAGTCAGAAATAAAGTGTGGTGGTAGGCGGGGAAAACAGCAAAAGCGAAAGAAAATAAGAACGCAATTCATAGCGATTAAAAGTAAAGTCAGATAAAACGACAGAAAATCAAAGTGACGGAAAAGGAAATTGAAAATATAAGGTAAATGGGACAAAAGAGGCAAAAAATGATCATGAAGATTACGGTAGAAGAAATGGTTAAACGGTTGGGTGGCTGTTGGCAAGTAGAAAATGTGTAGCTAAGTTGGACAAGGCAGATCACGTGACAATCAATTATTTGTATTCGAATGCATTTCAATTATCATGAACTTTGGAAGGTTGTTATGGGTAAATCGGGCAATTTATAAAACCATGCTTTCCACGCACACACACGCACACACACCCACCCACACACACACACACAGATATACACACATACACACGTTATATTCACATCATGGGAACGTGGGAAATAGGAAACACAAAATCATGAATTATTTTGAGAAGCAATTTTACTGGCCGAAAGCTCGAGAATAATGAGCGGAGACGTGGCGGTTGCACTCTTCTTCTTTCGCCTGTTGAGGAAAGCTAGCTCGAAATGATGCTGACACCTATAAAAGTTATACTTGCTCATTTGCATTGCAAAACATACTATTCTTGTGTTCCCCCTTCACCTACCAACTGCTGTATATGGTGGGCAAGTGTTCACACTGATATACGGATCGCCTGGAAGAGCGCGACCTTGAAATATCTTTAATTTGAGTAAAACCTCAATAAAATATTAGAACTAACCAGACATCCATTAAGGAGATTGATCGGGGAAATATCTTTTATAAGATTGCGTAGCTGACAGCACAATGAATATCAATACATATTTTTCTAGTAACTCCGTCTACCAGTGATAACCATAACGAAGGATAGTCAAATTAATTGAGCTAATATATTGCATGCATGCTCTTTGGTGGCGTGTAAAGGCCGGGAACTACGCGACACGCAGCACACGTTTTGCTGTCGAGAAGGCCATTCCAACTAATTGCCCGGAGATGAATACACGCCCTTTAGTATTTTATTCTAAGAGGATATGGATAATGTATGAAGGCAGCTCATGCCATCGCCTGATGGAACTCGGAATCCACTTTGCTTTTCTCGTCAGTGTCTCATGAATTAGGTAAAGTTTGAGTCTGTGTTGTCAATCTTGACTCCTGAACTGTCCAGCCCTCTGTTTTGTTTGCCGCCTTCGTCCCCCCCCCCCCTCTTTTGTACTCATACACGTTGGTCGACGTCCATATAAGTACTAACACCGATGATAAAAATAGATATCATGATATTGTGTGTATGCCTGTTTATAGACACATTGATTCTATCGGTACGTGCACTCCATGCGTTGGACATTATGTCGCTTATTTTACTACTTTTACACAAAAATCAGTTACTCTGTGATTCTGCTGCATACATGCCAAATGCACCGTGTAAATGAAGAGTTTGTTTGCAAAAACCGATAAGTCCATTTTTGAAGATTTTGATGTACGGTCTCTGTCATAAAGTACAAAATAATACCTTTTAAATGATAGATTGGTCACTACATGTAAAGGTACATTTTTGAAGTTATGGTCAAAAGAAGCAAACCTTTTCTTATTATTCTCTTTATTTTTATTGACCTTTAATCGCAAATATCTCCATTTGGCAAATATGGACTTATCGGTTTTTGCAAACAAACTCTTCAAATACTGATGTGCTTATAACATGTTTGATATAGAATGATAACAACAAACATTCAGAAATCGTTCAGTCCGTTGTTGTTGTTTTTTTCATTCTATGGGGTAGCATGCAAACTTTCGGATATCTAACGGCCTTTTATTTGTTATTGTTTTGTTTGTTTCATTTTTCTTTTGCTAAACGTTTTTTTTTTTTTTTTCAAATCACGACTTCTCAAATTGTACACCCTGATACGTTATGACGGATTGTTGGGGCTCCCTCACTTGAGAGAAAGCGAGAGAAAGCGAATAACAAAGAGAGAGAGAGAGATAGGGAGAGAGATGGAGTGAGAGGAGGGGGGGGGGGGAAGAGAGTAAAGACTGGTACAACTTTCGACTAACAGTTAAGCACCAAGGAAGCAACTCTTCCCCCTGCATGTGAGGAAGAAAACACGTAAGGGGAATCAACAAACTCATTTAGAAAGTAACACAACACTGAAGGAGTGACACCTGTGTCTCCTTCCCCAATTTATGATGGACATGCAACAGACATCTGAGGACAAAACAACAAAAAATGACCCACCTCCCTCAAAAAAAAAAAAAATGAATGCATGAAAGTTGAAGCAAGACTTTATTGGAACTGAGAACTAGGGATATGCAATTATCTATATGCGCATCATCTGTGTCAATTATATAATTATGCTGCCTGACTTAACATTAAATAAAATCAAACCTTCATTACGAGCTACGCTGCAAAGAACGAATGTATTTTATATATATGAGAAATAACCTCATGTACTCATATTTTATTCCCCACCATAGGTGGACGGGAGAGCTAATATTGACAGCACCACTTAAATTTGTATTCCGAATTCCTAAACGGCACAATCATCCTGTCCGGGAAACAATGTTGACACAGGGATCGTGTCCCAACCAACAAGCAAGCTAAATACATAGCGAGAAAAACGTATGAAAAGGGGAAAGAATTATGATCGTATGAACAAAATTGGTGTCTCCGCGAGATAGTCATTGTATAATACCAGCATCTTGGACAAAGCTAGAGCAAAATTCTCTTCCTTACGCTTCATCTTAGAACAGGCACGGCAGGTGCGTATGATCAGCTCATGTTAATAGTTGCGTATTTACTAAAGTCGAAACAAAAATTAAAGGCGATGAGATCAGGGGGGCATTTCATGAAGGAACTTATAAGTCAATTATAAGTCAATTATATCCGACAAGTTCAGAGAAATCAGCCAATCAGACTAAAGAATTTCTCAAAACTTGTCGGATATAATTGACTTGTCAGATATTTTATCCGACAAGTTCTTTCATGAACTGCCCCTCAGAAAGGGGTATATGTTTCAGATTGTAATTTATGCGTGTATCGGGACGGCAAAATTTAACCTTATTCAACTGTATTATAATCTTAATATCATGATAATATTCAGTTCAAGAACATACAATGGCAGTGACCTTGAGCGAAATTCTCGCGAATTTCAAGCCATTATTTTCAAGTTGATTACATTCACAATTATTTGACAGAAATGTTTTAACTGTGCATATACCTGTTTTGGTCTACTATTGCATGCAGTAGCTATTAAACGAAAGTCGTTATGTGTGTCTGTCTGTCTGGCTGGCTGGCTGGCTGGAATAAGGGAAAGCTAGAACTTTGTGGAATATAGACAGATAAAAACGTTTAGTTCAACCTACTTCTAGACAACTCACACAATACAATTGCATTTTGTTATCGTTATGATGATGATGATGATGATGATGATGATAGTGATAATGATGATGATAATAATGATAATAGCTATTGTAATGACAATAGGCATTTCTATTAGGCAGCTGTACAATATAATACTTTACGGCGCATTAAAAAATAGCAGTCATAGCCTTTCTATAAGAATAAGGTTAGTTTTTAACCTGATCTCAAAGTCATAGCTACCTGCCTTAGAAATTCTACGAGCATTATGGGTCAAACGGTACTGTATTTATGTGTGTGTGTGTGTGTGTGTGTGTGTCTGTCTGTCTGTCTCTCTGTCTCTGTCTCTCTCTCTCTCTCTGTGGTGCGCATGATTAGAATTAGATGCCATAGATTTTGTAATATTGCAGTAACTTCAGCGACGTTAGTTTCTCACTTTCTTTTGACGGAGGGAAAGAGGGGTTATGCCATAATTGCTGTTGGCATTACCAAGTAGGTCTATTTCATCTAATGTAAACTGGAACCACTAACGTTACTATAAAGTGTCGTTACCCCTGTCAGCCAGGTATTGTCATGCCAAGTTGATTTCCTTTTCAACGTACTACTATAAACGAACCAGCGAAATCTAATTGGGCTTTCACATCGGGCTTGGGTAAAGTTGCGTAGTGTTGCGCACCGACTACGCCAATTTTACGCTATATATACGCTGTGCTTCCGCCAACTTTACGTAACAACACGCCGAGCGACGCAAATGGGTACGCATGGCAGGTGAAAAAAGAGAAGTGTATTTTTTCGCATACTTTCGGCGTAGAGCACAGGACGCAAAAATACGTAAATTATACGCAAGTCTAAGCAACACTACGCTACTGTCGCCATACCCTACTCAAGTCAGTCGAAAAATCCTTTGCGGTTGGTTCAAGGCTTTACCAAACACTTATTTTTGTCACTCTATCTCGCTTGTTTCTGTCCATTTTTTACGACTACGCGACATATTTTTGCGTCTTCGGTTCTCAACACTACTCAACTCTACGCAGGTCCGGTGTGACAGCCCCTTGGAATGCTGCAATGTTTCAATACTGCGTTGGTGAAATCTCGAGGATATATTAACATAAAGACGCATTCTACAAAAGTATATAATGAATAATTAGTTTGAGAAAGAGATAAATGTTACTGTCTTTTTTTGTGTGTGTATTTCGCTTGTCTATCAACTTAGGGTCAACTTAGCCGACTACAGTCCACAAGCACAACGTTGACGGACCAGCTCTACGTCCAATAAATGCTTCGATTTTTTTTTACTGCAATTACGCACAGACTCCGATGATGAGTTAGACAAATTATTTGCCAAACGGTGATGAAGTGAGCCTACAGTATCTAAGACGGAACTTGTCATTTGTTTCACGGTTATTGTTGACAGTCACGCTTCAGTCGCAGACGAGTTGCCATAGAAACAACATGTCCGGTCGTCTGCAAAGTTCCTCCCATGCTGACAAACTTCGGCTCTTGAACACTACCCTCGAGAAACAGTACACCTCGCAAATTGCTCATCTTGATCGTCAGCGGAGGATATTTCTCAGCCAGTTCTTCCGCGACATGCGAAATGTTGAAGAAGAATCTCGCCGTAGGCGTAACTCGAAACTGACCGATCCGATTCCAAAACGCCTACTCGGTGACGAAGCCAAATCAAACATCACAGATCGTCCAGAAGTCCTCAGTGTCGGGCGGACTACAGCAAGTGCGAGTCCTCGTGATAGACTGCGCATGCGTCAGCGAAGTTCAAGTGAGGGAGATCTAGCCGAACAGCGATTTCGCCATGTTTACAAAGACCACAGCCATCTTGATTCCCAAGATGTAACAGAAGCTAGATCCAGTCCACAACCAACGTCGGTGTCGTTGGGTTACCCTGGAAGGAACTTGCGCCGAGATTCAGAAAGTGGTGAGGTAGAAGGCCACGTTGAAAGGGAATTCACGGACATGAACCGCTCCAGGAGAAGAAGAAAAGTGCACTTTGAAGATCAAAAACAAATAGAATCGGATCATAGTCCAGCTGAGGCGTGGTCCATGACAGAGTTGACAGCGGCAGACCATGAATCAGTCGAAGGCATCCCAGCCGGAAATCGCATTTTGGACTCGGCGCGGGCGTTGGCTGTGTACAGACGGCTGCAGCGCAAAGTTCAGGACTCTCTAGAGCACGGGAATAAATCCAAGCACCCGGAGGCTGCTGTCGAATCAACTATGAAACTGATGAAAAGGAGACAGCAGCGAAAAATGCGCGAAGACGACGCGGAGAAACGTAAGGGCAAGCCAACTTATGCCAAAGGGCGAGGGAATCTCGAGCGCGCTCAAAAAGATAATAATTCCAAGTCGAGTAACACGCATGCGTGGTGGAATCGACAGCAACGTAGGTCCTCCTCACCCTCCAACCGAAAGGAGGCCTACGCTTTACCCTCCCTTAGCATCGACCACCACGAGAAAGGTACAGCAGCAAAGCACCTTTCAGCGACCGATGGGAGCGCCTCCAACAAGTTGAAGAGTCGCGCAATAATTGAGCGCGAAACAAAGTTGTACTTCAGCAAATTGGAGCAGACAGCCGAAAACGAAAGAGTTACGAAAAGGATAAATGCTTACCTCAAGACTTATTGAATTAGCCATATAGCTGCACAGCTGTAAAATTAATGAAATACGTTTGTAGTATGTCTGCATAACAGTAGGACCTCGATTATCCGGCCACGTCGGGACCGGCTGGCGTCCGGACAATCGGTGGCAGGATAATCGAGGTCCTACTGTAATTCGTTTCTAACAGAAAATCATTCTTACCAGGTCTTCCTCGTGACAATCTCACATGGCGAAAATTCTCTTCGCTACCTCTCAGTAATTTTTTCCCTTCTCATGTTTACTTTTAGCGTCACGTCAGTGTGTTCTTGTATGTTTTGAAGTGATCTGTCCAGGCAACATCCAGTGCTTCCATGTTTTCATTTTTAAATAGGTCATAATAATTACTCCACATCTCCACTAAAATCAGTTTTGACAACAAGCGTTGGATCTAGGGATCTATCCTCATGCGATCCGATGGATAGAATATTTTGCTTTTGGCGCTAGTATTCAATTTACTGCCGACGTACAGCAGAAAGAATATACTAGCCAAGTTTATCTACCTAAGTTCACTCTTTAAAAAAAAAAAAAAGTTTAAATTGTGGTAAATAATGGAGTGCATCTTAGTCACAATGAAATACGAATGCCTCTGCATCTGATCAAGCTTTGTGATTAAAACGACAGTATCTGGTCATGTATATGACTTATTTCCTGCTCCACAATTACTTCCTTTTTTTTTTCTTTTTTTTTGTGTTCGTTTGTGTGTGTGTGTGTGTGTTTTTTTTTTTTTTTGGGGGGGGGGGAGGGGCAAGTCTTTTCCTCACACTAAATCGCTTGGAGTTTTTGGTTCGTAGCAAAGCAAAGAATCGAGACACAACCACATGCACGAAAGGTTCCTACTCTACCGCACACAAAGCAACGCAATGGTATCGTGGCAAGTCATCCATCCGAAACCCTGAGACACAGCAGAACTAGAAAAGCAGTTGGGAGAGCGCAATCCTTCGCTAAGCAGACCATAATCTATCCAAATTGTGATTTCCACCCTATATTATAGGCCTTCATCCATTATAATCTGCATTTCGTGATACACTGTACTTTGACCATCACAATATGCCCTTGGCATTCGGATTGACATTGATATCATTGTTAGTTTAATTGAGACTCACAAAATCCTTTTTAAAAAATCCTGGATTTAGACCGTGATCCGGATCGCTACCAAAATTTAGTCATCTGTTCTTTGTGCTATTCTAAACTTTTCACAAAACTTTCAGCTGAATCCGTGAGTAACTTTTTGAGTTACTTTGCAAACAAACAAAAATCCACACTGGCAAAAACATAATCGCCTTGGCGGAAGTAACGAACATATCGAGCACACAAGCTAAAATTTCATTCATCTCCTCGGAATGATTACACTCAAACACATTTACAAACACGCATTATAGTAGAGTAAATTTGAGGTTTGACCCCAAAGAAATTGATACAAAAGGTTTTTCAACGGTTTTGGGTAGGTTTTGACCTCCAAAATAACATACTAAAAATCTACTCAAATCCACCTACCGGAAAGGGCCTATTTCCAAGATGGCGTCCAAAATGGCCGCCGTGGGCTTAAATTTCCATAGAATGTGCAATAGCTGGCCTACATTTGTGATTTGTGTGTCAATTTCTATGTTTTGGGGGTCAACAAATCCAATGAAACCATTTTCAAAGCTGATCAATGATGGGAAAAACCTTAAATCCAAGATGGCGTCCAAAATGGCCCCCAAAATGGCCGCCATGGGCGTAAAATTGCTACTAAATTGTCAATAAATACCGTGCATGTGTGATATATGTGTCGATTTCTATGTGTTGGCGGTCAACAAATCCACTGATATCATTTTCAAAGTTGATCAGTTATGGAAAAGCCTTAAATTCAAGATGGCGTCCAAAATGGCCCCCCAAAATGGTCGCCATGGGCATAAATTTGCTACTAAATTGTCAATAAATGCTGTGCTTGTGTGATGTATGTGTCGATTTCTATGTTTTGGAGGTCAACAAATCACCTGATATCATTTTCAGAGTTGACTAGTGATGGTATGGCCTTAAATCCAAGATGGCGTCCAAAATGCCCCCCCCCCCCCCCAATGGCCACCATGGGCGTGTACTTGTTTTAAAACAGGCAATAAATGGACTACATTTGTAGTGTTTGTGTTTATTCCTATGTTTTGGAGGTCATGCCCTATCCTTCAAATAGTGTCTACCTGAAAAGTTGTCCCGTGTGTAGTGATCAGAATTAATTAACCATTTTGTGCATAACATAAATAAAAATATGCTTTGGTAATTTAGAAAGTAATAAATCAATCGGCATTCTCACAATGATCACCATTTCCTCTAGAACGTACTTTCAATTAAAATGCCTTCAAGTTAGGGTAAATCGAAAACATCAACGAAAGTTCGTTCATTGAAGTAGCATTTACCATAGATAAACTATGCTTCCTCTTCGTCCTCCGATACTGTCTTGTTGAAAGGATTTTCGCAGGTATCAAGTTGACAGGGTCCGCAGACGCTGTGGCATGGCAGACCGTATCCCCTACAGCTACAGCGACTTGTTCTACAGCCTGTTGTGCAGTTGCATCGGATCTTCTTCAACAACTTTTCTGGAGCAGCGTCCTCGTTTGACGTGACTGGAACTAGTTTATTGTCCTCCAGTTTCCAGCCCCAGTCTGTTGCCTTCAAGTTTCCGTTCCTCCCCATCCAGACCATAATCTGATGGTATACTCTCAGAGAGTGAAACCTTGTTGAAGACGCTGTTGGTGGCAGACGTTCTGGGGTGACAAACGACTTAGCTGAAGTCAGTTTCTTCACAAAGACATTATATCGCAACTTGGCGAGGGAATCACAGGGATGTCCTCCAAATAATACTTTCATGGCATTGTTGCCGTTTTCCACGACCATGTTTCTTGTTTGGTTGGGGACAAGGAAAGTGTTTGCACAAGTCTTGATTGCTGAATCCCCCTTTGCCAGTTTCTGAAATGCTGACTTTTTTCCAATTCCAAATACTCGAGATGTCGAGTCACACCCAGTGAAGGCATGAAGGAAGAGAAGATGTGGGCATAGCTCTTCACCCAATGATACTTTCAGCTGGTTGATATTGTGCACCTTCCAGTTCCTGGATGAATTGTCAGAACGAAAATACAGTTCTTTGCTGTCGACGCTAGCGTAATGCAATACAGTGTAATAGCACCAACAGATCTGTATCTTTTCCAATCAGGGTAGTTGATTGTTGGTATGACGATGTCACTTCCGTTTTTACTATGTCTACATCAGCATCCCCTGGTGCATGAATTACGTTCAAGCCAATTTTGTTCATTTCCTCACTGATGAGGTTGATGAGCTGTTGCTTGTTGGAGCTCCTGGACAGGAACTCATCCTTTTTGCCAGAGAATTCTGTTCCAGGTGTGAAGCTGACTTCGGGATGAACAATATGGCCACGGCCCTTGTGTGTATTGTCCTTAATAGATGGTCCATCATCATAACCATCAAAAACGACTGTTGCTTTTCCATAGTGATGAATAGTGAAGTCAGCATACGACTTGGCTATCACATTGAAACTGTCCCCGGCTGTCCATGACAAATGAGGCAGCAAGGAGCCACCATCAAGAACATAGTGCTCAGTTTGGGGAACAGAGTCGGACACGGTATCATTTGACACTTTGGCAGAATGGTCTCTGATAGCTGAACTAATTGAGGTTTGTCAGCCTTTCTGAAAATACCTATACCCTCAAACAGGGCAGCGGGAAATGGGCTCAGCTCATAGCCCATGACATCTTCCAACGAAATGTCTCCTGTTTTTGACACGACAAGAAACCTTTGAAAGAGTAGAGCAGGGTCAATTGCTCTGTCTGGACCAAGTTTGACTGAAGATACATCTCCAAGTGTTTTGGCTCTGTCTTTTCGATTGAAGGAAGATGTGAAAGCAGGTTTATTGACCATACTTTCCATAATCTTCTCTCCAACAGACTTATGCTCGTGGACATTCACATCCAACGCGGCCATCACTCCAGTCACAATATTTCTTAGTGAGGGATCTGGAGAAAATGGAGAGCATTCACTGAGTTTTGAACTGCTTTTGGCTAGGTCAGAAGCATCTCTTTCCATCCTTGCGCCACTAGATTCCTTGTGTTGTTCACTAGTCGTGTACAAAAGATCAGTGAATTCCTGCATCGCACTGTTATATTCCGACGTGACCGGCATTGACATTGTCCATAGAGACAGTTGTTCTTCACCCATCCCACTTCCGCGTGTTAGGCCACCAGTGCTCTTCAGGGATCTCATCAAGGTCTGTTCGATGACAAGATCAGGGCTTAGACCCGCCCAGAACTTATTACTCCGTCGGATGACATGGAATCCATCTGCAAACCTGCAGAAGACATCTGGAAGATTCTGTTCTAGCTCTGTCATTTCTTGAAGATACAAGTAAGAAGACTTCAGGTAGTTGGAATGGCCAGCTGCAGCAAATATTGGCAGACATTCAGTTACAGCATGTAGGTGCATTGGCCAAGATCCTTTTCGATCTGCCATGATCAACTTTCTTGCAACCCCTAACATTGTCTGATAATTTAACCACAACTGACTTGTCTTGGATCTTGTTCGAAATTCCATCTTCCGTTTGTCCATTTGTTTTCTGATTGTAACCATTGCTTCAGATGTCACGACATTCTCAAGCGTTGTCTCACCATCCAACACCTTAGAGTACATATCCTCTGACTGAGCCACAAGTGATGCAAACTCAGTATTCTCATTCATCATTTCGGATACAACCATTCGATTAAGGCACTTGTCTACCAGCAAATGTCCTCTGAACGCTCTTTGAACTGCCTTTCCAGTCATCATATGCACCACTGCATTCTCACCATACACGACCTCTAGAACCTTGCTGAGCCCTGTTCCTTGCATAAGTGTTCCTATGGCACCGAGCAAGTTCATGAACAAATGAAAATAGCCAAGCAGTAATACAACCCTTTTCAAGGGACTGTCTTGCAGTGCATCTTGGATGATTTCAGCAGCTTTCCAGTAGAGTGGTTGATCAAATGTCATGATGGGTGAGAAATTGTGCTTCATTGCCATGTTGGTAAGGAACTCCAAAGTCGATAGAACGCAAGTCTTATCCCCTGAATACATGTCTATCATTGGCGAAAACATCACTGAAGACTGACCAGGGTATTCATACCCTTGATAAAGCGAGCACATCATTCCTTGCCAGTTTGAGGTAGCCTTTCGGAAACTGAAGGATAGCTCCCACAAAATATCGATGCTCACACCAACAGTGTGAAATAATAAGACAACAATGACCCAACTCAAAATTGACATTTTGTTTAAGATTTAATTTCATAATCATGTGTTGTCGTGAATTAAAAAACAAACCATCTGAATTTTGCACATATTATCAAGGTGTCAAATAGACTATTGGTGCAAGTTTTTGAAGCAACAATGAACACAGGGACAAATAACATGTTGTTATACGACAAAAGATCGCACAATTTGAAACTGAAATGTATAATCAATAGCCGAGTTAGTAATTATAAAGTAAGTAAGGAAAATGCACATAAGTGGGATTCCATATCAGAATTTCAAGTTTTGTTACACTAGCACTTGGCAAGAAATGATTTTGGCCTGGATTATACAGCTGACCTCCACAATAACGGATTAAATCCAATCCAAACATTGGAAGTATCAGATACGTATTGGGTATTTTGAGTATAACGAATTATTGGCTGTTTTATAGAAATTTTAACCCCATGGTGGCCATTTTGGATGTCATCTTAGATGCCATTCCTGGTTTTAGAGACTTTCCCTTCACTAATCAGCGTGACAAAATAGTTATAGTTGATTTGTTGACCTCCAAAATGTAGAAACGGACACAAACATATCACAAATACACGGCATTTATTGACAATTTAATAGCAATTTTATGCCCATGGCCGCCATTTTGGGGGCCATTTTGGACACCATCTTGGATTGAAGGCTTTCCCATCACTAATCAACTTTGAAAATGATATCAGTGGATTTGTCGACCTCTAAAATATAGAAATCGGCACATACATCACACATGTTCGGCATTTATTGACAATTTAATAGCAATTTTATGCCTATGGCCGCCATTTTGGGGGCCATTTTGGACACCATCTTGGATTCAAGGCTTTCCCATCGCTGATCAACTTTGAAAATGATTTCAATAGATTTGTTGACCTCCGAAACATAGAAATTGACACAAAAATCCCAAATATAGGCCAACTAGTGCCCATTCTATGGCAATTTAAGCCCACGGCGGCCATTTTGGACGCCATCTTGAAAATAGGCCCTTTCCGGTAGGTGGATTTGAGTAGATTTTTAGTATGTTATTTTGGAGGTCAAACCCTACTAAAAACCGTTAAAAAACCTTTTGTATCAATTTTTTTGGGGTGAGGCTATTTTTTGTTGTAGATTTACCCGACTATTATACAAGAACTTGAAAACAATTATTAAAGAGTACATGAAAGTCTCAACGAAGTCTGAATTATTTCATATTGCTATGTTCTCATATTTATTTCATCATATTTATTTTACAGACTACATCTGAACATACTGGCAAGCACTTTATACATAACATCCACCTTTACACTTTTCATAAAAGTCATGCTTTCGTCGAAATTTTCAAATCCTGATTTTTTCCGACAGATCAATCATTAAAGAGTTGGCATAATTCTGAAAATTAACACAATTCGTCCATCGAATCAAAGGCACTTCATGTAGTGTACGCCATGCAAAGCAGGAAATGTTGTGCCAAGTAAATAAAATAAGCAACAACAAAAAAAGAAAAAATAAACATAAAAGTGAAAATCGGATATGCTGCATCTTTCAATGAAATATACCTCCTTAAAATAAAATTAAAAAATTGATGAAAATTCGTCATAATCAGAAGCGACTGCTATCATTCACTTTGCACGATATAAACTGCTGTCAACCAATACACTGTAAAAACAAAATATAACGGTTTCGCCTCTGCCAACAACACATAAAAACAATGACAAGTGTAGTCACTATATGTAACTCTCCCGCTGAGCAATAACCCCCTTTTCAAACCACTGGTATAGTTTAGCTTATCCCAAACATATTAGTTTCGCCAACATCATTTTGCTCGCTAGGCGCTAATGCCATGTTGGTGTGGGAAGGGACAAGTCGAGATAGTTCGGTGAGCAGCCAAACACGTGGCACTTACTTATGATAAATGGATGCTTCTCAAGAGGGTATTAGGGTTCAAAGGGAAATTACAGTTTTGGTCGAGAAGGGGCGTCAGATTTTGTTTTCTTTTGTGAGATAATGATAAAAATATGAGAGAGCATACAATTCTAAGGGGAATTCAAAGTTTATTTGAAGAAAAATCGGTTTTGAAATTGCTGAGATATCCAAAAATAAAGTGGTTCTAATGAAAGGTGGGATCAGCCTTTTATTAGGACCACAGCCAAAACTATTCCATCCCTTTAATTCTTGGGGAAGACGACATGGCACTGATACATCTTTCCCATTTCAATCTTGGACCGCAATGATGGCTTATTTCCATACCCATTACGATATCAATCTGACAGCTGTACAGCATTCCCACGAATGAAGTCATTTTTTTTTAAATGAAATAATGAACCAACAAGTCGGGATACAAATTTCAGTCTATGAGGGAATTTTCCCTCTTTCCCTACATTATCAATACCTCCTATCATAATTATAATTTTACCGCAGGTAGGTTGTTCCAGATATAATTGGGCCAAGGTCCAAAATGAAACAATTATATATATATACACATATATAAATAAATATTAATCAAGAATTCTGTACTTCTTTCCAACACACTATTAGTATAAGCAAATAATCTTGATTACTCTAACCATCTCTATCTCTTTCTCTCTCTCCATCGGCATCTCTTTATCTATCCCTTGATTGTTGCTGGTATAATTGTTGATTCCCTTCTCTCAGTGGACACCAGTGACAGAGAAGAGCACCAGATCTGGTAATAACAATAAAACATCTCAGTAACGGAAGGGGACATCCGGGAGCTCACACCTCTGAAAGCATATAAACTGCATGGTGTAGAATACTCCTCACTTGACAAGCATTCACCTTCTTTCTTTCTTTTTTTTTTCCTGTAATACAGTCAACCTTGCCTATCTAAAGTCGAATCTATTTGGACTGAAGAAATAACTTCGACTTAGAGAAAATTTGACTTATGAGGGATTAAAAATCGATAGAATATAAAAAGAGTACTTTAACTTAGGCGATTATTCGACTTATGAGAGGTCGACTTAAGCAAGGTTGACGTTAGTTCAAATACACATACGAAGGCTAAAATGTTGTGACAATAATTATTCTTGGTCCTCATCTGTGGAGTGATCTGTACGCTATATTTCTGAAATGTTTGAAACCTCGTGAGTGACTGATCGATCAACATGTTGCATTTATCAAATGAACCTTACAATTATTTCACATGCAAAATTGACATATATTTTTTCTTTCTTTCTTCTACACATGGGCAGATTGATTGATAAAAGGTAGATGGGGTAATATACTGCCTCTTTCATAGAATTCATGCCCTACATTTCCTCAATGTAATATATATATCATGATCATATTCATACTGCATTCAATATGATACAGTGTATTCCGACAGGAAGAACTACCGCATTACTATATGAGTCGTACTTCAAGATTTTAAAAGAGATCTGCCAAAATTGATACCTCAAATACATCATATTTCACCAATCACAGGTTAGACAAAAAAGTGGCATCACAAAGAAATCAAAGCCTCTCCACTTAAAGGCATATTGCTATATAGAGGAGTAACACGAAGAGGGACTTTTCTTCAACACTGAGGGGCAAATTTCAAAGCATCGCAGGGAGGTGTCATAAATATAGGAAAATACTTACAAATATGCACAATTTAATTTCGACTACTTCCTTTTTATGCATGAAAAGGACATGCCCCTCAAGTGTTAGTGCAGTATTTATATACCATTGTTTCTATATGCTGACAGACTTATTGCCAATTAAGAGAAAAAAAAAATCTCATGGAGCCCTATGTACAGTCATTAAATCCTCTGGTTTCTTATTGGTGTTTACTTCTTTGGTGAATTTGTTCATTATTTCATGAGTAGCCAAATCACATCCATCAAACAGCCATATTTAACAACTGGCAGCTTGTTTACAAATTTTGAGTGATAAATGTGTCAAGCCCAGTTCAATGGTAACGATAGAAACATACAATAATTTTCAGGAATGAAAAAAAATAAGAAAAAAATAAAATGATACCATAAGGTCATCAGAATTCCTCCATGAAGATAAGCAAAAAATGTCATGTAGCTTTCCTCATAAATTACATGGATTGTCATTGCCTATACATACAGTGTACTCCCGCTGTAATGAACACATTTGTAACAAATTCTCATTTTGACAAAGTACACATTCATGCCCCCAAATAATGATCAGTATACTTCTACCACCTTTACTGTTCTGCTATAATGAAATTTTGATACAACAAAAGAAAACTGGCAGTCCCAAGGACTTTGTAATAACAGGAGTTGCCTGTACCAAAGATAACTACACGGCCTCAGCCAGTGATGTACATTTAGGTGGTCCATTGCTTTTACTAGGCTTTACTTCCCATCTCACTAGCAATGCTGCATTTGGCATGTTATATTTCGTGCAATCACTACTTTCGCGAAGTTTGTGAGTCAGCTGGTATGCATCAAATTAATAACACACACACACACACACACACACAAAAATGCCTCCCATAACACAAAGGCATTGCATTATCATCTCTAAGGTTAGAAATCATTATCCATCTTCTGACAAGGGAGACATCCACTCTAAATGCAGAAATTATTGCAGTACATTATTTTTTTGCATTTATTTCGTGCAACTTTTGACTAGCACGAATTCTAAAACCAGCAGAAAATATTTTCACATTCTTCTGTGCACATTTTGAATGGATTGACAGTTGTGCGCAGCACAAATTCAAGATCAGTGCGAAAATTAATCACGTGAAAGTATCAAATTTTAGTGTATTCTGTCACAATATTTCGGACAGCCAATTCAACCATGCACACAATAATGTCTTACACTTCAGGTCAGTGAAGGTCAGATAAGCAAAGACTGCTGCACACACACACACAGACTCAAATACAAATACACACAGAGACACACATGACTGAGAGAAACAAGTGAGAAATAGCTACCACTTTGTGGAACGCTTCACTCCCTCTATAGGCGATTGAGCTTAGCAAATTGTATCAACCAGGCACATAGTACATACGGCACAACCAGGTTAAAAAACATACACTCAGAGAAGACGAAACAAATTTCATAAGATGTCAATCTACTCACAATGTGGCACCAAACTGATACTGCTGGTCATGAAAACCTTTCCACAACCTGGTTGGGGAAAACAAATCCTGCATCTTGTACGCTCAAAAAGGAGACACGGATTGACAAACCACTGACTGAAAGGAAGGCCCATTAGAAACTCTCATAGAGTTATGGGTCAAAGGTCCTAAGTCATGTTTGACCTTCCGCACACCAGGACACTCTTGATGGACGTCGCATGATGACAGGCGGAGCGAGTGCGGGTGAAACGGGTCGGACCTGTGAGTTGCTATGTCAGCACAAGAGTTGCGTCGCTGGGGGTGGGTAGGGGATATGTGCCCCCCTTTCCAACCTCGCAAAAGTTCTCACATTCTCCTGTTGCCCCCATGGTGCATGTGTTGCTGCTGCCGTCGGAACTTGAGCCGCAGCATGTCCAGCTCAGACCGGCATCTCTTGTGCATTTCTAGTAGACTCTCCTACAAACAGCAACAAAACAAACAAACAAACAAAAGTCTGTAAATACAAACAAACAGACAAACACAAGTTTGTACATGGCAACTTGAGGCCCCAGGGCACTACTCTTTCACTCCAATTGTATCCTCTTTGATCAGGCAAACGAATGAACATCCTGCGATTAGAACCTGAGAGAATCAATTTCTCTTCTCTTTGGCTTTGAAGCTGGGTTTCTTTCACTAAGACATTTTTCCAGAATATAGAGAACACAAATATGACATTGAAGTGACATAGAAATTGAAATTGTGATGTGTGATAACTGTATAATCTTTTTATTGACTAGATACTTTGTATCCAGTTTGGGTAGATTTTAGGTAATTTATGCAACACAAAGACAATTAAAAATAGGGGGTGGGGCTTTGACAGTCTCTGGTCAGGATATGAAGAGATATTCATTTCGTTTTTCTTTCTCTTAAAGGTACTGTTTACCATTGGGGGCAGTGATTTACAACATGTTCGAGATATCACATTTGCTGCAAAGAAATGCGTAAGTCAGTTGTATCACAAAACATCCTACAATGTAAAAATTTTGCAATAAATCCTAAAATATAAGGAGAAATCACTACTTTTCTCAATAAACCTTAACTGTAGACAGTTTAGTCTAGGACCATTTTTATTGTAACTAATGTTCACATCTTGTATATGTAACAATACTTAACATTAATTCTACTGATTCAAATTTCTATGTTGGTTGTTTCTATCCCTAACTCACATTTTAGAAGCTGGATTTTTGTTTCATCTGCAAATGGTAAATTATGCTATCAAGGGCACCTCCTGCAGAGATAGGGAGTCTTGGAGCTGCACTTACCTTCTCTCCCTGAAGAGTGTTGAACTCTTCCAGTAGTCTGAAGCTGGCTTGTTTGTCCTTCCAGTCCTGGTCAAGCGCTTCTGCCAGCTCTTTCCTGCAACCACACAAAAGGCAAATTCGTGTCTTCAAAAAGAGATTCCTTGGAAACCTATCAAGCACTCACTCATTCAATCACTTTAATACTCACTCACTCATTTATTCACTCACTCACTCATTTACTCAATCAATTACTCAGTCACTCATTCACTTACTACCACACTGAATACTCATTTACTCACTCAAACAATCCGTCACTCATTTTACTCACTCAGTAACTCACTGAATCACTCATTTACTTACTCAATCATTCAGTCACTAACTCAGTCACTAACTCACTCAATCACTCACTCACTCATTTAATAATCAATCACTCAGTCACTCACTCACTCATTCCCAAACTCAATCACTCATGCATTCACTCATTCACTCACACAATCAATAAATCAATCAATCCATCCATCAATCCATCATCAAACAATCAATCAAATAATCAATTAATCAATCATGTATTACTAAAATCAGGCTTAGACTGCACTTAATGTTGTAATTCATACAAAGAATGATAACTGTGCAATTTGACTTCTGCAAATACCTATCAAAATAGAAATAAAGAAAAAATGAATTGTTCAGGAGTTTATCTGAACAAGTGCCTAACACAAAAGTGACTTGCTAAGCGTGATTATACTTCAGGGTTAAAGTTCAGGAATAAAGCTTTTCATGCTCTGCTTTTTGTTTCCCTTTCTTTTTGTCACTACAAGAACAATTAAGTTCATGCAAACAAATTTACTTCATATATATCACAAACCAAGAAGAATTGATGAACACATTTTTAAAAAAATCTTCAGTAATTTTGGCTAACAATATCAATTGGTTCCACAGGAAACAAAAGATGCAACAAGGCATTACAGCTTACGATAATTTCAGACCTTAAACCAACTAAATACTCACTTGCGTGTATGTAGGAGAGCCAATTCTGTTTGTACTCTAAGGTAATCCTTGGCCATCTAAAGGGCGAAAAGACAAAAAAAAAAATATCAAAACAAGGCCAAATCCATAGTATCCTCCAAACTCTGTTCGGGGGATACAATAACACCGTTTCTAGCATAGCAATGATACCTTATCAATAATAATACCACAGTCTTTAATCTGAATGAATAACTGTGCACATTTTAGACCATTCATGCATTTTAAATCTAAAGAAAAAATTGTAGGCTTATGTAACCATATCTATCCACCCCCTAAAAAAAGAAGAACATATATAATATTATACATTATCTAATCATTGAACATGCTAACATTTGGATCTCCAAGTTGAATAAAAATTCAACAAACCGCAAAGAACTTGAAATTACATCTCATTCATTGGACATCACTTCTTACGCTAACATGTATGGCACCAAATCTTTGGTTGGGTCCCAATGAAATGATTGATTCAAGTGCCTTGCAGCCGCAGTCTGTGATAAGGCATCAATAATCAAGGAAGGTTTGGTTCTAAGGGATCACTGTGGTGATGTGAATAATAAGGCACTCAGACTTTTGTGGGGAATGACCTCCTGCGTGCATCATTCACTTTATCGACCTTGAGTCACAAGTATCAAAGGTTTAACTGGCAATGCCATTCGTGATAACAATGGCGGGGCCGTAAGAGATAAAGAGAACTCAAACACTGAAGATGCTAGCCCAGGTAAGTGAATCCTTATCACAGCCACAATTCATCTGCTGTAAATAATTCTGCATTCGCCCAAAATGACCAAATATTAACATGGAATTTGCAAACAAAGACTTCATCTCATCTTCCCCTGGTACAGTCCCTTTTGCATTATCATTAGAAGTTTGTCTTCTATAGTTGGTGCGTTTGATTAGTAAAATCCTGATGTTAGTCTTCATACTTACCCTCATGTGCTCATCAAAAATTTCCACTGATTCCTTTGAATTTGGATTTGGTGGAAGAGGCTAGAAGTAAATTAAATAAAAGTAAAGAAAGAAAATCAATTCTGTACTTAAGTGAAAAAATACAAGGAACAAATATGCTTACCCATTAATGTCAAATAACCTTTTGCATGTGAAGTGAATGCAAATGTTATCACACAAAACCTATAATAACTGACAATATACCTCCACACCACATTTGAATGATAATCCAGGGTGCAACAACCAAGTCCTTACATTCATAATGATAAACATACTTGGAACTGTCTTTCAGGTCTAGGCAACCTTTGACCCTGTAACAGAAGCATCCATGAGGGCAATCCCACCAAAGGACTGTTTTACCAGTGGCATGCCTCTACACAAAATTGGAAAAGATTTTCAGTCAATGACATAGCCTGTAGAGCACACCCAAGCACACCTTCCAGAATTTACCTTGTTGCCTATTGGAATTCCTTGGGCGATATCACAAATAGGCAGCTAATTCTACCCAAGATACACCTTAATGGCCAATTTGAATGAAATCTACTTACGAACATGGTAACTAAAGCACACACAAGAAATGCTTAAACACTACCACTGCTTCAGCCATTTGGGCAGCTAAACAAGAAAGAAAGGATTTTTCTTTTTCTTCGTTTGATTGTTTGTTTTAAGTTGGCAGTAAACATAATCAAGAAGACCAAAATGTCAAGAGTAATATGTCTGCACTAACCTGTAAGTGATGATCAAGAGTACTGTATGCCATTGATATGTCAGTGTCTTCACCTGCATAAGGGAGGGGGGAGGAACAACATCAATTTATTTAAGACAAAGAATAGTGGCTGCTGTGAGTTATAATACACACCTCTGGTTATACAAGTTATTTGCATGTCAATTCAATCCACTGAAATATGTAAAAAGAGAAATATTACATATGTCAGCTTCAATATCATTCATTGCCTCACACAATGGTAAATGTACAGCTGTGAGGAGCTTTTACACATTGTTCTGTGAGAAATATTCACACTGATTTCAAAAGCTGAAGTCATATGAACACTCTTTACCAATGACCTCTTATGATTTGTTTTGTATATCTTCTATCAAACTAAATTTAGAGTTGCAACATTATGATTATGACAAAGCTGATCAAAAAATCAACTTCAGCAACTGTGTAGACAGGAAGCTTATTCACCACTGGACGTAATAAAGGTGTGATACTTCGTTCAGCAGAGAATGCTTTCTCACACTTCTTTTTCTTGGAAGATTAATTACTGTATACATTGACAGATTTTAAGTATTGTCATGGGATATCTTTAATGTGATGTAGGGAGCGGAGAATAATGTGTGCATACTTTTTACTCGACTGCTGGATGCCCTTTGGTCTAATGACTGGCTGCGGTCGAAGCGTCCCTGGCCAGACCCGCTGCTGCTCGAGACCGATGACCCGCCCTGGCCCATGCGGCTCTCCAGCACTGCATGTTGGGAAGTGAAATCTTGTTGGTGGGGTTGAAGCGCGGAGAAGTCCGGCCGCAGCTCGCTGGAGCTGTGCCGGTGGAACTGGGAGGGTGAGGTGGAGGTGAGGGAAGGGGATTGGAACTCGCCAAACGAGGCCGGTCTGGGGCGCGGTGCGTCCAGGACGCTGAGGTCACTGGGTACGGAGACGGAATGGTGAGGAGGGCGGAGGTTGGGAGAGGGAGAGGTCTGCTGCACCACGTCGGCAGCGGAGTGGCTGTGAGTGGGATGATGTGTGACGGGGGAGGTGGTGGTGACCGGGGCGGGGCTTTTCGTCAGTCGGGACGGGGAAGCCGGAATGATCACGGTTTGTGGGGGTGTGGCTTGTGTGGGTTTGGTTGGGAGGGGAGGCAGGCCAGTCATATCAAGGATCTGCCCATAGGAATTAGAGCGACGGTGTGTCTGGGTGGGAAGTTCTGCGAAGAATACGCATATTAGCCACACAGAGAACAAGCAACACACGACAGGGAAAAGAAAACAAAGGGAAACAAAGAGACATACTTTTAACATGCAACATCCTCAACAGCAAACACTTGCAAATAATGCACACATACTGTACATGACAGGGTGTATAAAATGATAACACATCTCAAAGAAAAGGGGAAATGCAATTTGGTTCTCATGACTATCCACAGTTGGTTGGTTAACATTTAGCAGCCCACAGAGATAAACAATCATAATCTCATAAATACTTCAAAAGCACTACTGTCATTTTGTCTTCTTGTTTTAGTTTGATAATATCCATCCAATGAAACTGCATACACAAGTACATGAATAACTCTTTGCATTCTTTGATTTCAGTTCTACGGCCTCAGGTGGGATTCACATTGGTTTTCACACTACATTCAACTTTCAGCTGACTTCAGTAAAAATGGAAAAATCATGCAAACAACAATAGAAGAGTAATCAGAATTGCAAAGAAAGAAGTGGAATTTTAAAGTTGACATAATATTCACAGAATATGTATGCTTCACAATACTCTCCTAGATGTTTGTTTGTACACAAAAATATCATTACTGAAATCATGCTTCTAATCAGTGATTGCGCAACTACAAGCACTTTTCCCTCAAGAGTATTAATCATCAGATTATTTCATGACCACAATGACCTGAAGTAGGAATAAGTCTTTACAGATTCTTTTTATGTCATGTACAAACATAAATATGTGTTTTATGAAGATTATGTGTGAGAGAGAGAAATATGAGGTGATGACATCATCACACACTATGCCAATTGGAGAACGTGGCTGCAACTAATATCACTCATTTTATCTCCAATTTTGATAAAACCTCCAACATATTGTTCAACTTTTATAATTTGCTCCATTCTATACAGCCAAGTTGAACAAGGTGTGAATTTGCACTTCAAAGTTCGATGAAAAAAGTTTGGGGCTCTATGCTTGTCAACCAACTTCACTCCATCAACTCTCTGTGCATTTGACATTTGTCACAAACCTTACAAGTCACTACAGGTGAACACACAAGCAACTGAAAAACTTATATTGTCAAACTGATGATAGCCTCTGAAATCTGACACTTCAAAATAAATATTAAGGCAAAAATTAAGGTTGAGAACTAGATATTTGATTGCAGAAATTACGACTGCAACAATGCTGATATCGTATCTTACAAATGTCAAGCAACCGAAACGGATTTCAAATGAAAAGAGTAAGAAAAAAAAATAAAGACATAACGTTGTGTTTGAGGGCAAATTTAACCCCCAGAAGAAATCCTTTCATCTGAATCAAATAAAATTTACATCATTCAAATATCAAGATAAGATAACAGTTATTAAGTTTAACAGTTCATAAGTTAGGATGATCCGATTTTAACAAGTTATGTATCACTTTAAGGCTTAGAACTCAATCTCTGAAACTCTGTAGATATGTGACAGTTTTGGCCTACTTTTTGTGGGTTTTGAGCTGGCCAGTCACACAGTGTTGTTGTTCTTATTTTTTGTTTTTAAACACAGGAATCAGGCATTGCTGATTGGTGTTCTTTGATAAGAAGTCTTGACTGAAATATATGGTGTATACTTTGTATTCATAATCCAAACCTATTATAAACGAGTGACATTCCGTCCAAGACAATTTCAGTATGTTCAAAGAATAAACTGGGAACTTTCACACATATGTTAACACACACTGTTTGAAGCTCCCATGCATTCAAAACACAAATAGGTTGTATGGTAAACACTCTTCACAGAACACACTAACTGCTAATTAATATAACAGCAGGGTAAATCCATGCATGCCTTTCACTCTGATTCCATCACACACTTGAACATAAATGATGCCCTAAATGATATGCAGGGGCACAGACAAAAACAACAGTAATTGCCATACAGTTACATGCATTGTAGATGGTAAAGACCAATAGGATGGAGACTCATATCATCATTGCTCAACTGCAGCAAAGTGTATTATTTTCCCGATAATCGTTGGGAAAGAGATGACTGAAAATCGTACTGCTACAAGTCATATTCCAACTCTTTATCACTAAATAGGGAACATAAATATGATTTTGAAATAAATAGTAATAGCAGCAATAAGACTAATAATGATTTAATTATGAAAACTATAACTAATATTGTTTTATCATTCTCATCCTTATCAGTATCACAAAAGTAACCATTATTATAACTTTCATTATTCTTATCATTGCTATTATTTTTTATCATTATTATTAAAATCATTATCATTATCATTATTATTGCTGCTACTATTACTTTCACCATTATCAATGATTATTATTGTCATTACTGTCATTGTTGGCATTACTATAACTTTTGAGTTACGATAATAATAAAGAAAATATACAATTTTGCCCAAATTGAATTGAATTCTTATACAATGTAACTCTCCATTTCAATGTGCCTGTGAAAGAGCATACTGTATAATCTTTGATCAAAAATGTTACTTTGTGCTTCTTTCTTTCTTTCTGGCTATCAGCTCCGACTTTTTCACAAACCGAATCTCATCTTACACTTTCTGATTCTGGGAAACCTTTGAAGCAGGAAAGATCCTTTGCAGCATCAGATAGGAAGTTAGCAGACAAGACAATCAGTTTTCATCATATTTGAACTCTAGTTGTATTGCATCTAATAACAGTGTATTACTTAATTTCACTAATAATTACATTTCAAATGGTAAACGAATCCAAATCAATCGTTCTGAGGAGAGAAAAGAACTACATCATGCGTAGTAGCCAATGACCTCGAATCCTTAATGAAATATTAAAATATTAATGACAAAAAATGGATTTCCTTCATAATCATACAGGAACATGATCAATGCACAAAAGAAATTATATTGATGAATCTATGTTTCTTATATTTGGACAGTAGAACAACAGCAACATCAACAACAAAAAAGGTGGACTAGTGAAATGTATCTACCCCATCTGTAGGATGAAGCTACAAATACACTATAATGAACTTCCATTGCACAGGCACCCAATATGAGCAACTGACCACAGGGCTGCTAACAGTTATACATTAACATCAGGGAGATTTCCAACAAGCCGTCAAGGAAATAATTAGTGAGTTATAACCATTTAAATGCCAAATGTAATCACATATGACATAAAGGAATAAATATTTTTCAGGGATACTTTTGCAGAATCAAGGATGCCTGGCAGCTCTATCATCATATATCTTTTCCTTGTAAAGTAAGACAAATGTAGGTTTGCATGTTTTTTTTTGTATGTTCCTTAGTCTCTAGATGTGTGCAGTCAATGATTTTTAAACTAGGGCTACCTAAAGTGAATATGGGCCACAATTGTGGACCCAGGAACTTCCCCCAGTGAGGGCAGGACTCCTGGTCCCCACAATGCTTACTTGCGCTATTGTCCTCATCAACCCTCAGTTCTAGGTCCATGGAGTGCCTCTTCTTTTGCTCCTTGCCCAGCTCCAGGTTGCTCGGGATCTCTTCGAAGGCCAGCGGAGTCTCCACCTGCACACGAGGTTGGATTGAACCACTGTGAATACTTTGGGGCACCACCCAACACTGACTTATGTGTTTTAACTCTTTATGTGCCATGTTGTAACCCCCTGTGTGCCACATTACTCTGAGACAGCAATGTAGTCATGCTTTGGGAAAACGTTCTGTTTTTCAAATCAATGTTACTTTCACAGATTTTTGTTACCCTGGACATGTAATGAGCAAAGTTGTAGAGAAAATACCAAGTTGTGCTTGGATGCAAATTGTATGACAAGTCTATGATTGTTTTTTTTTTTCTTTTTCAAATGACCAGTAGCTACATTACTGTAGAGGCATGACTTTTGCACACAAAAAAAGTAACAGAAACTCAGAATTTACTCGCACATCCAGGAGAGAACATAGTCATTCACCACATAAAATGCAAGCTACGTACATGTGACCATTTGACCATTTGAGCAGAACATGCAAACTTGGCATGCCGTCGACTGAGTCAAGCGTGTGAACGTGGCTCATAAAGAATTAATTGATTCATCTACACCTCTCAATCATGAAGGGGGGGGGGGATGGAAGAGATCATCCTTCAGTGGGTGCATAAGGCAAGGTATGGTGAGGATTTTCATTTATAGATCCATCTTATCAAACCATATTTCCTGAAATTTTGTCAGCACCTGTATTTCATGCATATCATCTCTTTTGTGTCTACATTTATACATGATTTCTATTTGTATTATTTGCACAATTTCTTGAAACATAGAGTAACATAATGAAGTGGATACTACTGTAGCGTCAAGGAAAAAATAAAACTACAATATGGTTCTATTTAAATCAAAACTTATTATGTATGCACTTTCCTTCAGCAATGATGGAAATCTTCATAGCAACAAAGTGCCAGATAACTAGGTACCACGGAATGTAGGTGTGAACGTCTCACTTGTAGCCTATGAAATGACAGAGGGCGTACGACCATCAAAGACTCAAACTAATTTACATTTTGTACTTCCTGAGGGCCATTGCTCACACTGGTACTGGAGTGAATGACTGTGTCACTGATAGTGCTCCCTCTAGAGTCCATGGATCGGTTGCTGGCTAGACTCATGTCGGCCGTCTGATCTGCCAGCTTGTCCACCAAGGCGTTGCTACCGGCTCCACCCTCTGTTCAGGGGACGATTTTACATGGAAACATCACTTACCATTTATAATCTTAATGAATGGTACTGTCTTTGTATCACTCTGAGTCAAATTTCTGTTGCCCTTTCTGTTTTGTTTTGTTTTCATTTTCATAATTATCTACACTGATTTTGTCTCAAAAAGGGGGAAGAGAATGTCACACTTATCATTCAAAAACCCATTGGTGTGTGAATACCATGAAGTGGGAATGGCCCAGATAAGATATATTCGAGAATCAACACGAAGAATCATGTACAGCTTTGCCACCAATCTCTATATAAGTATGCGCACACAGCAAAAAATCTCAACAGTCAACTGTTATCAATGAGCGTATGCTTAAATGATGCACGCCATTGCTGACGGGCATTATTCATTGTTTTTGAATGCACTCCTGTGGGCAGCAAATTTCATCAGGCCACTTTATACAAATCCCCATATTTCTAGTAAACTGTATTCGTGATTGACAGTGAAATGCTGACACATATCAAAATATCCTTTTTCACATACAGCTACTCCCATTATAACAAACACAGTGGTAACAAATTTCCAATTATAATTCAGGTCCCAAAATTATTATCTACATTTTATATTCAGTGTATACTTAATTTGTTCAGCTTTACTGAAATTGCAGTGCAACAAAAGAAACCTGCTGAAACTGAGGACCTCACCATAATGGGAGTTTCCAGTACTGATAGAGAGTTCTCATTAGTGCATTACCTTCTTCTGTAACTTGTGGGTAGATAAGGGGTTGATCTGCTCCTTTAAAGAACTGCCGTATGAAAAGAAGACAAATTGTTTTTATTCATAACTTTGCGAGAATGACACACAGCCAAAGAGTATACATGATGAGATATTGAGTGAGGAACAGTGTACATTTGCACCTTCGTCTGAATGCCTCTTGAATGCACTTGGCATCTTCTGAATTCTTTTTGACCTATTGAGACATTATTCTTGCATTTCAGGCCAGGTGAAATCGACATCAGTGTTGTTTGACCATCGAGTTGCAGCTGTCTGAGGATATCATTTTTGGCTACACTTGATCCACATGAAATACATTCAAAACTGTGTAGAGATTTTTGTGTAGAGAGTGAACAAATTTTGAGCACGGCTTTATAGCAAGTTGGCCATATGCGAGAAATCACAAAATGGTGTACTACAATGTAAAACTTAAGTAGGATCCTTGGTGTAAGATGCAATGAAAATCAAACAATGTACCAAAAATTGGTTGGGTCAAAAAATTTTGAGTACCAAACATATGGTGGAAAAAAAGGCAGGCAAAGGTCACCTGAAACTTTTTCTTTATTGATTACAAACTGGGAACAAGGATAAGATATTTGAAGTGAACAACACTGGTTTTTGAAAACTAAGAAAGAAATTAAACAAAACTGCTAGCTTCACAAACTTGATTTACTGCAAAGCAGAAAAAGTGAAGGATGCAAAACCTGTTACTGTAAAAGTGGATATTTTCGCGCGACTAATTTTTCGCGCTTGGCCGGGTCAGAAGAGTTTCGCATGTTTTTGATTCCGCAGAATCAAGACATCATGCACAGGAACATATGGCATGCAAAAATATTTATGTGCTTTTATTTTCGCGCTAGTTTCTGGTTGCACGAAATGTGCGAAAATTTCAACACCGCGAAAATTTCCACTTTTACAGTTAATTAGACACTGCAATAAGCTTAAACTTGCCGACGTACAACCAAACAGTATCTCATGCATGCTCATTCCAGATATTAACATTATATCTTCCATTCATCCAGATACTGCTGCTCATATGCAAACACATACCTGTCCAGTGATGTCTAAAGCCCGCCGCACACTATAAGACAGACTTTGGATCCAAAATAAATCACAATAGCATCAGAATAAACATGCTTGTTATTTCAGATCCAAAGTCTGTCACTTGTATAGTCGTGAGTCCTATACTGTAGTGTCCAGTGAGTCTAAACAAACCTGCATCAGATGTGACATTATTCTGACAACTTCGTGCATAGACGGCCTCTGCTGCGCTTCTTTTGACCAGCACCTGTGGCAAAATTAGAAGGGATTTTGTATCACTGAGCAAAGTTTGTGCTGACGGAAAGATGAAAATATTCCCTCATGACCCCACACATTTAACTCTTCACTGAAGAAATCAGTAAAAAAAGAAAAAGCACAGAAATAGATGACCATGCTGGCAAAGCGTATCTATAATATCTAGAGTCCATCAGCGACAGGACTTTCTATTCTTTCCTTCACTCCTAAAGGCACTTGAAATCATATTGGAGTGGTAAAAATATTAACATTTTTTTTTTTCAAGTGATGCCCATTGGATTTTATACATTTATATGCGTGACGGCACAAACTGTAAAGTTTGCTTGTGGCACCATTGCTCAAGGGGCACAAATTGTTAATAAGACAACTTTGAATGATAATAAGACAGTGAAAAAACAATTACACAAAGATGGCGTGACCCTAGGATGCATCATTCTCAACTCTGACATGGACATTGCATACATGCCAAGTAGCAAATTGTTTAAGATTAAAATAGTGTTTTACATAAATAAGCTAGCAAGAACATTTATGTGCCATTGCCATTACTGTTGTCTAAGACAACCATCGTACCATAGCTTAAACAGAATACTCACAAATCTGATGGATAAAACTAGAAATGTCGCTAAGGCGACTGCTATGCCTCCGCCATAATGCATGATTCTCCTAATAGGTCTATAGTACATGTGGACAATGCATAATTACATTTTCACAATATTGGCAAAATATTGAAATTACATGTTTGTCACAAATGTGTTGAATGTTCACCTTCCTTTACCTAGGTTTAATTAG
Source organism: Diadema antillarum (assembly GCF_040938485.1). NCBI lineage: Eukaryota > Metazoa > Echinodermata > Echinoidea > Diadematoida > Diadematidae > Diadema > Diadema antillarum. The sequence goes on from NW_027271321.1 coordinate 624,022, forward strand.
ATGAATAGGAGAGCATGTATTTGGGGATTGACCCATTCATAAGTGTATGAATACTGTAATTTTCAAGGTATGGAGAAAAAGTGTAATTTCTGTATTGAAAAGTACACTGTTACCATTTTCTTTTGGCCTTTGACCCTAAAATTCATAGGATAATCACTGTCAGGCAGAACATGCATAAATATGTAGTAAGTTTCAAGATAACTTGAGCCACTTCTGAGATATGGAGGAAAAAGTTAGTTCAGCACTTTCCCTTGATCTTTGACCTTTTGACCTTTGAGGCAAACCCCCCCCCCCCCCCCAAAAAAAAAAAAAAAAAAAAAAAGAGAAAAAGAAACTTTCCGGATAATCTAGGTTATACATGTATACACCAAGTGTAAAAAAAAATTGCTGGCATTACATAAATATGAGGGAAATAGTAACAATTTGAAGTGTTGCACTTGACCTTTGACCCGTGACCTTTGACCCTATGAACCCTAGATTCTCTAGATAATAACTGCCAGTCAGTACATGTTTATATACTATGTTCCATGAAGATACCTTGAACAATTTCCAAGGTACGGAGAAAAAAGCAAAGTTTTAATATTTTAACTTGACCTTTTGACCTTTGACCTTTGAACTCATGACCTAAAACTTTCACCAGAGAATCTTAATTGGGTAATACATGCATACACTAAGTTTCAAGAAAATATCTTCAGGCATTGCATAGATATGGCGGAAATAGTGAAATTTTATGTATTTGACCTTGACCTTTTGACCTTTGACCTTGACCATGTGCACCCAAAAGTTGATAGGCACAACTTCACCCCCTAATACACATACATGCCAAGTTTCATTAGGATACCTTAAAAGGTTTTGATAGTTACCCTGTCCACAAAATTTATTACGGACGGACGAAGGACGGACGGACGGACGGACGGACGGACGGAAGGACGGACGGACGGACGGACGGACGGACGGAAGGACGGACGGACGGACGGACAACCCGAAAACATAATGCCTCCGGCACCACTTCGTGGCGGAGGCATAAAAAAATCAGTACTGTGTAGCAAACAAGCTGAATGAGGCTAACGTCTACAAGATACCTACAAATGTCATCAATTATTCATTTACTTCATTTCATAGCACACTGTGGTATGTAATGTAACACCATAAAATTTATCTGAAAGCCTGCTCAACATACAAATTACACAACAAAATTGATGCAAGGTTGAAATCTTCCACCTTCCCTGCTATAAGAACTCTGTATGTGTGCACGGAGTCCTGTATCCATAAAATCACTTCTTACCTGGTCATTAATTTTTCTAACGGCTTTGGTATATTTCGTATTAGTGGTGGCCTTCGACCTACAGAGAAAAACAGAACAGAAAAAAAGAAGAAAAGGTACAAAGAATGAGAAAAACAAAAAAAGGAAATTGCATGAAAATGGTAGACCATAATATCCCAAGCAAGTTAAGAATGTGAAGTAGATTCACTATACATTGTAGAAAGCACTCTGTTCTATGGCAAGAGTACAATCTTAGGACAGCTTCGTCTTGTTTTCATATTTCTCTTAAACGCATTAGATATGAACACAACCAAGCTCGAAAGAGCAATTTAAAGATCATATGCAGAATCTCATTAATAACGGAATAAATGCATGAAAATTTACATGCAAGATCCATACAGATTAGAACCTTAAAATCAGGGACTTAAAGATATTTGTTGAAAAAAATATTGGAATGAGAAGTATCTAAACATAAAGACAAGTGTATGAAAAGAATAAAAATATGTGGATTGTTACTTGATTTCAAAATTTGGATTTCATTAAACAAAATCTATTTGACATTCTGCTGGGATGTCACAACAATCCTACCAATTACTTGACAGTGATATCTGTGGGCATACTTTATCTGTCCTGTATACATGATCAAGGTATACTTGCAACATCCTTGTTGTTGTTGGGGTTTTTGTTTTGTTTTTGTTTTTGTTCTACACAGGGATGAGTTGAAGGGGTACTCAGGACATCCCTATTAAATGGCACAGAAAGATTCACTGGAATTTTATCAGCATGGAATGCTGCCCCCCTCACCATTGTGCACGGCCCACATGATGCGGAAGGCCGGGCCACCGATGTCATCGAATGGCTTCCTCCTGGAGATGACCTCCCAGAGTATTACACCCCAGCTGAACACATCGCACTTCTCGCTGTACAGACTCCCTATAAGGGGCGCAAAAGTACAGGGGGAAAAGAGATTCAAGCCAACTGATCATGAATATGCCATTATGCACAGAGGATATGTATCTTAATATTTGCATAATATAACTGGCCATGTATCCATTTGTTAAATGATGCTGCACTGTTTGAACATGGAACACAGATTTGAGAAACTGATTAAAAATCTATGCATTAATTTTTGCACTTTTTTCACTCACTTCTAAAAAAAAATGTATTTCTTCTGATACTGTATAAGCCATACATCTAGAGTTTATTTTTTTTACATATTGGGACTTCCCAATAACTTCACAAGTGGTAAAAGTCGAGATCATGGAGTAGAGTAACGAATAGAGAAACGTACCCTTACATGTCAAATTCCTGCTGGGATCAGAGTTAATATTTTTGCAAGTTGTTAAATTCTCGAATAACACTCGACTTGCACACTTTGCCAACAATTTTTTTAAAAACCCACAGAATATATGGTGTATACAGTACTATAAGGTTTCATTTGATGTACTGTATTATTATCATCTCCCAGCATATTCTTGGATATTTTTCTTTATCACTAGAATTGCAGCAGTGTACAACATGCATATATGATATAAGATAATCTACAAAGCTCAAGAGTTATGCAGTGTTAGTTGCAGTCACAACCAATACATTTGCAGCATGACAGTTTTTGCCTCACGAGGCTACTAGGACTTGAGCTGGCAACACTCACCCTCAAACACCTCTGGTGCCATCCAGGCGGCACTGCCCTTATTGTTTGTCATGTAGGTTTGAAAATCACAAGCAGTACCGAAGTCACAGATCTTCAAAACAGTCCCACCTGCCATTAACAAGAGGCTGGGAGAAGAAGAAAAACATAGCATCACAATGATGTAGAAAAGTTAGTATTCATTTTCATACATTTCAATAGGTGCTGTTGAAAAACTTAAAATAAAACCTACATATTCATTGACGCAGTTGATTAACATTATGATTCTGACACAACAGTGTCTATTGCTTTGCATTTACACCAAGGATGATTTGATGAGTGTGACTTTAAAGGTACTGTTTACCTTTGGGAGCAGTGATTTAAAAGATGTTTGAGTTTAAATATCACATTTTTAAACTATTTTGAAGCACTACAGTTGGGCTTTTGTTTCATCTGCAAATGGTACATAATGCCTTTAATTCATGGCTGGGAGCATCACATTTATTCTGAGCAAGACAAAATAATCTGCACACTGATGATAATTTTGATTCTAGACATATATAACATAGACATCAGTGTCCACATGATTTCATGAATTACAGTTTAAACATAGACAGATTAAAACACAAACTAACATGTGTATGTACACACACCCATGCACACATAGCCATCCCACACAGACACATCAGTTGGTCCTACGGTGTACGTAACCTACACAGGCACAGATGTGCTGCAATAAAAATACATACGCTCAAACTTACAATAGGTACTCATGGGAGTACTCTGCTGCTTTCTCCCATAGACAAATACTCCCACCATGTCATTTTTTTTCCCCCACAGTGCTTGACTGAATAAAGCGAAACATAAGATGGAACCCCCACCATGTACAGTACCTCTTGCTCATCCACACCCACACACCCACATCCATCCCACAGACACATACACACATCTAACTTAGTGTGTATGCACAAACAGACAAGTTTAAAAATAAATGCATCATACACACACATTCACACGTCTGAACTACACTACACATGTTATCTGCCTACTTTGCTGGCTTGAGATCCCTGTGGATGAGTTTCTTTGGCTTCATGCAGTGGAGGTAGTCGACGCCCCGTGCACACTGGAGGGCCCAACTCATGGCATGAGCTGCCTTGTAGATAGGTTGAGGGGTGGTGCTGTGCAGCACATTGTACAGTGAGCCTCCCTCTGCGTACTCCATCACCAGGCAGACAGGTTGTGTGGTGGAAGCGCCATACAGTTTAACAATGTTTGGGTGGTCAACCCTGGACAGTTGACGAACCTGAGAGTGCAGGGGAGGATCTAGTTCATAATTCAAATTCAAATTCAAATTCACTTCAGATTTTATTATCACTCATCACAAAGTCTGAAGACTAACATACCCAAATTCAAGTGCATTCCTCAAAAGGCATATTACAAGGTGTACGTATATCATACACTGATACATTGTGAATCAGTTTTCGAAAGTGATTTTGCATTATCAATGTTTCCTGATTTGTATAACATGGTATCAAAAAGAAAATGGATACTGAAAGGCACATGGACATGATGCAAGGACTACGCAACTGTTTAATGGCCTGACACTTAAAATTGTCTCAGTACAGTACTATCCTATGCAATACACATCATTTTTCAGTTACATTTCTTGTGCTATTTCTTATCGCAAAACCTGGGACACAAATCATGTTTGTACATGAATGCAAGTACTGTCATATCTTCCACCGTTGTTCTTCTTCTACATACACATGTGTATGGCTAATCCCCATTCCTTACTGGAACCTGGTATATCACATTCCCAGAACGTCAACTCAAATCTATACGAAAACCTGGTATACCATGTTCCCAAAATGTATTTTGACGTTTGCTGACCCTATTTGTATTCCCTTATAGTGTACTGTATAACAAAGAGTTTGCGAGCCCATCAGCTAATGCTCTATTCATAATCTCATGTCTGATCAATATTTCCCATTTGTCGATGGCACATGCATTTGACCGTTAAAAGGGAAAACATGTACTGCTTGACTGTCACACAGGGGGATTACCAACCTATCTGTTCTTTGTTGACCAGCAAAAAGAATCTTGTTTGGGGGATTTAAAGGTTTGTGGAAGAAACAGGCTAAAAAGAGGGTAAATTGTACATGGAAGGGAATTGTACCTCAACTCTGAAGGCTTTGATTTCCTCCTCTGACTCGATCATCTTCACAGCAACATTCATGCCCCTCCATTTTGCCTTGCTGACCACTCCAAAGGCACCTTTTCCAACAACCTGGTGATGCAGAGAGGCAATCATGTGATAATACCAAATCAGCACTTGACTTTACATTATTAAGTACCAAGGGCACACTTTCCCACTGCCACATATGTTGTAATTATGAGTGAAGCTTTAGTTGCAGAATTTTACAGGAATATTAATAACAGAAAAACAAAGTGTATCTTTTCAAATCTCAGAATTCTCAAAATGTATTATTTCTCTCCTGTAAGTGACAAGGTAACATGGGTACACAGGAAAAAACAATGGACACATTTCCAATGTGCAACACAACGAATCATAATCTTCAAATTTGTCCTGTTTTGTTTATGAAACAAATGAAAGATAAAACGCAGCAAACAAAGCATTCAAATGATTGCAATGTGGCACATGGACACATGTGTATTGTATGTGGAAGTGCTCTTTTGAAATCTAAACTCCGTCCTATTGTTTTTAAATGATCTATGTATAGAGTGGCTGATTTGTATCACTGCATGCCTGTACATACTCGGAATGTATCTTCAGTTAGACTAAGCATGGGTACTGACTAACTGGCATTACATCTTGCACAGTAGGCCCTACATTATAAATTCAGTTTCAATTTCCCAAACCTGTCCTTCTATCCAACAGTACATTATTGTAGATTAAACTGAAACTTTGTGCAGTAAAAAGTAAAAGAAAGCCTTGCAACAGGGCTTATCACATACAGTTGTATGAATATTAAACAACAACAACAACAACACAGAGATACTTCATTATCAGAACTTACGAGCAACCAAAATTAAAAAATAAATTATGTGAATTGAGTGAAAGCAGCAACGGTACATAGAATATAATGTATCATGTACAAGTTTAAGGTAAATCACACATTATATGTAATTGATTCAAAAGTTATTCAACTTTTTAAAGTATTGGTGTCCTCATCACTGGATGAGAAGACAGCCAGGGTGTCCTCCTGCCATACATGGGAAGTTTTGCATTTGTTATTTTTTTTAAATAAAAAATGATCTGGTGCACATTTTTCTGTCATCTCACGATCTGCATGTGCGTAATTCACTATGTACAAATGTACATAGTTCATGGAGGCGTGGGAAGAGTGTGGAAAGGGGCATTGCCCTTCAACACATGGAAGCTTTAGCATCTCCAATATATATCAAAATCGAAATTCTACAATTTGGTGCACACTTTGGTGAATTTTCCCCAATATTTAAATAAAAAGTAAGAAAATTAGTATTTAGGGGCAGTGTGAACGGCTAAATCATACAGCTTGTATGTATCACCTTTTGATCCATATGCGCGTCTTCACTGTGTCAGTACTAAGTTAATGGAAGTGGATCGAATGGGAGGGTGACTGTGGGAAGGGATGTCCCCTCCCTAAAGAGGGAGCTTTTGCATAATTGTTAAAATTGAAATTCCACTATCGGGCTCCATTTCATAAAAGATGTTAGGATAGCAAATCAGGAAGCTGGATTCTTGTTACCATGACAATTGCCACTCTAGGAAGAGTTGCTATCATATCAACTTTTTATGAGATGGAGCCCTGGCGCACATTTTGGTGGATTATGATTTTAAAAAAATAAATAAATCACAAATTTATAATATTTTGAACAGTCCCACAAATCTATAAAAAAATGGTAACAAAATAGAAAAACAAGAAGAAGCTTATCAAGCTTTGAAAATTATGGTAAGACAATCCCCCCACACCCATTGCTGCCTATGTTGCGCACACATTGCCTTATAATGATCAAAATACCGCATGGAATCTCCCAATAAGAATTTGGGACTTACAGCAAACTGCAAATTTGATTACGTCAACACACTCTGATTCCACTGATAACTGACTGTCCTTCTTACAAATTTACTGGAAGTCTCATCACCTTGCATCAACTACTTGAATGGGTGGATGGCAAATACCTTTTCATTACCTCGAATCACCTACTACCCAATGTGTTTGTAGGTCTAAATTTACAGAGGAAAAATCTAAGGCATTGCCCACATCACCGTGAATTGTTAAACAGTACAGTACAGTACAGGGGTATCTCTCTGACATCCGTGTTCTGTAAACTCCTGGAGCTGCTCATAAAACCACACATAGAGGAGACTCTTCGCAGATCGAACGTGCCAGATGAACTGCAAAGTGGATTCCAGGAAGACCACTCATGTATGCTACTGGCAAGCACTCTTAACATCGTCATTGAGAGTAACTCACTCAACAAGATGCAAACCTTTGTGGCCTACCTAGATGCAGCAAAGGCCTTCGATACTGTATGGCACAATGGCCTGCTACTAAAGCTCTTCAAAGCAGGTGTGCATGGAAGCCTCTGGCTACTCGTGAGGAATCTGTACGAAGGCCTGATGGCCAAGGTCTGGTGGAACGGCAGAACAAGCAAATCCTTTCATGTGAGGCAAGGAGTCAGACAAGGCAGAATCCTATTCCCTCTGCTCTACCTGGTGTATATCAATGGTCTCATCACAAGACTTCACGACTCTGGGCTCGGCTCATCTGTACATTCTATCTACACTGGTATACTGGTTCTGGCAGATGACGTTGCGCTTGTCAGCAGAGGAGCTGAATAGCAAGCTCCAGATAGTGTATGAATACTCCACTAAGTGGAGATACACTATCAATGCTGCCAAGAGTGCCGTCATCATCACTGGACCAGGACCTCAGACAACACACATGTGGCAGCTTGGACCAGATACCATACCACAGGTAGACAAGCACCCCCACCTTGGTATTATCCATTCTACCGGTAACCATGACCCCAGTCCTAAGATGATATCCATGGCCAACAAGACCCTGTACGCACTTACAGGAATAGGCACCTTCCGCATGGGACTCACACCAACTGTCATAGCTTCCCTATGGGAGCGCTTCTGCCTACCACGTACATTGTATGACCTACGGATCGGAAGTAATGTACCTCACAAAGGCAGCCATGAATCGCCTAGACAAGGCCCAGGAGACCTTATTCAAAACCCTGTTAGGACTTCCTCGTTCCACAGCCAACGAATCTGTGCACATATTGACCAGGCTTCCCAATGTTTCTGACAAAATTGCCATACTCCGGCTCAGGCTGCTCGGGAAGATGATCACACTAACACCCAACAGGGTCGAGTACCGTCTGTTCCAGCACATGCTGTGCCATCACCCAGGCTCCAAAACAACCAAAGCCTTCAAGACCCTTCTTCAACAGTACAACCTTCCACCCTTAGAAGATATCATGTACATGCCCACCACTTTCCAGCAGTGGAAAAAGATCACCAATGCGGCAGTCCTGGGTCACAGAGAAAACAAATCCAAAGAGGCAATGGCCACCAAGTCCACACTTTACCTCCTCAGTTCCGTGGACCCCGCTCAGGTATCTACCCTCCTCCCCGCCAGACTGGACTCGCATTCTCTTCGACGGGCAGTACCAGTTAAATGTCAGCTGCTTTGTGGAGTCTATCCCACTAACACCCGTCTAACTCTGGTTGGGAAGCTACAGAACACTAGATGCCCCTGTCAGATGCCCAAAGATGAGACCATCACTCATCTCCTTGGGGAGTGCGAGCTGTACGCCAAGGAGAGGAAGATCTATATCTCTCACCTACCAGAAAGATTGCGGAAATTGCTCTCCCAGACGCCCCAAGATAAGCAAGCCACATTCACTGCCAGCCTAATACTGACCGGAACAAGGACCCCAATATTTCCCAGGAAGAAGCTGCAATTCTGCACATCTACTCCCTTCGCTTCCTAGCTGCTATGCATGTGATCCGCTCATCCATGACATTATAACCTCCTCATACTTGCTGCTTAAAGGGACTGTACAGTACTGGTTGAGGTGGGGGTTCATGTTTTGAACATTCCTAAGTGAGGTAATGAAAAGCCTCTTATGAAATATGAAAGAGCATGTAATTCTTAGAAGGATTTAACGTTTATTTGATGAAAATTGATTTTCAAATGGCTGAGATATCCAAAAAAATGATAATAATAAAAGGCGACATGCCACAACTTTATTAGGATCTCTTTGTTTTACCTTGTTTTTGGATATCTCAGCCATTTCAAAACCGATTTTCATAGAATAAACTTTTGATACCCCTTAGAACTGCATGCTCTTTGACATGTCATAGAGTGGTTTCTGAATATCTCGCAAAACGTTAAAAGCTAAATCCTCACCTCGACCAGAAGTGTACACACCCTTTAATATGTTGCTTCATTTTGTCTTCCTCATCTCTCCTGCTCTTTGCTGTTATCTATTGTGTTAACTCTTGTCTGCTGTCTCCGGCTTGACCCATGACCACATTAGTACATTGCAGCCATTGTATTACTAAATTTCTGTGAATCTAACGCAGTTCTCCAGGACTGGAGGAAGTCAACAAAAGAAGAAGAAGTAAATTTAAAAACATGCTCAATGATATACAAGCAGCTTGCTATACTGTTCCAAAATAAAAATTTAACCAAAATGAAAGCAAAACTAAAAATCAAACCTCACTTGAAGTCTGCCTGCCACCCCTTCCCACAATTAAATATGAATGTGTAATAGTTACTGACTTCTACAGTTCATTCTAGAACTAAATTCATCCTCATTCATTTGTAATTCATATATGCTGGTTCACACTGTTTCTAAACAATACACATCAATTCAACACTCAACAAACAGTAAATTTTAACGCAATTCCGCGCAAGCTGAACATCATTCAACCACAACGGCGTCCAAAATTTGACCACCTACTACAGTCCTGTACAGGTGTACATGTAGAAACCTGATATGGGCGGCTTGCTTTTGATTCAATTTAATTAAATTATGCTTTTTATACGCAAGGTCAAACCTTGGTGCATCCGCACCATGGTGCGGATGGCGACTTAATATCCCATTACCACCTATGTATGTGATTTACTGACTATAATTTTCTTTAGACTCTAGACTCTAGATATTCACAATATTGTTCTAAATTAGAATTTAGATTTAGACCGTAGAGATTCTACTCTAGATGTATCTACTTTAAATGTACATGTTTGCAAGCCTTATGGCTTCAATTTTTACCAATAAAAAAAGGACGTGTAGACCGCCTAGTTTATTGATGTGTGTTGAGAGTTGGGGTTCTGCCTCTCTTGTCTTGGACCGCCCTACGCCTAAATTTACGGATCACTCACTCATCAAGTCTGAAAGCTTAACTTTCTATGCATAATTACGAGATTCGGCGGGTCAGTCAAATTGCGAGTTTAGGTAGAGGTTTAAATGCGCAGATGCTAAATAAACCATACCCAGGCAGGCAGTGCAGCACTGCAACGCAGCAATGCAAGTCAATCAGCTAAGTCACTACTCTGTAGGGGCAAGCATGGTATTACCGGACGCATGGTATTACCGGACACGCACATTTTTGCGTACTAATGACATTCTATACGCGTGAGACTTCGTAGATTAGCCTCGCAGAACTTTGTGTGGACCGAAATCGCAAAAATGCCATGTAAAAATGTAAAAACACGAAAAAAATTCACATTTTACCTCAAATTTATGGTTGAGTGACCCGCACCTCTTCATAGTTAATTTTATGCATGTTTTTATCACATTTCACGACTGAAATTCTATGAAATCCCACTCATATACAGGAAAAATGCTGAAGATTCCAATAGAACCAAAAGTTCACTGATCAATATCGGAAATTTGTAGCTATCGTCCTCAAACGCGAACGATGCAGAATAGTTGTGCCCTAAGGCAGTTCGGGAAACCCACTCACAAGGGGGGCCCCTCCTTATAAGTAACCCGTCCCCCTTATAAGTAACCCCGTCCCCCTTATAAGTAACCCCCGGGGCACCCCTTATAAGGAGTCTCCACGCTTTTTTGCAATGGCAACGCGAAAATGAAAGGACTGCGGCAATTCGCTTGATTATGTCCATAAAGCTTCACAAGTTTCCTAGTTACTCACGAAATTTGAGCCAAATCGGTTTGAGGCATCATATCTAAAATCATGGATTTAAATGCGATGTCAAACGACCCATGCGAATGCTGAAATGCGAGCGATTACTGGCGTGAGTGTCGCCAGGCGCGGCGGCGCGGCAAATGCTTGAGTGCAGACGTGGCGACTGATGTTTGACATCGCATTTAAATCCATGATTTTAGATATGATGCCTCAAACCGATTTTGCTCAAATTTCGTGAGTAACTAGGAAACTTGTGAAGCTTTATGGACATAATCAAGCGAATTGCCGCAGTCCTTTCATTTTCGCGTTGCATTGCAAAAAAGCGTGGAGACTCCTTATAAGGGGTGCCCCGGGGGTTACTTATAAGGGGGACGGGGTTGGATAAGGGGGACGGGTTACTTATAAGGAGGGGCCCCCCTTGTGAGTGGGTTTCCCGAACTGAAGGGGCCCACAACTCATCACCCGCGCGTGCAGCTCCCATAGACAAAGCACGTAAACTAGAAGTATAGAGTCTAACCAGTTGTCGATTTCTCACAAGGTTTTATTGCGTGAACTGTTCGAAATGTGCAAGACAGACATTTTACCGTAAAATACGAAATTTGAGCCTCATTTGCCGATTTTTTTCTTTGTCATCCGCTCGGTGAGAATGTGTACGGTGATTTGTGGGATGAATTGTGATTCTGGTGCAAGGACTTGGTGCGAAAGGCCTCGATTATTCGATTACGAAAATCGCGTCCGGTAATACAATGCGATTTTGCACCGCGCAAAAAACAAATATTTTTAGAGGGGTATTTTGAAGCATATTTTCTAAAAAACTGGAACGAAGAATCGACATGGGTTGGCTGAATTCGTAATTTCCAGGAGTCTGTGAATAAGTGGTGTTATTTTTAGCCGAAATTTCATCCACTGAGTACGGAATTCAAAGCCACGATAAAAAGCGTCCGGTAAATGGATGTCACCCTACTCAAGATCATCATTCACTCAGAAAAAACTTTGAACACTACATGATTTGTATTATTAGGGACTAAAGAGTTCCTAGTCCCTCACACCCTCGACATACCTTTTCAAATTCTATTTGATTGAAATCGACTTCTTCGGTGAAACTAATCTGGGATTCCAAGCGAGCCATTCTTCATCGTTACTTCTCAGGTGTGCATATGTCCTGAAAATCAGCTGAAACCACACATTTACGATATTTACTGGATCATTCGTCACATCTGGAAGGAATGGGGGAGTCCCGTAAACATTCGTCTAGATATATTTTGCGTTAACTCCCAATTTTCCTAATTTTCCTTTTTTTACCAATATAATTTGTATGCAATAAATATTTAGTGCAAAAATATATTTTTGTAATTTGCTTAATAATTTTGTTTTAAAACATATCTTTAATTGATTAATTAATTAAACTTACTCGTTCCTTCAAATTGACAATAAACATCTGTCAATATATCGCAAAGCATGCTGGGACTCAAATTCCTATGTTCGTAAATTTCGGGATAGAGTGAGCTCGTGACTCACACCAAATTCAGGTGAGTATCTACATTTTCGTAGAATTATTTTGACATATCGTAGAACTGTAGTGGTAACTTCGGTTTTCGTTTGTTCTCTCTGCATTTTATATACTCAAGTTAGTCTGAACTACAACGAAATATTAATGTTAACTCGGTGGCCAGCGCTGTGTTTCCATGCCCACCGACGACGCTTTCTTGGGATTCCCTGTATCTATAGCTCGTGCACGCAAAGTGGGGGAAGCTGAGCCAGCGCAACCGGCCTCGAGCTCGGCGAACTTGTGCTGCTGCGGCGGTGTGCCCGCGCGCGCATGAGCTGGTATTTGCAGCATGCTGCGGGTTCAATTGTGCACTGTGTTTCACAAAGAATTGAAGGCGATCTTCAAAGTGAAGATCAGCTTAAAATAGTATAGTCTATGCTGTGCATGTCTTCAGTACTATTTCAGGCCTTATTTCTTATAAAACTTTGGAGACTTTTTCATGTAGCCATTTAAATTTAAATAATACTCGACCAGGGTCCAGCTCCAGGGAGGGTTGTAAACTTTATTCTTAAGTCAGCAGAGACTTGAAGACAGAGACCTCGGTCGTCAGAGTAAGAGAAGGTCTGTTAAAAGCCTATGGGCTGATACTAGAAATGAAACTCAGACAGCACGATCGTGCACATTTTAATTTTTGTTGTTGTTGATGTTGCTACAAATACAATGATAGATTGGAACATACCCCGGTACTAGTAGAACATGGTAACACTATTTAATGTTTTGATATGATTCCCTGGAATTAAAAACCTAATAGTTTTGAGCTACTGTTGTACTAAGTAGTACGGAAGTAGTAGGTAGATCTGCCGGACACCGTTGTTGTAATTCCTTGCGCCGTAAATCTGTAACTGCGTAAATAGTATTAGCCTAGATAGTAATTAATATAATAATAATAACATTCCAATTTCTAGAGCCATAGATATGCATGCGATGGATCTAGTACTAGAGTCTAGAGATGGGATGGAAATAGAGCAAAATCTGAAACCTTACTCAAAAATAAATCTTGAATTTAATGGAACTGATTTATATGCTTTCATTTTTAAATTACCTGCAATAGAATTGTACACTATAGACCACGGTCTACAGCTAGTTTTGGCTTGCTCATATCAATGTCAGCATTATCTGATATAGCAGTTATAGTTTTTGAGCTAAATCAAGGATCAAAAAAGTGGGAAATGTTCTTAATATTTTGGTAACACTTTTTCTAGTATTTTGTTGTCATCATGATGTCAAGTAACTGCGACCAGCCCCAACACGCAGTGTTGGGGCTGCGCATTGTAGCAGACATGATCATGACAGGCGAAGTATAGCGCTAAATATCAATATGAAATCGCAAAAATTTTGGTTCTGCCAATATTCCATTTCTGCTCGAATGGATGAGTTAAATACGACTCGGTCGAAAGGAACTTGCGAGAACGACATCTTATACAGTCAATGGATTTGAAATTTGTGCGCATGCGCTGGCCGTCAATTCATCTGTACAGCTGTAGCTTTTGGCAAGGCCGTATCATACTGTTGTGGCAAACCCTCTCACCGTATATTGCGTTGCTTTCTGGGTGGGTGCGCGCGCGCAGGCCTTGTCAGAAGGCTAAAAGTATTGCGACTCCGCCAGCACACATGAATATTTACGTGCGCAGTGTACTGCATACTGATTTCGAAAATGGTGAATGGGATGGGGAGCTAGGAGATGGACCTGTAAAAAAAAGGTTTTTTCAAGATCATTGGACCAGTGTGAACAAGAACAAGGTGAACGTATGGTAGGAATTAGATAAGAATCTTATGTATACTATGAAAGTAAGTTTTTTTCTAGTGAAATTCGAAACTTACGGAGGCGCGAAAATCTGTGACAGACCGTGCATGTTTTTCAAGCTTACCGATATAGCACTCTATTGACTCAGGACGCTCTCACAGTGTGTAACTGTGTACTCGGAGCGTCCCGGGGTTAGATGTCAAGTAACTACAATGTAGATCTAGATCTAGAATTTATGTTAACACAGCCTTGAATCCTCAATGCTTTCAGGCAGTTCTGGAAGTTTGCTGCTTCGTCCAAGTGTGCTGAAGTGAAGACTAGTCATCATGCAGAACATCCATCTGGCTGGAGAGGAGGATGATGAGATGTACTCTGGATACAATGAGTACAATCCTTTCTTTGATACAGAGGTAAAATGTGACTGTGCATCGCAAAACGAACAAAAAAGTTGCATGCAGTGATTTTGTATGAGGACTGAAAATAGGTGAAATGGGTCAACCTAACCAATCTTGGGTTTTTCATATTTTCTGAAAGAGCAAGTCTTTTTCTATATCATATCAAAGTTTGGGATCATAAAACAAACAGGAACCTGTGCTTTCAGCAGTTTTTCTCAAACACTTTTTGGTGGAGTAGTATGATTAGGTGATTCTCATAGAACTCTCTTCTCATTTTTTAAAAACCCTGTCCTTATTCTTCACTTTCAACTCCAATAACTTTGGAAGGAATGATGCTACTGCATTGAAAGTTGGCATTAATCATCTACAGAATGTGTTAATGAAGCCTGCTCAATCTCAGCTTAATCCGATAATCCCTTCATTGTTGTTGCTCTGGTGGTCAACATCCTGTTTTTTGTTCCATTCATCCCACAGCTAGCATGGCTTGGTAAAGATTAAGCACTTTAATACACCCGGTATGCTGTACTTCAGAGCCTGTTTTCTCAGTTCACACTTGCCTTAGTGTGTCCTTTCTTTCCAATATTGTAATAGGTTAAGAGAGTCCATTTGAATTGAGTTATAAATACATCATTTTAAAGCTTAGAGTCTGCTCTTTCAGAATCAGCTTTTAACTAAAAATCCATGTCTAGCAACTTTTTGTTGGTTTTCTGATGCAGGGTCAGAAATAGACTGGTCATGCCGATGGAATTGCACCTAAAATATTGGTGATATGCGAGTGATAAACTGCTCATGGCATGACAATGCCATTACAAGTGTATCAAAGTATCCTTTGAATTGTACGCTTCGCTCTAAAGCATGTGAATGCCGTTGAGCAATTCCAACAGCACACAATGCGATGATGCCACTAATATTACCCCATCTAGGCACTTCCTTAAAGTCTCAGTTCCCATTCATCTTGCCCTGAGAAATGGTTGTATAATGTAATAAAATGTAGGCGACAGCCGGAACCATGATTTGCAATGTATGTGAAGTGTTTTATATTAAAACAAATAATGAATGGTCTTTACAGCAAATAATGTGCAGTGGAATAAGAATTCACATTCTGTGCATGACTAGGCATCCTATGCAAGTAGACTCCATAATTTGCATGAATAGTGGGTTTTTTTCGTATTCTCGTTTGAAATTATGTTTCTACCATCACTCTCATGACAATTCACTAAAGTGTCATATATGATTTAGATGATCATTTACTTTAATAGTGGACTGATGGTGCTTTAGACAAAAGGAAATCCTCATAGGGTAGATGCCACACAAGTATCTGTTCAGTGTTGGCTGACACTATAAATGAGCTAATGTAACAGAAACATAAGGGTAATTAAGTTCTGTGGCAAATTCTAATGCTCTGACAATACTGGAGTGGTGGCACTCAAACTCAAGGAAGATGCACAATATTTTTCTTTGTTAACATGATGCATTAAATTATGGTTATATATAGACAAAGACATGCATTAGACATGTACAATCATAAGTACAGTTTTATTCTAAGGAAAAATTGGAGTCTGCCAGATTTCACAGTTTTGTGACTTCAGTGGGAGAGAGTTCGTTTTGACATTGCTTTCTGCTTTTCCATGTGCCCTTAAGGGTTGTCATGCATTTGTTTGTTTGTTTTTTGTTAAAAGGAAACTTTACAGGGAAAGTTATTTATGAAGTGAAAGAGATTCCTTGTAAAATGAAGTGCATTTCATGCATACTGAGCACTGAGTGTCACTTTTCATGCACTGTGCATTTAACATTGACAGAATCTGGAGCAAGATGAAACCTTTCAGAAAACTGTGCAGAAAACCAGCCATGGACGACGACCACCTGTAAGTTGGAGTGTTGCCATCGAGACAAAATATTTGTGTAATCCTGAGTAGTGATAACAGAATGGGTGTGTGAGGTTTTTGTTTTGCTGTGAACTAATTACTTGGCAAGGAATTTCAATTTCCTTTCAGCACTTATTTCTGTACCTCTCTTTTTAACCATAGTTATTTTGTAATTTGATATCAAATGCAAAAAAAAAAAAAAAAAAAAAATGCTGTAGTATTAAACCATATTACTGACCAGACTCTCATTTCATTGTGGTGTTGCTAATCAAACCAGAGATTAGAGCTTTAGATTTACATACATGTAGTTGTAGTAATGATAGTGAGACTCCTTGTTGGAAAACTGTAAATCAAATCATCTCTATTAACCTTTTTTGTTTGCTTTATTTTTGAATGAGCAGTGCTTTCATACAATGGATGTCTATAAGTGCTGATGATGGCCGCCTTTGAAAGATTGTACTGTAAAAGTGGATATTTTCACGCAACTAATTTTTTGCGCTTGGCCGGGTAAGAAGAGTTTCGCGTGTTTTTAATTCCACGGAATAAAGACATCAGCTACTGGAACACATGACACGCAAATATATTCGCGTGTTTTTATTTTCGTGCTAGCTTCTGGTTACGTGAAATGCGCGAAAATTTCAACAGCACAAAAATTTCCACTTTTACAGTATCTGAAAATATCTTGCAGTGTAGCACCATTGAACCAGTATTCCAGATTTTCTTTGTAGCAGTGTAATTAAAACTTTTTCGTCAAGCTCTGTACATTTTCAAGCAGACCTTTCTTTTCCCGCCAAAGTAAATTTTTAGGGTATGAACAAAACTTACATCAAAGAAATTAAATTGATCATGTTTTTGAGCTCACTATTTTTGGGCACACAAATTGTGTTGCAAATTGGGATATCAACCTACATTTTTTGTGGTTGATATTGTGTGTGAAACTGATTATGTACTTCAGAATATTTCTGATTTTCCCATTTAACATACTGCAGTGCACTTTGCGATTCCTATTCCAAGTGTTTTTTTCCCCTCTCTCATTGGTCTGGGTATCTTAGATCTGTTGTTTGTATACATTGTAAATTTCTGTCTTTCTCCTGGATACAAACTTTACCTTGCAACAACTGTATGCTTTCCTCAGATGACAGCAGCTAGGCAGGTTCAGGTGAGATATCATTCTCTCTTTCACACACACTCTCTCTCTGTCTCTCTCTTCTCTCGTTGTTTTGTTTCACCCTATCATGCATATATGAGAGGCCCTTCCATTCTTACTCTTGGCAATATTTTGCCTCAGCTGCGCCCATTGCTGTGGCCAGTTTGTGGTGCTTTTAGCTTGGTCCTGTTTCTATCCTCACTTGTTCTTTGGAAAGTGAGCTAGTTCCACCAATAATCCAGTACTCTCTAGCACAGCACAAGCAGATTAGCACAGGTTTGCTATGTGAAAGCTGTAAACTTGAGGCTGTATATGCCAGTAAAAGCAGGGGAAAAAGAAACACAAACAATGCATGGGTTTATTGGATGCAGCATGTCGCAGTCCTTACAAAGTCTCATTCCCCTCAGGACTGAACAACAGAGTAGGAAGTTCTTTGTTTGTTGAGAATCTCTGTGCCTTCTTTGCTGTTCAGAAGATTTGCCTCAAAGTGTATTTTTCACACCACATACAGTAGTACTGCATGATATGTATAGCTACAAGTTTCTGTAGCCCCCGTCTCACACATATTACAAGAGTAAGAATACAAGTGAAGAAAAGGGGGGGGGGGGGGGGTAAAGGGAATTCTAGGCTGAGGATATTCCTGTGCCAAGGATAGTACAAAGCTGAGAACAAACAGTAGTAAAAGAACTCTCATAGTGTCATGTTTGCAAGCATTTTATTTGGTGGTGTATGTCCTAATGTCATCAGTTGCCTCAAGTTTTCAGTTACATAGTATAGCACCATTCATTTATTTCTGTTTTCAGTATCATTACTATTAAAGAAGTTTCAGTTTACAAGCTCACTTATTCTCACAATCATCTCATAATTATTGGATTATTTATTAAAGCATGCCATTACACATATCTATGGTTGAGTGTTACAAGTATATGTGTGCTCACCAGCATCTGAAATGGGTAGAGCTCTTTATTTGCCTTCAGGAATGGCTTCATTTACTCTATTTTTGTAAGTATATGCTAGCCATATCAGAAACAAAACAACAATACAAACAAAAACTTAATTGATTGTCAAAAGTTTTTGTCCATCTAGCTGTAGTCACTACAATTTTCGATTATTACCAGATGCTGCCATTATTTGTTTCTTTTTTAATATATTTTTTGTCCAGATTTTTGTTTAGTTTCTCTCTTCTTTTTATTTTTGCATGCTTGCAATAATGCATAGTGTATTAACACATTTTGTCTTCAGAGAGAGTGGTTGGAATAAATGTTCAAATGCAAAATGTTAATACATCTCATTTGTGATATGGAAATGGATTAAAAAAAAAAGGAATGTGATATGTACCAAGCCAAGTTAATAAAATTGATGTAAATCAGGTGTAACTGTCTCATTTCATAGACAACTTTTGATGCCACTTGCCTGGATCTACTCCAACAGCATTCACATACAACACGTTAATTTTTTTATGACCTAGACAAAGTTTGACCATGGAATGTGTGTCTCTACTGGAAGACCTTCATCATCCAGTTTTGAACAGAAGCTGGAAGTGACACAGTCCTATTCTCATAGCTCTACCATCACAGGCAACGTTTATTTTTCAGGAACTGTTAGTGATTGATGATAAACTTACTTTGTCTTCTCAATGTAGATTGGTGCACAGAGGGGCATGATGGGAACGGCTGCTGGGGTAAGGCTCACATTTTGTACTGATCATCCTTTCAACATTGTTCTGCAGCATTATTATAACTTGCAACAATATACAAATCATACATCAGTCAATTTTTCATGACTGACTTATAAAGTACTGAGAAAAATGTTTGGAAGATATTGTGTAAAACAGTGTAGGGTTTTTGTTTGTATTCCTCTCCCCCTCCCCCTTCTTTAGAATGATCTTCATTTTGTTCATTGTAGTAATTAGTGACATCTCTCAGATATGTTCTGTCTTTCTGTATAAAATATATGTGTAGAAATAAAGGAGCATACATTGTATTTGTTTTTGTCGTTATTCTATTAGAAAATGTGATAGTCTACATGTGTGTATACAAAAAAAAAAATGAAAAGAAGAAAGAAGAGAGTCTATTTTTGAATCATAGGGTATTAGTAAAATGTTACAATGACATGAGAATTTCAAGTTAAAGAGCCTCTCCGGTTTCTTACTCTCCTGGTACAGTATTTCGAGCAAGAAAACATTGTGTGCTGCAAGCTTGCGGTATGGATTGATTTGCCGTGTCTTCTCTTTTCCTTCTGTTTAACACTTGGTATTTGTTCTTCTCGCCCCTAGAATCGGCTGAAGACTGGTCTGACATCATCGATGGGGGCCAGACCAATTACTGGGATGGTTCAGCAGGTAAGATCCAGTTTGAGACTTTGGTCAACTCAGACAGACTGGGCTTGCTCTTCTAGTGGTTGCTACATAGTATAGATTCCAGAGGAAAAGGAGAATCTAAACCACATCCAATTTGAATATGAAATCTCAACATCTCAATTCTCAAATCACTTATTTCAATTTTCAGTTCTAATGAATGGAAATTCAAAAACTTTTCAAAACTCAATTTCAAACCTCAAATCTTTAGTTCATATCTCAAGTCTCACGACTCAAGGCATATATACATGTATCTGTAATCTGAATTACATCATTTTTCACTGTGTTGATGTAGTGTTTTGAATTCAAAAATATGTATTTACATTACCGGTAAGTGTTGCCTTGAATTTTAGGCTCCCTGATTATCCTTCCAATCTCTTCTAGGTAGTTGGATTCCGAATCAGGAGAGTTTGAGACAAGTTGACACACGTCTTTTCATGATATCTGAAAAAATGAAATGAGATGTATGAAATCCAGACTCAAATCTCAAATATCATTTAGGCTCCTTGATTCCCTTTCCATCTCTTCACTGGGCTGTTGGCAATACGTGAGAGTTGGAAACAAATGTACGCATGTGTCTTTTTTGTAATATTTTGGTGCATTCTTTGAGTGTGTGGATGCACGTCAAATGTCTGTTGTAGAAAAATGCTTAAAGGGAGTGTACAGTTCTGGTCGAGGTGAGGATTAAGCTGTTAATGTTTTGCGAGATATTCAGAATCCACTCTATGAGATGTCAAAGAGCATGCAATTCTAAGGGGTATCAAAAGTTTATTTGATGAAAATCGGTTTTGAAATGGCTGAGATATCCAAAAACAAGGTGAAACAAGGAGATCCTAATAAAAGGCGTGGCCTGTCGCCTTTTATTATTATCACTCTTTTGGATATGTCAGCCATTTGAAAACCAATTTTCATCAAATAAACGTTGAATCCTTCTTAAAATTACATGCTCTTTCATATTTTATAATAGGTTTCTCATTATCTCACTTAGGAATGTTCAAAACATGAATCCCCACCTCAACCAGTGCTGTACAGTCCCTTTAATGTATTGCAATAAAAAAGATTAGTGTTGTATATGAAAAAAAAGAAGAAGATTGAGGTGAGTAATATAAGCCTTTTTCTGCATTGCAGAGCCAGAATTTCTGCAGGTTTTTCCACTGATTTATGTCAAAGGAGAGCTTGTGCTCTGAGTTTTAATCATTCAAGAGCTGCTACCTTAACTACTAGACTTGTGTTATATTTATCTCCCCACAGGATGGCAGTGTAGCCAGACCTATGACAGCAGTCAAAGCAGCCGGGTATTCCTCCACAGGCAGAGGTAACCATTTGACATTACATCCCTCTCATATTATTTCTTGCTCGCTGATTGGTCAAGAGCATTGATAGTGTGGCAAAACACTCTTCTTTTTTTAAAGCATATTTTAGAATCCATGGTTCATGTGTACAGGTTTGAGTGAGAATAATAGACTGTCAGTTCATTGGTCGACATTTGCAGTCTGTGACAACATTATTTCCACACTCCTCTTTCAGGCCAACAATTTGACCCCCTCAACCAAGCTTCCAAAGGGCCTGCACCACCTCTGGAAACCAAGAATGAAGACTCGTAAGTAACCCCCCCCCCCCCCCTTTTTTTTTCATTTTCTTTTCTTAGGGTCACTCTTTCGATAGAGTAGCCTTATTTCTGAATGGAATAATGTATTTATCCATGTGAATTCCTCATTGTGTTTCAGTGGAGACAGGCTGACATATTCAATAAACCTAGATGTACATTTTGATGAAAGAAAAATTCAGGGAAGGGGAGGGGGAGGTGAAGAAGCAATATTTATGACTCTAGTCATCCATGCTATACTCTGTTTACACAGAGCACATGGTTAGGAACTGTTTTGCTGTAAAATATAATCTTAGATGTACAGTGTAGGCTCATGAAAACATGGCCAACAACTTTTCAGGTGATGTATTAAAATGTCTTTAGCAGGCCTGGATATGTAATAAGAATGAATGAAGTTTACAGACTGAGACATAGAAAACCCAAATTCGAAGTATTCCATTACTTTTCATGCTTTTGTAAGCAGTAAAGAAGGCTTCCAATATATAATGCATATCAGGGCAATTACCCCTCGTCTAAATAGTGGGACTGATTAGTGATAAGGTTAGAGTAAAGATTAAGTTATGGGTATTGGTATGGGTATGGCGATGGATTAGGGTTAGGGTGAGGGTGAGGGTTAGAATTTGGGTTAGCGTCAGAATTAAGTTTGAGATTAGGATTAGGCTTAGGGTCAGGGGAAGGGTCTTAGGTAATTGTCCAGGGGGTAATTGTCCTTGAACTGTAGGCCTAGTATGATTGATTCGAACAGCAATAAATCTGTGTTAGGCAACATGTTATGATGTTATCATGTGTTATATAATGTTTGTGTTTGTGTTTGTGTTTGTATTTGTATTTGTGTGTTTTTGTGTTTACAGTGCTGAGGAGAAGGTCAAACAGCTGGAGAAGCAAGTGACTGAGCTGATTGAAGAGAGCTGCTTTGCCAACAGCAGGGGAGAAATGAGCGTGGTAAGAAGACTACAATACTACAAGAATCTCTGATAATGTGTCAGTATGAAGCTTTAGAAAAATAGGGTTGCATGTTAATGCTACAATGTACATACATGCTTCAAAAAGAGAAAAATCTATAAGGTACTTTGCGCCACCATTCACAGTATTTCCCATACACAGTTGTAGTGCTAGGATAAACCATCCAGTAAAATGTATGGTATAGCTTTGGTTGAGAGTGGGGCTTCAGATTTCCAATGCTTTTTGATGGTGATTTGTTTTTTTTAGGTAATGATGAACCTGTTATGAAATATGAAAGAACATATAATTTCTAAGAGGAATTCGAAGTTTATTTGCTAAAACTTATATCCAATTTTAAAATTTGTTTTACTTTGTTTTGGATATCTCGGCTATTTCAAAACAGATTTTAATCAAATAAGCTTTGAACTCCTCTTGAGTGGTATGCTCTTTAACATTTCATAGAGTGGTTTCCTTAGTATCTCGCAAAAAGTCAAAAGCTGAATCCTCACCTCAACCAGTACTATACCATCCCCTGGGCTCCCAAGAGTGAGAGTTTGGAGTGTGACACTGCTAGGGGGTGGAGCGGCGTAGAGGGGTAGGGGTGGTGTGGAAGAGGGTCACCTCCATTCTATGGTTCGGAGCTTTGACAATTTTACATGCAGTGTATTTGGTATTAGCCATTGCCATTGAAGTTGTTAAAGGTGCGCGTCATTACTATTTATCTCCTTGAGCAGAATGGTTCTTTCGATCAAGATATGCACTGCCTTTTCCAATTTGCATACAGTAGAGAGGTTGCTGTCATGTTCAGTGAGAGGAGAGGCTTACACTACAAAAATAGTCCATGTTTTGTGCTTTGATGCAATTGTGTGGCTAAGGGCTTAGAAGTAAATGACATTAGAAATTAATCCCTTCCCCCCCCCCCCCATTACCTTCCCTAACAGGCGCTTGAGAAGGCCAAAGAATCGGGACGCAAGGAAAGGATTCTCGTGCGGCAGAGAGACCAGCTGCCTAACAATGAGCAAGTCAATTTGGATCTGACATATTCGGTAAGACAAAGTCTTTTTTTCCCCAACATGTTTGCTGTTGTCATTAAGTTTAGTCTGAGTAATAACTTAACGTATTAATTCTGTGCTTATATGTATCAGATACCAAAATATTCAAGATAGCTGTACGAACAGATTTTCTAAAGAATCTGTTGCTGAAATTGTAAAAAAAAATTGGATGTAGATAAGTTTTTAATATCCTTCTAATGAATAAAAAAACACATTCTAAAATTCTTACCTGTCAGTCATATCCTTAAATCTTTTCCAAGGGATGAGGGATATTTTTTTTTCACAAAGTTTGTTTATAAGAAATGGACGTTTTTTATATTGGTAGCATTTCACTGTCAAAGACTGACATGAGAAATTGTTCTGAAGTCCATGATGTTTGCTGGTCATTTGATATCCAAACTTTTTGTGAGATGTTCAATGACTCCTCATCATTGTTAACAAAAATGTTCCTATGAATTGAGTGTTGTGAATTTCAAAGTGGACAAGGGATATAATAAAAGACATTTTTTACTTTGGCCTGGTCCTTTTTTTTTTTTTAATTCTGGTTGACTTTCATATAATTTTTTTTCTGTTTTCTCAAAGGTTCTTTTTAATCTGGCCAACCAATACGAAGCCAACGAGATGTTCGCTGAAGCGCTCACTACCTACCAGGTCATCGTCAAGAACAAGATGTTCTCAAATGCAGGCAAGTGTGAGAGATATGAATGCCAAAATATATTTGTGGTATTAAGTAATGTGCCCATGACA
Organism: Diadema antillarum; assembly: GCF_040938485.1. NCBI lineage: Eukaryota > Metazoa > Echinodermata > Echinoidea > Diadematoida > Diadematidae > Diadema > Diadema antillarum. The sequence goes on from NW_027271321.1 coordinate 648,489, forward strand.
CCAATGTGTCATAAAACAGTGATGCTGGTTAAAGCCAAAACATAGTTCTGGTACGCCTGCAAAAGTTGTCAAATTTCACTTGCAAATGTGCACGTATGCCTAAGAAATGTGTGGAATAACGCTGTAATAACAAGGTGTTCGATGGTTAACGATGAAAATGCGAAATAATAACCAAAAAGGTTCGCTGGAGTCGCAGTCTCAGAACTTACCCGATCGGGGTCAGGCTAAACTCGGACTCGGGGACAACTCGGCCCCGCTTTGATGGCGGGACGAGTTGTCCCTCTGGATTGTACAGCGTTGTACTATGGGAGCAGCCTGTAGCGCTTGGCGTTCTGGCTGGTCACAGTTATGGTCCGAATTGATACCACAGACGCTTAAACTGAAAAGACAGGAAAGTGCGCGCTAATCCTCTACAAAATAAATGGACAGCGCGCGGTCCTCAAGGGCATTACGCACATCACCTGAGACGTGCTGTCTTTGAAGCTGTTTTGTTGTTTATCAAGCGTCTTTGATTGTCTTTTCAATATGGCGATCACGAACTGCGTGTAAATTGTCTGAAATAGGGCCGAGTTTTCTCTGAGATCGAGTTAGTCTGGATCCTTCTGGAATAAAAGTCGGTATACCGACTCTTATTTTTGATCTTGAAATACTCCAAAACAACTCCTCATCCCGGCAAATCGCGTCAGCCAGGTAAGTTTCTTGGTAGACTCTTTCGATATATTGCAAGCAAATATGAAATGGTGCCAGACGGGTTCTCAAACCCTTACCAAAACTATGTTTTCACTTTAAAGAATATCACTGGCCTATGTGCACTGTGCTTTTAAGAGAAAAAAAGGAGAAAATGAAAACCTGCAGTGAGATTGATAGAATTGAAGATGCTACTGCAGCTGTAGCAGGTACTGTAAAAGTGGATATTTTCGCGCAACTAATTTTTCGCGCTTGGCCGGGTAAGAGCAGTTTCGCTTGTTTTTAATTCTGCGGGATCAAGACATCAACTACGGGAACATATGGCACGCAAAAATATTTGCGTGCTTTTATTTTCGCGCTAGCTTCTAGTTGCACGAAATGCGCGAAAATTTCAACACCGTGAAAATTTCCACTTTTACAGTAATTCATGATGATGATGATGATGATGATGATGATGATGATGATGACGACGATGACGACAGCAATGACAACAAAAATACGGAATCAGTAAGATAAAGGTTGATGACTGAGAAAGATACAACATGTCATTAGTATAACAAAAACAAAAAAACTTCTGTTTCAACAATTAATGATGTACAATGTATTGATGATTATTCTAATGCATGGTACTAAGAAAACTGTTATTGCTATGTTCACAAAGTCAAGCCAAGTGTAACCATGATACCTGCTAATGACATGCAGTGACATTTGACAGTAGAATTGTGGATCATTGCAATTATTTGAAAGACTGTCAAACTTGTGTGGCACTGCCATGAAGTTAATTTGTTTGTGCAAGCTCATTAGATTCTCATCACTTCCAAATTTAGGACGACTCAAGGTCAATATGGGCAACATCTACTTCAAGCAGCGGAACTACCCAAAGGCCATCAAGTACTACCGCATGGCCCTGGACCAAGTGCCCAATACACACAAGAGAATGAGGTAATAAAAAGGTGTCTGTTACTATTTCCTCACACCAGCGTGATGGGGCTTATTTCTTTGGAAATGATGGGAAAAAAACACACTTTGTAATGTTTCCCCACCTTATTTTTCAAAGTGTGATTCAATGTCCATAAAGATGAAAGTGACTAGCTTCATACTGACCACACACTTTCATGTTGGACGTTTTTTCAGATCAATTGGATCTATCTACACATAATTATCTATTCACACTATAATCATATAGATAAAGTACAGAGATGATCGCACATGCAAACATACAATGTAAGTGTACTAAATGCATTGAAACATATGCATGTAATAACATACTTAATGCATGCATACACACATACATTGTATGCAGACACCTTTGGGAGGGGGAAGAACTAAAGTAAGAGCAAGCAAACTATTTTTGAATGACTGCAGTTCTTGTACATTGTCAATGGCAGGATACAGAATGTTGGAAAGGGAGTCTTTTCAGTTATACACTGCAGGAGTTCATAGGAGAACATGCAATAATACTAGGCATGGGAGTCACGGTTGACGATGCAGTAGTGTACAGCAAAAAATATTTTTGGCGTGAAAATTTCATGGATTGGGACCGACAGCTTTTTTTTGCAGCGTGAAATTTTCGTGAATTGCCACTGGCATCCAATGCATTAGAATGTAGACAAGAACTTTTGCGTGCATTTCACTTTTCCGAATTTCGGCTCACGCAGAATTCATGATGTTAAAATGCCCGCGAAAATGTCTGGTTTTACATTGATATCCCTTTATCTTCTTGTCTTTCTGCCCCACTCCCGAAGGATGAAGATCATGCAGAATATCGCCAATGTCTTTGTGAAGATGGGCCAGTACGCCGATGCCGTGACCTCGTTGGAGCACATCATGGCGGAGAAGTCGGACCATCAGACGGCCTTCAACCTCATCCTCTGCTACTACGCCATGGGCGACCGGGACAAGATGAAGAAGACGTTCCAGCGGCTGCTGGGGGTGGAGCTCAACCTGGAGGACGAGGACAAGTACCTGCCGCATCCCGTGAGTAGCGTTGACCTAGGTTGCCATGGTTACCCCTTTGCAGCCATACAGTCATCTGATTTCTTTGCACTCTTGATAAGCCCTAGCAGTAGTATTAAAAGGCCAAAAAAAGTGTACTTTTCTTTTGTGCGGCATATCATACCTTTGCTTAACATGCCTTTGTAGAAATTTACGCCAGCAATTCAGTCATTTTTTTCTGTTATTCAACAAGAGTGGAAATGTATACATTACACGTATTGATTTTTCCTGTGAGTAATCCAATTGTGCATGAAATGTGTATGCTTATTTCACAGAAAATAGAAGCATTTTTGTGTGTGTTTATTTTATATGTGTTTGTGTGTAATTGTGTGTGTGCGTGTGGGTGTGTGTGTTTGAGTGGGACTCTTTGCTCAAGAGTAATTTTGTAACTGCTTGCAAACTCAAATGGTTGTGTCCTATTTAGGCCGTTGATATCTTCTTTGTTTTCAATACTATGTTACTAATGTTTATATAGAGCATCTGATATGCATTTATCCGTTATTTCCATCTTTAACGCTTTAAAAGTATGCCCTCCTGTCTTTGCTTGCCCATTTCAGCCCAGCTTGCCCTGCTTATTTCCTTGTTGCCATGTTTTTGAGCATAGAATAGGATAAGTTTGTCCCCAGATTTTCAGACATTTGTCTAATATCCCTTTTCTGCGGGGTTAAGTACAAAGAGGGTAGAAGAAAGACAAACAAAAATTGTAAGTCTTTAGGTTTTTATATGCTCCTGTCCTTCATAGCTAGAGTACCATAAAGGCTTTTTATGCCTCCGCCACGAAGTGGTGCCGGAGGCATTATGTTTTCGGGTTGTCCGTCCGTCCGTACGTCCGTCCGTCCGCTTTCGTTTACGCGATAACTTGAGTAATATTTACTGGAATTTTACCAAACTTGGTCCAAGTATGAAGTATAATGGGGCAATTATTTGATTAGATTTTGAGTGAAATTGGTTAAAGGTCAAAGGTCAAAGGTCAAGGTCAAATCATGAAATTGTATCCGTTTACGCGATAACTCAAGACTGGATGGAGTAAATTTCACCAAACTTTGTTGGAGGATGATGTATGATGGGACAATTACTTGATTAGTTTTTCAGTGAAATCGGACAGAGGTCAAAGGTCAAAGATCAAGGTCAAATCCTAAAATTTATCTGTTTACGTGATAACTCAAAACTGGATGAAGCAGCTTTCACCAAATTTGGTCCAAGGATGATGAATGATGGGACGATTAGTTGATATGATTTTAGTGACATTGGCAAGAGGTCAAAGGTCAAAAGGACAAGGTCAAATGCTACAAATGTTACAATTTCCCCCATATCTATGCAATGCCCAAAGGTATTTTCTTGAAACTTGGTGTGGACATGTACTACTGCGTAAAGATTCTCCAGAGAGAGTTTCATGTTATACGGTCAAAGGTAAAAAGGTCAAAGGTTAGGTGAAAATGTTGTAATATCACTTTTCTCGCAAATGGTTCTATGTATCTTCGTGGAACTTGGTACATACGCATGTACTGACTGGCAGGGATTATCTAGGTCAGGGGTAGTCAGGGGTCAAAGGTCAAGGTCAACTCCTCTAAATTTTACTATTTCCCTCATATACTAGTATATGCAATGCTTGCATTATTAGTTTCAAAACTTATTACATGCATTACCTAATGGAGATTCTCTTGGAAATTTCCAGCCGGAAGGTCAAAGGTCAAAGGTTAAGGGTCAAAGGCCAGGTTTCAATGCCCCCCCCCCCAAAAAAAATAATAATAATAATAAAAAAATAAAAAAATAAAAATCCATTTTGTACTGTCATTACACTCTTTCTTCATACCTTGGAAATTACTCAATGCATAAACTTATAAAAAGGTCTGTCAGAATTCCAGTAAAAATTCTCAATTCCCCAAATATGTGTACCTGCACTCTTAGAAAATTAAAGCAAACCCAGTTCAAGACATTTCTGACAAACCTGTCATTTCAATATTTTGCCAGTTATGTGAAACTGTCATGGATCACACATTGTGAAGACATTGTACTATACGCCTATTGTGAGAATCATGCATTATGGCGGAGGCATCAGTCGCCATAGCGACATTTCTAGTTACCTTTTTGAAGGCGAGTCCTGAGAATACGCGGGCAGGTGTCAATGGAAAATGTGACTGCATGTTATAGCAAAATCAGTCCGTCCTCAACGGGTTAAGGACTGAGTACCTCATAGAAACTCTCACATAAACTGTCACAGAAGTTTTTTTTTCTTTTTTTTTTTTACTTTTCTTTTCCCATTTTTCATTGTACAGTGAATGAGGTTTAATTGAAATTGATATCTCGCTAAAGTATCATGATTTGGTAATGATATGTCCCAAACTCTGAAAAGCTGACATCTCAGCATCTAGCATTTCTACCTTTCCTCTCTGTCTTCCTGAATATTTGACTGTGTGTGAAAGGATGAAGAGTTGTACACTCCTGAAGCGGTGAGTTCTAAACTTGCAGGATGGTGGAATAACTTCTCTGTTTGAAGAGTACTTCTCTCTTCCTGGAAGACATTTGTTTTTCTTCTTCCTTTTCCAGTTCCAAGCACACAAGTGTTTCTATGTTCATTTGTCACTGGCCAGCATGCAATGAGTTTCCATTTTTGTTGAATATTCTTTTATTAACACTGGTTTGTTGCAATTTTTTTAAATATATTTTTCCTCATTTCTGCAAAAAAAAAAGAGGAGAATTTTAAGTACTGCATGAGTTCCTCAAAGCTGCCACATGCACCATGTTATTTTGACTTTCTGCTTTTAGGCTCACTCGAAAAAGCAGATGTGACTATTTGAACTGTTTGAATACAGAGTTCCCATTGAGCTCAGCACACAAAATGTCCATACTCAGTGTGTCACGTATCTACAAGATCCCTAAAGAGTCTGCTGTATGTTTTTTTTTTTTTTTTTCATGTCTCGAGTCAAATATGGGTGCCAGCGGCTTTTGTACATTTTAGGGTTACCAATTTATCAATGTCCTTTCGGGAAGAATTTGCAGATTTGTATAATGTGAATGACTTCACACATTCTTTCTTCACAAATGTTCTAGGTGAGAATTCAAGGCGTCGCATGAAACTTACAGAGACTTGCCCACCATAGCAACAAATTGTGTAGGACAGGCAAATACTAGCGGTAGAGATTGAATGTAGGAAACGGGACAATTAAAAGCAACTAGCGTTGCATTTGGGTAAGAAATAAGTGAATGATATTTCATTATGACACATGTACCTGAGTATTAGATGTGTTTTACTGCAATACTTTAAACAGAACTGTGGGAATTTTAACCACACTTCAGTGAATGTGTGTGGATATAAAGATGTGATGGAATAAGAGGTGACAGATGAAGGGGTAAGCGTTGCAAACAAATATTTCACATTTCAAGTGATGGTCAAGCATTTTGATGAAATGTAGTTGGATAGCTGATAACCAAATTAAAGTAGTCATTGCACCTGTACGTGTACAGTATGTGTGTTTGTTTTTGTTCAGAAAGAGTAGTTTGAGGGCCAACAATTTAGCTCATATTTAAAAATTTGCAATTTGTGTTTTGAATTGTGGTAGGGCAGTTCCTTTCACTGGAATGATCTAGAGAAATTTTAAGAAGGCAAATATCAATGCCAAAATGTAAATTTCATATTGTTGTCAAGAAAAACAATTTCTGTCAGAATAGAAATAAGTATAATGATATAGATCATCTCTGCACTGTACTATTTGAGAAATGACAATGATTGTCTTGTTTGCATGTTGTCTTTTAGGAGGATATGAAAGAAATCGCCCTACACACACAAACTCATCAAGCAAACACATCTCACAGTCACTGCGTACTCTCACTGCATTTGAAAAAGCACAGTGTAATATATGCAGAGGCACGTTAGAGTTCACTGTGTTTGAATATTTCTGTTTATATTTTGTTGTTTTTATCATTTTCTTTTATCAACAGCACTCTTCATTGTGCCATTATTGAAAGGCAGCTGCCTCTTGACTGCTTGTTGTTTGCTTGTTGTGTGTGAATGGCATTGCTTCACACTATTTTTGCCAAGTGCTACTGTGAAAGAAAAACAAAAATTTACAGGAGAGGAAATGTAATGGTGTTTTGTTTTTGTTTTTGTTTTTGTTTTGCATGGAAATCTCCACAACAAAAAATCCTGACACTGGTTTCATTGTGTGTCCAAGCCGTTTACATGATGGCCTTTTCTTTTTTTTTTTTTCTTCTTTTTTTTTGGGGGGGGGGGGGGAGGGTTTGTGAGTTTTGTACTTTTCTTTTTTCTTTCATTCTTATATCACACATTCATGATAACAATAAGCAAAAGTCATTACAAAGTGTTGCAACTTTAATCTGTGCTTCATCAATGAAAAGAATGATTTATGTTTCCTTTATTCTTTTCTGAGTTATAGCATAAAATAAAAATAATTTCTTTTGTTGTTGTTGTTGCTGACTTTGTCATCTACATTTTGTGATAATGCTCTCATCCCATGCCATGGCTATAAAATTTATTGATGTTTTCGTTTTGTCTTCTCTTTTTTTTTTCTCTCTCTCTCTCTCTCTCTCTCTTTCTCTCTCTGTCTCAGGATGACAAGCATGCAAACATGATTCTGGAAGCCATCAGAAATGATGGGCTGAGGCAGGCTGAACGAGAAAAGTAAGTTTACATTCATTCATGTCATTTCATTGCATTGCATTTCATTTCAATTAATTTCATTCCATTTCATCTCATTTCATCTCATTTCATCTCATTTCATCTCATTTCATTTCATTTCATCCCATTTCATCTCATTTCATCTCATTTCATCTCATTTCATCTCATTTCATCTCATTTCATCTCATTTCATCTCATTTCATCTCATTTATTTCATTTCCAACAAAGTGTGAATACAGCATGATATTTGCTAATACATGGTTATACAAATTAAAGAGGCTCATTTATCATGCTAAGGGAAAATACTTTGTAATGAAATAAAATCATATAATGTAGAATTTAAAGTATGAAAGAACATTTGTTGGAAATGGAGGGGACTGCTGAAATGCTTGGCTTGTAATATGCAGTCCCCTCATGAACAATCTCTAATGACAATATGTACTAAACAAATGAAACTGATTCAAATTGCATGAAATTAAAAAAAAAAAAAAAAAAGATGACCAAGTCTGCTTCCTATGCATATCATCTTCTACAGGTAGGTAATAACACTATGTACCCAACACTCATCCTTGATGTATGTCGGTTCAAGGGGGAAAAAACTGAAATCAGTGAAAACAAGGAAAAAATTATGAAGGAGTAGAGAAAGGGAGTAATTTTCTGGACACCATTCAAAGTGTTCAAAGGTGGTTAAACAGCACTGATCAATTTTGTGATGGGTTCTTGTACAGTATCATTCACATATTGTGTGTATGTGTGTGTGTGTGTGTGTGTGTGTGTGTGTGTGTGGGTGTGTGTGTGTTTGAAACTAACCCTACATGTAATGTCTTTTCTTCAAGGGAAAAAAAATCATAGCAATTGCTATGGTAAAGCTCTTTCTAGGGTGTGATTATCATTGAAAGGTGCCACAAATGAAATGAGGTTTCTCTGAATAATTTTCTTTCAGGAAAACCAAGATGGAGCGATGTGTGATGGCCTCAGCAAAGCTCATAGCACCCTCAGTGGAGCAGAGTTTTTCTGCGGGATATGACTGGTGAGATTTCCTTTTTTTCTATGCTCTCCTTTTTGCAATAAGATGACAATCTTGAGTTGACTACTTAGAATACTGTAGATGGCAAATATCAGAGTGTGGATTTTTTAATGTTATCGTTATTATTTATTTGGCATTTCAACATAAAATACAAACAAAATCATATTATATGATAAGATTGTGGTGGTTCTAGGTGCATGCTCGCTGGTTCTTTGTTTTCATAAGTTTCTCTGTGCTTCTTTGGTAAATGCATGATGAAAAATGCCATAATAACATCCCGTGTACGTGAGATAAGGGAGGGTGCAACCTTTTTAAACAAATTTAAGGGTTCTTTTTGTTTTGTTTTGTTTTGTTTTGTTTTACACAAGGCTAGTCTCTACAAAAGAAAATATGACTTCTAAATTGGTGCAGACGTGAAATATCCAAACAGCAGTGAGAATCATGCTTGTGATTCACTCTTTGGTATTTTAGTTTTGCAAGGATCGTGGCAAGGTTGTTTGTTTATGCAACACAAATCACATGCAACTATCATGGATCATGACAAGATATTGGATATTTTTAGCATCTGTACATGTACACATGCACACGACCTAATGTGTCTCATTTCAACTCCCTTGCAGCTGCAATGGAGTTATTGGCATTGTGCAAGTCCTCCCGTTATTCTGTTTAAATAGTGAAGGGCAACATTGTGGAATACAAAACTGCAAAATAAGTATGACATGTTTGTGTGTGTTTTTTTTAATTTGTTCCAATGTTAGGTGTGTGGACTGTGTGAAACAGTCCAATTACATCGACCTCGCAAATGACCTCGAGATCAACAAGGCCCTGATGTATCTCAAACAGAAGGACTTCAGTCAGGTGAGATGAAAATAGACAGCTGCAGTGATAGTTGCCTTTAACCTGTTGAAGACTAGTACCAAGTATGCTCTTGGAGGTGCCAACAAGAAATGCGTGTAATAGCAAGATCAGCTCATTCTGAATGTCGTATTAGGTAAACTATTCAACATCGTACAAAGACCAGATTATTTCTCATGCGGTCGCTCTGTGTCTATATGTGCAAATGTTACCACTTGCAAAATTTTCTTACAAGTTCCGATTCCCAAATCACTATGCTCTTGAGAAAGATTTGCTATTTGTAACAGCAGAAAAAATAATCACCTTAACTTTGTTATTATTTCCGCACTTAGGCAGTGGAGGTGTTGAAAACATTTGAGAAGAAGGAATCAAAGTGTGCAGCCATGGCGGCTGTCAATCTCTCCTTCATCTACTTCTTACAAGGCGACGTGGCGATGGCCGAGAAGTACGCTGAGGTAGCCATGTCAGCAGACAGATACAACCCACCAGGTATGCACAGAAATGATACACTATAGTTACAACTGTGTTTGGATTTATTCTGCTGAGTATTATGTAGGGCTGCACACTATCCCATTTTTTCTACTGGTCCAAACCTGAAATTTACTGGGTCTGTTCTTTTTCAACTGGTCCCGACAATGTTATCTTTTTCTCTTTTTTTTCATCAGTCATGTCGGACCAGTAAATTTAGCAATTTCTGAAAAGTTGCTGGCCCGACAGTGATTTTTACCACTCTGGGTCTGTCAGACTGGTGCCAGTGTGAAGCATTCAACAACAAAAAAAGGAAAAGAAAAAAAGCAAACAAACAAAGGAAATAAAATAATGAATAGATGTTATGGTAATGGTGATAACAGAAAGATTATTGAAAATATCCATAATGCAAGTAGCTCAAATCTACTACTGCATAACAATTCAATTATCTCACACAAAGGTCACTGTGATACATTTGCAATGGGGAAAATTACACCGGTCCCTCTTCACTATCGGATCTTTCAAGACACATGTGTCTATTAGCAAACAAAGCATGATGTGTAAAAAGAATTCCTGTGTGTCACATAGTTTTCAAACAAGCTTTTTGTCTGGACCCCGACCTCTAGCTCTGGTGAACAAGGGGAACTGTGTCTATGTCCAGGGAGACCTAGAGAGAGCAAAGGAGTGCTACCAGGAGGCCCTTCGGACCGAGGCGTCCTGCACAGAGGCCCTCTACAATCTTGGTGAGCATTCCCACCGGCTGGTCATTCTCAGTTACAGCACCGTCCTGGAATCTCTCTCTTTTTCAAGAAAAAAAATGGTTTACTTGACTATACAAAACAGTGAATAGACTATACATGATAATTGTATTAGGCAAAGAGATGATTTAAAGGTATTATTTACCATTTGCAGATGAAACAAAAGCCCAACTTTAGTGCGAAAATGTGAGTTAGGGGTAGAAACAACCAATGTAAAAATGCTAATCAGTATAATGAATGTTAAGTATTGTTAAGTATACAAAATGTTGACAATGGTTATAATTAAATTGTTTCTAGATTACACATCTACAGTTATGGTATATTGAGAAAAATAGTGATATCTCCTAATATTTTAGCCTTTATTGCAAAATCCTTATATGGTAGGATTTTTTTTTTAATACAACTGACCTACTCATATGCATCAAATGTGATAACTCAAATATTTTTTAAATCACTGCTCCCAATGGTAAAGCAATAACTTTAACTTTCTCCATTTGCTGTTATGTCTCACACAATGGATCCAGCATCATTCCCAAAGTATCATGCAAAATTTTCTGGTGTGAAATGCTACATGGGCATAGTGTGAATTGTTTCATATGAAATTTATGTTCTCATGGGGAATATATTTTCACCATATTCTACTCTTTCTTTGGTTGTCTATGTCTCGTCATTCAATCCACACTTTCATACGTGGCTTTAGAGTGAGTGAATACTTCAAAGAATTCTTGTCGTTGGGCCTCAAAGTTTCTTCAAAGTTTGGGGGATTCTGAGGTACTTCTGTGGCACAATTTTGGAATCACAATGTACAGATGGCAAACCTTTGAAAGCAAGGATCTTTACACATATAAGTGTTGTGGTAGAGTCTAACTCATTATTTCAAAGGAAAGGCATTGATGCCACAACTTTTGCCTAACGCTGTCTTGTCAAAATATGTAGCTACATTGCAAACAAACAGATGGCATTGCATAATTACTTTGTATGCATGTACATTGGAAATAACTTCAAACATGGTACCCAAGATAGCTCCTATTTATGTACAAGCTGCAGAGTGAGTCTGAAGTGATTAAAACTGTATGCATGCATGGTATCGTTTAAAAACAGATGGGCAAATTTTTAACCAAGACTCAAAAGGATTTCAGTTGAGTATATTATGTGAAATGTCTCTCTTTCAAAAGACGGCAAAAAACAGATACGTAGGCAAAATTGTAAATAAAACTCAAATTAAAATGACTGAGTTTTTTTGAACACATGTATGCCACTCCTTCCAGAAAAGACAAGTGAATTAAAAAAATCCGTGCACTCAAGCAGTGGCGGATCCAGAGGGGGGCGCAACTGGCGCACGCCCCCCCCCCTTTAATTTTCGTTAAATACAAAGAAAATAAAAAGAAAAAAATGAAATGAAACCCGGAAGTGGCACCAGAAATATTAGTCACGCCCCCCCTTTACAGAATTCCTGGATCCGCCCCTGTCAAGTGTTTGATGTTCCTCCTGCAGGTCTGGTGAACAAAAAGTTGGGTCATCTAGAGTCTGCTCTAGATTGCTTTCTCAAGCTCCATGCCATTCTGAGGAACAATGCTGAGGTCATCTTCCAGATTGCAACTCTGTATCCTTTACACTATACAAAGACCCTACATTCATACACACATATATTATTTGAAAGAACAATTCTTCTCCATTATTCTAAAGATTTAGGATCCTAAAATGAATGGGAAATTGTGTTTTTGGCAGCTTTTCTAGAGCACTTTTGGGAGAATAGTATGGTAAAGTACATGTCTTCCAGGTCTATTGGCATTTCTCAAAGACCTTTTACACACTCTCACTTTAGCTCTAATATGTACATGTGGGATGGAGCTACTGCTCCGAAATTTTGTATCACTCATGGATCACATGTGTTTTGTACTGTGAGTGCAATTCCAATGTACTCTAATAATCCCTCTATTGTGGCTGCTATGGTGTGTTACATCCTGGCTTTTGTTCCATTCATTGTACAGCTCACAGCTTGGTTTAGAATAGATTAAGCACCTAGATAGACCCTAAACTCCACACCCTCTATTTTCAGTAAAAACCTTGCCAGAGTTTGTACTTTCTTTCCATTATTCGAAGAGATCGGGAAGTCTTATTTGTCTTGAATTATGCAACATTTTAAAGCTCAGAGTCTGCTCTTTCATAATCTGCCCTTAACTAAAAATTCCTGTCTGGCAACTTTTGGTGTTCTTTTTATTTTTGTGCTGCAGGGTCACATTCAAACATACATACAATGTATTTGTGTGTGTCTGTGTGTCATATTGCAATACAAACTGTAGGATGTTATTAGGATCATGATACTATTCTCGTTAGCATTGATGTTCTTTCAAGGAATTGAGTTGGACATTGAGAAAAAAAAAAAAAAAGCTTAGGGGATCTCCATGACTTCACAGCAGTTTTCTCCTCAAGTCTGCCTCCCGAAATGCCACCTCTTCCCCCAAACATCACCTTCTCCCCTAAATGCTTTATCCTCCTCCCACAATCGATAGAGAAGACAAGAGAGGAAGTGAGAAAAAAATGCAGCTTCTGTGTCATGGCCGCTTCGATGAAGTAGTCTTGTCATTCTCAATTTGGGGATTTGGGGGGGATTTTGGGGGTTTGCTTTTTCATAGGGGTCATGTTCCTTGACTTAACTCTTGTTGTAGATACGAGATGTTAGAAGACATACCGCAGGCGAGTGAGTGGTTCATGCAGCTCATCGGCATTGTGCCCACAGATCCTGGCATACTGTCACGGGTTGGGGAACTCTACGACAACGAGGGCGACAAATCACAAGCCTATCAATACCACTTTGAGGTGAGTGAATGAAAAAGCAAAGTGAAAAAGAGTTAATGATTTTTTTGTTACAGTATGATTGTACTCTTGCAACATTTTCCATAACGCCTAGTTCAAGTTTGTGTATGTTTATCATCCTACATTAATCCATGCGTGATGTCTTTATTTCTATAGTTCTAGCCTATGAACTTTCACCCAGAAATGCAACAGTCCATGAAAACACCCCCAAAAGACATTCAGAACTAAAACTGCTCTCTGGTGATTTGACTGTAGTACTGTTGAATCATTACATGTACATGTTGTCTAATTTCTTGATTCCCCTCTCCATCCCATCCCCCACCCAGTCATTCAGATACTATCCATCCAACATTGAGATCATCGAGTGGCTGGGAGCCTACTTCATTGACTCCCAGTTTGTGGAGAAGGCCATCCATTACTTCGAGAGGGCGGCGGTCATCCAACCCAACCAGGTCAAGTGGCAGCTGATGATAGCCAGCTGTCATCGTAGGAGTGGTAAGTTGCCTGTCCAGCCGGTCATTCACTCATGGATATGGTAGAGTTTGGTTTATTGCCACTTGGTCTACTGTCAGATGGTCTACTTCCCAGTTCATCTAACACCACTACTGCTAAACTCATTTGGTCTATTGTAAATTTTGTCTAATGCCTGTTTGGTCTAATCCTCACTGGGTTTAATGCACAGATTGGCTGATTGTTGTTTTGTCTAATAATCAGATGGTCTAATCGCAATTTTGTCTCCTTGGGATTTTTTCCCATTTGGTCTAATAAAGTGTGGGTATTAGACGAAATGGGCATGGCCCATCTAGAAGTAGACCAACTAATAATGAGGCTAAGTGGCAATTGGACTAAATGGTCATTAGACGAACCTGGTGTAGACGAAATGGGATTAGACCATGTGGGTTGAGACTAAATGGCTATTGGACAAAGCGGGAGTAGACTAAGTGATAGATCACCGGTAGGGTGTACCAAAGTGCAAGTGGTATTTTGGAAGTTAAGCTTTGTGTATCAAGTGTCTCGAGTTAATTCGGTAGAGGGAAATCGAACATTGAACAGCGTTTGGATTCCAGGCAACGGCACTTTGATATCACTGGCTTCAAAATACAGCAACCAGGGACTGTGCAATTGTTAAGACCTTTTTTTTTTCCAGCCATGTCATTGTCACGTAACTACCGTAAAGTTCCGTGTATAAGACGCACTATTTTTTCGTCGGAAAACGTTGAAAATCGGGGGTGCGTCGTATACACGGGTACAGTCGAATCACGGAAAAAAATCTGCATGTACACCCAATTTTATAAGGCAAACTTGGGGCCATGTATGCCCATCGACGTTTGGAAGGTAAGCAGTCACTAAAACTTACGGATAAATGAGCGATCTTTCAATCTGGACACACACAAAAGCTGCAAATACGAGATAAACTTACATCGGCCTTGTGCAGTATTTAACGATGTATCAATCTGGCCATAGACAGCAGCTGTAACTGCTAACAGCACTGCTGTATGCTACCAATGTCAGTCTACCAAGCTACCAACAGCCAACCTAGTAGCTGGAATACGCGATGTACAGGTATCATTACTAAATTACCGATACCGTAAAACTTATCAATGTACTAGTATCAATATGGCCATAGACAAAAGCTGTAAAATACGGAGTAGGATCGACACTATGTCACCGTAAATATGAACGATGTGTGAAGCATGCATGCATATCCATGTCGTTCGTTTGCTCTTCATTTCACGAGGCCAGCTAGGATAGCATAGCTACACTGTAGCTAGCTAGCTAGCAAGCCTTTGGCAAAGGCAGCAGCTGCAGAGAGGCTTTTGCAATGGACTCGCGTGCACACAGCGATCGGATCGAAGCGCGCTTGCCCGTTGCGCGCTGTGTGTGCAAGTCCATTGCTCTCTGTGTGCGTGTGCTGAAATTATAGGGAGCTGCCTTTTGCAAAAGGCTAGCACTGTGCATACAAGCATAGTACAAGAGACACACATGTTACTGGTAACAGTGCATGAGTGTCATTACCGTACGCACCGTACGTCTTGCCGTATGATCCCTCTGCTACACTTGTTGATGTTTTTCTTATTTTTCGAAATGAACCTTCCAGTCTGACATGCGTCAATATGCGAGACACCCTCTGCTATGTATGACAGCAAAGATCGTACTGTACACTCATGAGTACGATATGCATGACACATGTACCATGATTGAAAGGCGAAACAATAGCAAGTGAGTACCGAGACAAGTCTCGCATTTTGCGTCTTCCATATTTTGCCGATGTCCGATGAATACCGTTAAAAGAAAATATAAAAGGAAACGAAAAATAGAGCAAATACGTGCTGCATTCTAGGGAAATTTTGAGCTAAAATAATATGTATGACACACGCAATATTTGCGTGGAAATTGTCGTGTTTTTGTTTTTTTTTTAATTTTAGGTTCGAAAGTAGGGGTGCGTCTTATACACGGGTGCATCTTATACACGGAACTTTACGGTAATAGTAGAGCGTAATGTCATATTCTTTTTTTTTCTTTCCATGAATGATATCTCGGAAAACCAAGTGGGAAGTAGTCTACAAATCGCTTTTGTGACGTATGTATAGCATTTAATGTGCCAGAAGCGTTTGGCAATTGAGAAGAAGTTAACATATTGAGGTTGAACTTATATGTGTACAGATTCATATTTGTGTGTTTTTTGAGGTATTAAATCAGGGGCTGCTTTGCACTCAGATAATGAACGTTCCAATGAAGGTCATTGTTTGAATAGATTCTTGAAATTGTGAGTGATAGTGTGTATGGCAAGATTTGTCATTGTTTCTTTTGTTGCTTTTCATTTTCATTCACAATACAGGTAATTATCAGCAAGCATTGGAAACATACAAGAAGATCCATAAAAAGTTTCCTGATAATGTTGAATGTGAGTATGAAAACTTGGTGACCTTTGATCAAAGATGTAATTCTTTAAAAGAGTAGAGCTGTTTATTTCTCAGTTTTAATGAATTGGCAGATCAGATCATTGATTTAGTTTTGTTGAAAAGATTAAAGTGCAATATATACTTTAGACATATGATTTTGTCTTTCTTTCTTCTTTTTTTTGTCTATTGTGGTTTAGAACTTGCATGCACACCTGGTATCCCACATATTCTTTCAAGATAGGTTTGCATATATTTGAAGCTTTTTGATATTTCTTCTAAATGTAGGAGTGTTGGTTGCTGAAAAATCTGTTTGGATTTCTTCCAGGACCACGGATTAGGCTGTATGTTATATTCAAGATTGATAGGGATCCAATATACCATAAAACGTGATAATGTTCCCATTATGAAATTTCAGCAAAGTGATGCTGATGTTCTTCTCCATGGCATGAAATTTTCGCGAATTGCAACTGGCATTCAAGGCATGATAGTGCAGACAAGAACGTCTGTGCGCATTTTAATTTCGCGAGTCTTGGCTCTTGAATGTCTTGAATGCATGCGAACATTACCTGTTTAAAAGTTACTGTTGTAATTTGTTTTCACATCATCCTGGTCAATATTTCTTCTTTCTGTTTTAGATGACGAAATTTGGGCTGGCTAAATTACATATTTGTTTTTAATTTATTTTTCTCATATACCATCAAACATGAGACTTTGTTGTTGTTGTTGTTGTTGTTTTCATTGTTTGAAGCCTGTTATATTGTTCCATTGTTCATCAGTAGCTTGCATTAAAAGTCCTCTCAATGTCTTGTGTGGTTTTTAGGTCTGAAGTTCCTGGTCCGTCTCTGCTCTGACCTGGGCCTGAAAGATGCGCAGGAATACGCCACCAAGCTGAAGAAGGCGGAGAAGGCGAAAGAAGTCAGAGAACAAGTCAGTTTCAGAGAGCCCCTGATATCAGACGCATGGCTGTAGTTACAGATTTAATCTTACTGCATCCTACTCCTCATAACATGTTGTCCAACTTACCTATGTCTCCCTTTAGGTGTTCACACGTAGCTAAAGAGAAAAATTGGGCTAATTTGATGAGCTAATTAGCCAATTACAATTCATTCTCCAGGACCTTGTGTTGTATTGTGAGGTTAGCTGGATTTGATGGCAGGTTTGTTCTGTACTTGATGAGGGACCTACTGACCATGGATTTCAAATTTCCAGCCAGTTGCGTTCGTTTATCATGCATGTGAAGTAGGCTTCTCAAAACAAAACTGATCATGTTATTACTCTGTGTCATGAGTATTTCCATTACAGGTAAATGGAAATATCATACACAAGATCTTTTCTGATAGAATGAAAAACTTTTCTGAACTTCACCCGGAACAGAGCAGCTATATTTTTTTGAAATTGTTTTTGTGTTGTTATCATCCCTTGAAATAAAGATTGTCCACTCTTAGCAAGTTGCTTAGTCACTGTCCAAGAGTACCTTTAGATTGTGTAATATGATTTGTGCCACAAAGATACGTCTGCAATGACAAGTGTTACAATTACAAACCAATTACAAGTGTGTCACAGATTGTTGCATTGCAAAACTGGATGTATGATAAAGCAATGAGTGCGTAAATATTCAATCAACAGTACTAAAATTGCTCTTTTTTTTTTGGGGGGGGGGGGGGGGGGGGGGGGGGGGGTGTCAACTACCAAAATTAGAGATGGAGGCTCATGCATAAAACTATAGGCTTCATAGGTATTTGTGTGTGGAGTATATAAAATTCATTGAAATTTGCATCAATGAAGTGGTGTCTGGTATTGATGCATATTAATGAACATATGTGACCCGCTACAACAAAATGGTCCTAAAGTCGCGCACGGTCGAAGCCGTGCAAATCGACTTTGAAGTTAGAGCATCAAAATTGGTCAAAACTTACGATTTTCTGAATTTGACATATTATTAGAGTCTGACATGTCTTCTATCATCTGTCGAAATTTTGAAGCAAAATGATGAAAGGAAAGACCAAAAAATAGCGTTTTTCTGGGCCATGTTTTTTTGGCGTTTCAACGAAGCAGAAACTGGTTCGAACATTTGGATTGAGCGCCACACATAGGCTCCGCCCCTAACAACGACCAGAGTGCTCTCATTGGTCAGTTTGCTGCTTGCCGCTAACCGAAGCGTGAAGCTCGCACTCTGCCCAGTCGACTGGTGCGTGCGGGCGGGTTGAGCTATGCCTAGCCGCTTCTCCTGACATCCTGGTCACTGATTGGTCGGTGAGGAGACCGCCGACGCTGTGTTTGAATGAGCATTTCGGGGGTTGCTAGGGCTTAACTTCTATTGTCCGGAGGTGAATACTGACTTGCGTGTCTCTTGATTGTGATTGCGTCGCAAGGAGAACTTTTAGGGCGCTTTTCTCGAAACAGTGATTTCCCACAAGTCTTGACATGCTCTCTTTTAAACATCGATATCTCCGCAGCCGATTATTTTTATAAGACGTGTTGTATATCAATTTAAAGCAGAAAGATTAGGGAATTGTGTCATGCAATTTTCAAATAATCGACCTCGCCCGACTTTAGGATCATTTTGTTGTAGCGGGTCACATATATTCTGTCTTATTTCCATAGCGGGCAACAAGTGGAAATCGCCGTGGTAACAGTGGGCGGGGCGTCAGAGGTGGAAGTGCAGGTATGTGAATAGTATTAACCAGCACAAAGTAATATCAGTGTATTATACCAACACTAATAGTTCACCCATCCTCATGACGTGTGTCATTGCACTACAGGGTCAGTTGCTTCAGAATAACTTAACAATAATAGTAACATACATCAATAACAAAACGGCACATGTGACAGGAGAATATACAGTCATTACCACATCAAGGTAAATACTGGGAGTTACTACTGTAGTAAGTCTTGAATGCTACAGTTCTGTGGTGATATATTTCCAATTCCTGCATTAGCATAATTAATGCAAATTTTATTTATTTATTTATTTATTCATTTTTTGGTTGCCCTGTTATAATGTGTAGTAACTGTATAAGCTAACTGAGCATGCTTCCAGCATTACTTCTGTAAATTTTGATTTGTTTGTTAATAGCTTGCCTTCCATTTTAGTTCACGGAAAACTTCAGCAGATAATATCTTTTGTGATTAAACTCAGCAATGCAGCTCATGTTTCAAATTTTTATTTATGATACTGCCTCTCTGAACAAGATTTCTTTCTGTATCACATGAAAGCCACAAAATGCCATTGCTATCTGCATGAACCCTTCTACAAATAGGAATTGATTCGGCGCACAGCAAATATCATTTCAAGTGATTTTATTTGAGGAGTATCGCTTCTGCAGCTCAAAATTATATATTGCTTGATTCCACTGTATTTATGCGTTCATTTGATTCAATTATGCTATCAATTGCTCCAGACATTCGAGGTGAGTTCAAAATTTGCACTCATCTTCAACAAACACAGGAAGTGAAGTATATGTCTCCTATAAATGACTGGACCCCCCCCCCCCCCCTCCCCGACCCCCCAGAGCACCAAATTACTTTCTTACTTCCTTCTTTTAATTACTGGAAAAATTTGAAAGATCATGTCAGGTGTTCTTATGTAAGGCATCATAGATTGTAGATTTCCTCCTAATCCTAACGTTACAGGTTTTGGAGGAAAGTGAGAAGTAGAAAGAACAATACATGTCTGTAGTGTTGTGACTTGATTTTCCTTTAAACACCAACTCAATACCCTCTCATGAGCACACATGCCGTAACAACTTTGATGTGGTTTTATTTCTTCCTTCCTCTAACTACATTCTGGTATCCCTGATAGAAATATATATGTACATATCCTTTGATCAGCTTGTTTTATCCACCCTAATGCTAAATCAGTTTCCACTACTTAACAATATTTCTATGTAAAAGAGTACAACAAATATTGGTTGTGACACCTAGAAAAAGTCTAGTTGTAGCATTTGCATTGTGTTTAGACGTGAATTACACTGTATTTTGAGAATGATGCAACTCTGTGCCAAGTAGTGACGGGATCAGGCATCAATAGCAGTTATATTGCAGAGGGATGCTCAATGTGCGACACAATGTACAAAAATGGAAGACCATTGTACAGAAATGGAAAAATGCAATTGAACAACACAGATTTCTTTCCATGAAAGGCACAGTAAAGAGTTGATAATGTGAAATATGAGAAGAGCTGATCACAATAATGGCCTTCCAAAAAGATCATAACATTGTAATACTTGGCTTCCTTAGCAAGTCTTAACACAAACTTTCAAACAAATCATTACATGCATGTTTATTATGTAATCGCTCAAATTAAGTTAAAAAAAAAAAACAAAAACAGAGGCAAGTCAAAGTGTAAGTTTTTTATGTGGAGTACGTCAAGATATGGCTCCCATACTTATCCCGCCCCCCCCCCCCCCCCCCCGACCTGCCTAAAATCCAACACACTTAACTCATCCTCATCACTTCCCCTCCTTTATCCTGCACATTGTCTGTTTTTGGTTGACTTTCTGCTTGGCATGTTTGTCAGGGTCCGAGCGAATCGGTAGTGGGACCAGAAGGGGTTACGAGGACGATCGCCTTGATAGTCCTTCGGGTGAGTGCCAGGGAAAGTGACTAACCGCATGCTTTCTTACCTCATAGCACACATCACTTTATAATCTCCATGCTGTTCATTCATCTGAATCACTGTATCATGTCTTAATAATTTTGTTTTCAACAGTTATGTCTTCCTTTGCCGTGTTCTTCTGTCCATTTTACTGCTGTTACTATGTAAGCATGAACATATGTTTGTCACAACTGTGCCTCCAGCATGGTAGACGTGATACTGTTGGAGGTAACCAGAGAGCCTATGTTGGCAAGATTGTCATCACCAATAATGAAGCTTTACATTCATATTTATACAACTTTGCCGACACAGGAAAGATGTAGGAAGGCTGATAGCACCTCTTAATTTTGAGTTTTATACTTGTTGATATTTTTTTGTTTCCATCTTTGCTATTACACATAGGATGTGAGACTGTTCAAACATTCAAAATATAGATATCATTATTACAATTGTACTTAAAACTTTCATGAGCTAGAGTGTTAGAGTGTCATGATTTTCAAGTGTATCATATTGTAAAATGGCAAGTACTGTACAATGCATCAAGCAAGAACATTTGTCCATGTTGTTCATTTAAAAAAGAAAGTAAGATCATTCCATAAGTGAGTACACTTATTCATTTCCCATCTTATTAAGCAACATATCTTACGAACGACCGTCATTTGGAAAGTTTCTCAGAAACTTGTGCCATTTTTGGTATGTCTTCCTAAAAATGCGCAATCATTGCTGAAGTGTAATAGGTCTGTGGCAGAGTTATGTGGCGATGCATATTTGGAGAACCAAATTTTGTTGTAGTTTATAGATCATTGCCTTTGAAGGACACCAGATTTTGTTGTCAAGATCGAGTCACCATTTCTGTCTGTTACCTGCGTTCATTTCACAATTGTCTTTTGATATTCACTCAGCAAGCAATGATGTAGAAAGCCAAACATAGCCTCATGTTGAAGTGTGTCAAAATTCCATCAGCATTGCTTTTCATGCCAACCTGGCTTCCGCTTGATGTTATGACCAGAACATTCAAATGTTCTTGAAATAGAAGAAACTATCATGTCGTGGATAGTCCCTGCAGCGTGTAATCTGCTGCTTTGAAGTATAATGCCCCTTGAGAATAGTGTATGTGGAAACACAGTTAATAACCTCAGAGATGTCTAACCATGAAATCCAAAAAGGGAGCTGTACCCAGTACAGAAGGGTGATATTTCAATTTGAAAAAAGACAAATTAATCCTTTTAGGCTTTTATTTCTACCCCCCCCCACCCCACCCCACCCCCCCCCCCTAAAAAAGGGATAGTTAGTTATCCATATTTACAGGTACCCACACATTTTGTGCATACACAAAATTGATGTAATATTCTTTCTCATCGACAAGAGAGCAAATTGTATTTCAGCTCATGCCTGGTATGTTGTGCATTATGAACTTGACTATCATCACGCTATGCATCATAACAAACATACACCGCAATATGTAATAGCTGTCATGGTGTACTGTAAAAACATTCACCTGCAGATTCTGGAAGGGGAGGAAGCGGCACCAGCAGCCGCCAGAACAGCGGCCGGTCCAGCGCCCGTAGGAGCAGCGGGAGGATGAGGGCTGCTCTGCCAGAGACCAGTGGGTCTTACCAGGTGGAGGAACAGAGTGTTGGTGAGTGTCACACCTTAGTGCATGCCTATTAGCAATCTTTAAACCCATTGAGGGCGGGCTGATTTTGCTACAACATGCATTTCCCACAGACACTTGCTCAAGTACAGTGCACTCCTGTTATAACGAACACGGTTATAACGAAATTCCGGTTACAACGAAGTAAAAATTCAGGCCGAAACATCATCAACTCTATGTATTTTCATTGTTTATTTGTTCGGTTATAACAAAATTTCGATATAACAAAAGAAAACTGCTGGTCCCGAGGACTTCGTTATAACGGGAGTCCACTGTACATGTATACTTAGGACTAGCCTTCATTGGGTTAAAATGCTTTCCTTGCTGATTAGCACTGATGTCTGGAGATTAGCAATTATTGTCAGTGAATAGAGATTACCTAATCCCCCATTAGAATCTCCATTGCCTTAGCTATGCCTTCCTGTTGGCCACAGGTACACTGCTACGCATGAGTGCGCTTGGTAACCACTCAGCTAGGTCAAGTTTTGATGGATTTCTGAATGTTGATGAAAAAGCTTGCCAAGATAAGCCAAGTTCCAGGGCACATAAAAGGAACCTTGAGTTTCTTCTTAGACCCATTGAGGACAAGTCCCGAGTATGCTCCAGCATGTGTGTATGGGAAATGCGTGTTGTAGCAACATCAGTCTGTCCTCACCAGGTTAGGTCTCATTTTGCATGTTGTGCTTGGCTGGCTGATGTTGTTTAAATGGTGGTATAAGAGTCTTTTAGGGTGAACCACAAGGGACTGGTGTGAAACAGCAATATCCAGCAGTGCTTCCCTGCTCTATTACCTTCACTAAATTGATTTTTATGAAATCTCAATCATTCATGTGGGTCATTGATATACCATAGAAAACAATTCCATATTCATATAATTTTTCCTTTTAATGTCCATAATCACCAAAAATGTTGTGAGATGTAGATTCATGTGTTGTGACCTCTAAGATGCTTTGTATTCTAATATGACTCTGCAAAATTACATTGCACATATATCTCCTGAAAAGTGAGGTCAGCAAGTGTAAGGGTAAGGTTTTTTCCCAACCACATGATACCAAGGTAAACTAATTCTCTCTCTAACACTCTCTGTCTTAGATGCATCCTATGTGGACCCTCTGGGGCCTTCAGCGGAACGACCCAAGACGGCGGCCAGAAAGCGAGATGCCGTGGAGGATGAGTTTGGGGATGAGGAACTGGGCGATGACCTCCTCCCAGAGTAGGCCCTAGGACTGTTACCATGGGAACGAGATAGAGAGTCTATTTCCTTGTGGACCACGGGTCTAGTCTTGACAGACATTCGAGACAACACATTAGGCTATAAAGTGTCAGATGTATCCTCTCTGCATACTACCAATCCTGAGGACAGTACTCCCTTTCAGAAAGAATGAATTTATATTTCAGATAGATTGGTCATCGTACAGGTTTTTGTTTGTTTGTTTGTTTGTTTGTTTGTTTTTTTTTTGGGGGGGACTTTACAAATGTCATGGTCTCAAAATGTATTTCTTGTATAATTCTTCTGTAAGTACACCTACCAAGACAGAAAATTATGCCCATTTGAGTACTTCACGAAGATTATCTCTTATGCTAAGTAACTCAAGCTGACAAGTGTGTGACATGACTCCTTTTGTCATGGAAAATAAGAAAGTGGTAATAAATGACCTCACAATGCCCTTCTTGGTGCACTCTATTCTCTTCTTAGTTCAAAATTGTTGCGTCTGAGAATGTAAAAGGGTATTTTTGGTGTAACTCAACTTGTGCATACAAGTTTTGAGACAGATGCTGCTAGGAAACTGGCTTTTAAATGTAGTACTCTTGTGAAATTTTTCTGGTAGTGAGTAGTGTGATAAATGTGCAACATTCACTATAATAAAGTGTCAGATGTGTAGCAAAACATGAGCTCTCACTAGCAAGAATTGTTTCAAAATGGCATATACAGGGGAAACTCGGTATAACGAACACTGCTATAACGAGATATCGGTTATAACGAGGAAATTTTCTCGGTCCCAAATTTCCTTCCACACAAGTCTATGTAAAATGCTACTCTTATAGCGAGATCGGCTATAACGAAATAACTGCTATAACGAGATAAATTTTGTGACTTCCAAACAAAGAAAAACATTGTAAATCAAACCTGCTATAGCGAGGTAAAGCAAAATGCCTTCGGTAAAGCTTTGCCTTTACTTCGCCTGTGCTATCATCTTCCGAGATTGTAAAGCTTGATGCGCCAAAAACTGTCTTGTACACACATAATCATTTTCTTCAGTGCACTCCAGCCAGCACTGCATGTTGTACGTGTGAAGTGTGTGTGTGCACGCACACTGATACATGCAGAAAATGTGCTGGGACGGCCATACATGACATCATCATGACGTTTAGCAGGTGTGAGGCAATCTGATGCTGTGATTGGCCTTCTACTTAGGGAATTCCCCGTCTTCACACACACGCAGTCATAATGTACATCACGCAGAATGTGTCACATACACACACAGCATTGTGCAGACCATATTCAAGCTTTCCACACAACACACACCCATACGATAACCACATACCAATCCACAGACGATCTTGATACAGTCGCAAGCTATATAAATTTACAAATTCAAACATCTACAATTGATAAGAAACGCATTCTTGATATTGGATATCCTTGGCGAAAAACATCTTCTTACCCATAAAGGTGAGTAATTACCTCACACACAATATCAAGTTATCAGTATTGATTGAAATATGATGGGTAGTCCCACATGTGCAAATTAATGTCTTTATTTTATGCCTTCTTTTATGCCTACTGATATAACGAGATATCGGCTATAACGAGGAAAATGACTCGGTCCCGACCATCTCTTTATATCGAGTTTCCACTGTACATGTCTTCATCACCTTGATTAAATGAAGCTATCTCACTATGGGAGTGGGTGGGTGAAATGTGAGGTCACTGTTGTATTGAGAGTACTATGTAGCATCAATATGTCTTCTGAGATGAATATGAATGTAACATTACCTGAAGATCCTGATGAAATTATATCATATACATGAAACGTAAAAAAGACCGCTGAGATGTGATTTGTAGGTGATACAATGATCATAACAACACAAAATTAAGTGAGAGGATGCATTACTAAGTTCACTTAAAACTTAGCCAAACATGAAATTTGAATTACTGTTATTATTCATTAAATCACCAAATTTAAAATTTGAATTTCTGTATTCAGTATGAAATACCTCACCAAGTACAAACTTTGAAATGGGTTTGTACAATATCAGGGCAAAATTTTGCTTGTGAATGACTCGGCAAATATTATTCAAAGAATTGTTTTGTTGAATGCTTTAAAAAAAAAAATCATAATTTTGTCTTAAATGACATTTAACTGCCCATTGTTTGTGAATGAATTAAGTTGTCTTTAGTGAATAGGTATAATGTAGGACTTCCTGGAATATTGCCTTATTAGACTGGTATGGCTTTACCTTCTCCAAGATTGCCAACAAAAGGTGCACTCTATCAGCATGTGAAAGAGGCTCATTTTCCACACACACACACACACACACACACACACACACACACACACACACACACACACACACACACAAATAGTATCTATTAACCCCTTGTATGCTTTGAGTATCAATTAGCACAGAAAGGTTTAGCAATGACATCAGCAATGTTGATGCTATAAAAGTTTACATCATGTTCGCGGCAGCCACATGTAGACGTAGCATAAGAGGATGGTTGGCAAATGCTGCAAATAGTGTGTGCAGGTCTTGACACTACCCTTCTTTTCTGGTCACCATTTGAGCCCGCCACTAATACCTGAATTTTTAAATTTAGGTTGCCTGTAATAAAAGGAACCATAATAATCTATTTCTGATCCTAGTTGCTCGATTGGGCCACCAAAAGATAATCTTTTTGGAAATTCAGTGGCCCCAGCCACCGCTGATGTGGAGATGTATACGTAGAGTATGGCATGGTGAAATGCAGGTTTATATGAAAGCATTGAGTGTGCATGCTTGGTGGGTATTACAGTGTACCTACAATTTATCTGTATAATATGTGCAGAAAGCTGCAGTGTAAAATAAGAGAATACAAATAATATTAAGAAACCATGAGTGTTGTGTCATTTTTTGTCTCTCTCATTTCTCTTCGTTATTTAAATACAATGGATTATTTGTTTAACTTCATTGTCTTGGGTGAAGCGTGCAAGCTCAGCGGTGACGGACTCAGTCCAACGTTTGTTCAACGTGTTGTTGTCTGATGTGTTTCAGTCTAAAGTAAGAATCTTTACACAGGTACATGTAGATTATTCAAATGATCACTTGCACCTTCCTGTAACAAGTGTTCTTTAAAGTTTATCACCCATTACTTTGCACTCCATCAAAGTCATGGTGATATGTTCAAATATGTCAGTGCTGAGTTGTTGAAATCAAATCCACATTAGAATGTGGAAATCATGATTTTCAATAATAAACATACTACAATTGTACGTGTATATATGTACTATGAAAATACATCCACATAACTCATGAAAGCATGACATGCCAGATATAGTAGTGGTAATATATACCCACATGATTTATATACACACAAAAATGAGATGCTTTTCATAGTCTTAGACCAAGATTATAAGGACGAGTTTATTTCATACATATTTATGAAGTGATAAATATCATTCTTTGTAGTGATATAAATCTATTAGTATCATTAATGCAGTACATTTGGATGATTATTTATTGTGATGGGAATTCGGGTTGAGGTGAGTGTTGTGCAGCATAATTATAACTGACAAACATTTATCATTGCTTTCAGCTTTATTTGCTCAGGGAATATTAACACATTAATGGATGAAATGTTATTCCCTCTCCCCTCTTCTTTTCTCTATTTTTTACAGGATAGAACTGTTAAATTAAAGAAATTTGTGTCTTTTTCATGAAACATTAAAGTACATGTACTACTATTAATCATCACAATTCATATTGCAACAATTTCATTAAATGAGTGCTCAAGGCGCATTCAAGGATGAAAGTATGAAGTATATAATGTATGTATTACAAGTATTAAGTATACATGTATGTATATATACTACAAATAGAGAGAAAAAGAGGGAAGGAGAGAGAAAGATTATCTACATCAAATTGTTGCCAGGCAAGAGTGTCTATTTGGATGGTATTTTTCTTTTCACACAAAACATGGTTAATAACTTCATCATATTTACATGATACATGATTCAATCAATATGAAGTAATACTTTTTTCTCGGCACAGCGCAAAAGAGTAACCAAATCATTTTTACAAATAGTATATTTTCTCTTAAACTTTGTAGGGGGCTGGATTTATATCTAAAATAAAGTCTATTCTTTTGGTTTACTGATGTAAAAAGTGATCGAGATAACCAAGGAGATTTGGCTTTCTTTAGATAACTGGATTTACTTTTGCCAGATCGGCCAATATGAGAGTATAAATATACCCATAATCACAAAATGTACTGTTTCAAAAAAATTATCACATGCAATATTAACATCAATCATTTCTAATATGAGATGTATGACCAATCATGTGCATTCGGTATCTTCTTCACCAAATTCAGTCTGGCATCATGACTGGGCACTGATATAGATCTGAAAGAGAGGGATTCACACATCTGCCATATGAGGCTGCACAGTACATGAACACAGGGAAGTGGTCTGACATTTATAAGTCAGTTACTCACTCCCAGCCAGTTACAGAATTGAGAAACATGGCAACTCTGTATCACTGCTAAAGTACTAATATGTTTAACAAAATGCATTGCAGGGAAATATGAAGTTATTCTAAGTCTAGACACGGGAGCAGTAGGGGTGGATCTAGCTTTTTGCGATAAGTGGGGGTGGGGTGGGATTTGGGTCAGACAAGCAAAAACAAGATTAAAAAAAAGGTCTTCACATTTTTTGGTGCCACTTCTCCGCCAAAATCGGCTGACAAGAGAAAAAAAAAAACAATCCGAAAATCTCAAGGGGTTAAGGGGTTTAGACTCCCTTAAAGGGATATAGTACAGTATTGGTGGAGATGAGAATTGGGCTTTTAACTTTTTGCGAGATACCAGGAAAACATTAAATACTACAGAGCATAAAACCATTCTACTTTTTAAGAGCAATTCAAAGTTTATTGATGAAAATCGGGTTTGGAATGACAGAAACATCCAAAAACAAAGTAAAACAAAGTGATCGTAATAAAAGGTGGGTCCCATCACACTTTATTAGAATCGCTCTGCTTTGGATATCTCGGCCATTAAAAAAAAAAAAATCATCAAACAAACGTTGAATTAATCATGGAATTACATGCTCTTTCATATTTCATAAGAGGTTTCTCATTATCGCACCAAAAATGTTAAAAATCTGAAATTAGGTCTCAACCCAAACTATACACTCCCTTTAAAAACTTTTCCTGTTTTTGTCGAGAATCAAAAAGCCTTCAGATTTTTTGCTGATGCTTCTAGCTCCACTGACAAGCCCCCCCCCCCCCCAAATAAAAGGAGGAAAAGTTCAAAAGCTTTTCCTGTTTTTGTCGAGAATCAAAAAGCCTTCAGATTTTTTGCTGATGCTTCTAGCTCCACTGACAAGCAGAAAAAAAAGAGAGAGAGGAAAAGCTCAGAAGGGGGTAACCCCTAACTCTACCCCCTCCCCCTCCCCCTCCCCCCCCCCCCCCCCCCCCCCCCCCATCCGTCACTGCGCTGGGTAGGTGCATTCCAGAGAGGTGTGTGCATTAGTGTGATAGCGATCACAGTTTGTATGATCGATAGTAAGTGCAGCGAAATCGCTTATCGACAACCCTTTTATGCATTTGGCTGGCCGGCCTTCCCATCATCCATCATTCTTTCTTTCTTCCGCTGAAGCCAAGATGAAGTAAGCTCGCGACTTGAACTCGTATGAAAATCCATCCCGATCAGATGATCAACGTACATATTAGAAATCATGACATTAGAAAAAGAAAGATTCGATTCATAATAATACATCTATGTTATTTCTGCTCTGTTTCAGGACGGAGCTGTGCAATTTCAGTGGATACAAAATCCAACCCGGCCATGGCCGGCGATACGCTAGGATTGATGGAAAGGTACGTACCGTATGATATGTGAGGGAGCCATACATACACTCGTAGAGATGTAAGTGATGATAGCGCGCGTGTGAACGAGACTGTGAATGCGAATGGCATGCTATGTTTCGAGAGCAGGGACCTCAAAGTGTTCGCAGTATCCAACAATCTGATTAATGACGCAGTATTGCCGTAAAACCACCAGTTTTCGAACACCCAAACTTTACTGCAATATTTTTGTCCAACTAAAATCATGAAAATAGGAAGTGACAGTGTTCAATGAGAATGTGTGACAATGGTATGGTGATCACCACTGGCCACTGCCACTACCTGGCACTGATCACTTCATATAAATTTTACACAGGCTCACAGCACAGCCAGCTCGTAGCTATACGGTAGCTGCCCAGCGCGCCCGGCCGGCCCTGCCCTATTGCTGTTGACACGAGTGTCCCGTCACTCGCGACCCTCGCATTGCCTCTGGTCCGGCTATGACAGTGTAAATTATGCTGCTCACACACACGCTCTTGTCTTATGCCATCCAACCACTAGAGTAAAATATCCCGTTTGCGGCAGTTTAAGCATTGTTAAGAGTTTTTCCAACTTGTAAACAAATCAGGCAAATTATTTTCAACCATTTCATATATCATAGACAAGATTATTCATTAACGCAATTGTTTTCATGAAAGAAATTTACCATTGACCAACGCAGTTTTCATGATTTACCAGGGCTAAACCCGGCACAATTTTCGCCGATAAGGGCGATATGCGACGTAGTATTTCTGCTTGCGGCACGATGTACAATCCCTATGCAATACGCGCGTGCTCCGCGATCTTTAGCTGAACGCCTTCACATGTCTCGCGAACATTGCGTAAGCGCTAATTCCCATTGCGAAAGCACGTGAAAATAGCGTGCGCACATGCATTGGCCGCAAACAAGATCGCAATTCTGGCGGTGTTGTTGATGTCTTTCTCGTGTTTTTCTGAATTTTTTTTCGATGGTAACATCCACTTTCCGAAAAAAATGGCGGCCCACATCGGCTCGCGAAAATTCTATTTTACGTGAGGATATGTTTTCAATATCCATGAACATCGAGAAAACGACAAAAAATCCAGTTTCTTGGACCATTGTTTCTTAACTGTTATGTTAAGAAGTACCGAAAATTTCATTTTGGATGCGATATGTTATCATTTAGGTGAGAAAATTTCACTTTCGTCAGAGATCGTGCCCATTTTATCGGTTGGGTTTTGTTGATTGCTAGTGTGTTAGTATATGTGTAGTGTGCATGTAACAGTGCAATGCTGTTTAGCTGTATATTACCGTGTATGTTGTACCTGCCGCGAACGGCTGCACGGCCGCTTACTGACGCAGTTACTCTAGAGTAACTGCGGCAGTGACAGTCAGACCGCAACGTCCTGAAAAGCCTTCGCATTTATCGTACGCGTATGCATGGACCTCGCGGACATGAATACGTAATGAGCTAAGAGACCACATTTTTAGAGGGTCTGTAAATCTAAATGACATTATTAGTCTTCATGATTTATACATCGATAAAAAGCTGACGAGCTATACTTAAATGAAATTTGACCAGTTTAAAGTTTATGACATATAAAATACACTGCACAAGGAAATTATAAAGCACAAAATTTGCATATTTTTCAGTTTTCCTAAGAGGTGCACTAGACCAACGAAATTAAGGTGGACCAAAATGGAAGAGGTATAAAATGAAAGAGGAAATATCATTCAATGAAAACATAGTGACTTTATATGGACTGATCCTATGAACGGGTCAGGTTGGCGAATAAATCATTGCATTGTACAGTTAATTTTTGACGAGATTGCTGTTTGCCGCGAATATGTGTTTCTGATTGGTTAATTCCCTCTGAGTGGAGACTTTAATGAACCTCGCGGGATGACAGTAAACGCGCACTCTACATAACAGTAACAGACTGTGTGTAGATGACAGTGTAGGACCCTATGGTGTGTGTGTGCGCGCGCACAGTGTATGTATACGCACTCAGGTTCAGGCAACTGCAGCTAAGATCTCCACGTAAATAACAAGAACAACAGTCCACTCTGATCGACAGCTCAACTCTGGCTTGAACTTTGTTTGCACAACTACAGTACAATTGTAGGTAGAGTAGGTAGAGTAGATTTTTGCATACATTTTATTCAAGCAATTTCATTTTCTTTTGGTTCGTACACATAATTTGTAAAAGTTTCGGCAAGTTTCCCTTACCATGTAAGCACCGTATTGTCATTCACCGTACATCACGCTGCTGCTACGATATTCCGTACAGTAGTATGTATTCTGTGCATGCAATCCATACATGACAATCACATGTGTGCAGAATGCGCTGTGTGTGCGCGGCCATTGCTAGTGTGAGCGGTGGATGCATACTGCTGCAGCGCAGGTAGGTACACACTACGCCACGGCATTCATATTCCCGCTCGAGTACTGCGTAACTACAGCCTAGTCGCGGTACGTAGAGATTCGCACAGCTAACAGCGTCGCGCGCGCGTCTGGCCAGCCAGCTGGTCGGGCTATCTTGATCCCGCGAGCAGAAAATGGCATGCGGCAGGCAGTTCTTCTGCTGCCGTTTCGACAGGAAAGATTGAACTAAGTTGTTACATCGCTGAACAGTCCCTGGTTTGAGATTGAGTATGCATGATTTCATGGGTTTGTTGGAGGGAAAATGTAAGGAGAAAGGGTGGCTTTTAAATTCTTTGCTTGCCAGATTCTGGCAAGCATTCTTTCCTCTTATTCCAAAACGCTTCCCGACTTTGATTTTCACTTGCCGCGGGAAAGCGCTCACTGTAATTTCACTCGCGGTACGTGTATCCGGGACCGCTAGCGTGCAAAAATGCGTGCAGTTTCCCATAGCCAAGTAACGTACCATGACGCACCCCTCGGTTCAAAATAATGCGTGTTATTTTCCATAGCCAAGTGACGTACCATGACGCACCCCTCGGTCAAAATTTTGACCGACAATGATGGGATTTTGACGCACCCCTCGGTCAAAAATTTGACGGACAAAGCTGGTAAAATGACGAACACCTGGGTCACAAATTTGACGGACCAAACGAGGAAATGACGCACCCATGTCCGGGGGTAGTGGGGTGAGTCATTACATTGACAAGTGCATAAGGAGAAAGGGTGGCTTTTAAATTATGTGCTTGCCAGATTCTGGCAAGCATTTTTCCCTCTTATTCCAAAACACTTCCCGAATTTGATTTTCACTTGCCGCGGGACACTGCTCACTGTAATTTCACTCGCGGTACGTGTATCCGGTACTGGTAAGCGTGCAAAAATGCGTGCTGTTTTCCATAGCCAAGTGACGTACCAGGACGCACCCCTCGGTTTAAAATAATGCGTGTTATTTTCCATAGCCAAGTGACGTACCATGACGCACCCCTCGGTCAAAAATTTGACCGACAATGATGGGATTTTGACGCACCCCTCGGTCAAAAATTTGACGGACTAAGCTGGTAAAATGACGAACACCTGGGTCACAAATTTGATGGACCAAACGAGGAAATGACGCACCCATGTCCGGGGGTAGTGGGGTGAGTCATTACATTGACAAGTGCATTATAACAAGTATATCTAAAACGTTAACCATCATTCATGTGGCGATTCAACCTATGAACTGGTCGGGTTGGCAATAAATAGAAAGCCTTGTTCTAATTTGTCTCAGGGTCGTTTGGAAAATATCGATATAATGCAGAGGTATGAGTAATGGTATCATAAGCTCATTTTATATAATGTAAGCATTAAAAGGTGTTATTTATTTCAAATATTCACAAACCATGTCCATTAGTCACGGATAGTAGATCTTCATGTCGCCAATAAGTGAATCTCGTAGACCATGCACTTTTTCTCTGAATTCTCTTGCAAAATCTCGGGTGCTGAGAAGGACATGCGCAAAAACCTGCGCGTACGAAAAATTTTTGATTTGAGCTCATTAACAGCAGCATTGCGGTCTGACTGGTAAGCGGCCGTGCAGCCGCTCGCGGCAGGTACAACTACAACATACATGACCGCTAAACACAGCATTACACAGTTAGGCTACATGCACACTACACATATACTAACACACTAGCAATCAACAAAACCAACCGATAAAATGGGCACGATCTCTGACAAAAGTGAAATTTTCTCACCTAAATGACAACATGTTGCATCCAAAATAAAATTTTCTATACTTCTTAACATAACAAGTAAGAAATAATGATTCAAGAAACTTGATTTTTTGTCGTTTTCCCGACGCTCATGGATTTTGAAAACATATCCTTACATAAAATAGAACTTTCGCGAGCCGATGTGGGCCGCCATTTTTGTTCAGACAGTGGATGTTACCATCGAAAAAATTCAGAAAAACACGAGAAAGACATCAACAACACCGCCAGAATTGCGATCTTGTTTGCGGCCAATGCATGTGCGCCCGCTATTTTCACATGCTTTCACTATGGGAATTGGCACTTACGCAATGTTCGCGAGACATGTGAAGGCGTTCAGCTAAAAGATCGCGGAGCACGCGCGTATTGCATAGGGATTATACATTGTGCCGCAAGCAGAAATACTGCGTCGCATATCGCCCTTATTGGCAAAAATTGTGCCGGGTTTTGCCCTGGTGAATCATGAAAACTGCGTTGGTCAATGGTAAATTTCGTTTATGAAAACAATTGCAATTGCTAGAGTAAAATATCCCGTTTGCGGCAGTTGAAGCATTGTTAAGGGTTTTTCCAACTTGTAAACAAATCAGGCAAATTATTTTCAACCATTTCATATATCATATACAAGATTATTCATTAACGCAATTGTTTTGTTAATATTTGGGGATTTTGTGAAATTTTATGAAATTTTATGTTTGACAAAATCAATATTGGGAAAAATTAGGTTGATATATTTAACATACATTATTATAAATATAATTTTGTAGAGTATTATCTGAGTTGAATAAATATTGCAAAAAATACTTAAGTGTCCGAAAATTGGGGCTTTTATTCTAGACAACTCCCATTTTTCGGCCGGCCTCCAAAATCCGGACACTTGACTTATTACAAGCCAGCAAATGCAAATTCTAGTAGAATTTCTACTGTCACAGCACACGCATATCACGTCGTTTCAAATACTTGATTACTGGCACGCTCGTTCACCACAGGAAAGTGCCTGAGTCACCTTCAAAGATCCATCTGAAATCCCAAATTTTGCCATCAAAAATGCTGAATCGGCGCAACTTTTCCAAAGCGTGCGAATTGGGTCCTATCTTATGAAGTAGGGTTGCGAGAAAAAAGTGCTAAAAATTGAAAAATTACATTCTGTTGCAAGATTTTTTTGCTTATCACAAGCTCAAAGTGTGATGGTATCCTCAAAATACAAAAGAAAAACAAAATCTCCCTACGTGCTGATGCAGTGAATAAATGTACAGCCCTTAGGCTGAATACAAGTGCTGAGTCACCAAAATTTGGACACAAACGGGTGCCGCAACGTCCCCGATGCAACTTTGGGGCTACAATGTATGGCACACACTCATTTTTCTGTGGCCTTGTATGCGTATTGACATTGAAGGCGCATAGCGTGTGTCCGAATTTTTGAGACGCTGACTGAATTTTGGGGAATTATCAAGGTGATAATATTTGGGGATTTTGTGAAATTTTATGATGTGTTTTACAAAATCAATATTGGGAAAAAGTAGTTTGAAATTATATAACATGCATTGATATGTAGATATAGTTTTGTATGTATTATTTGAGTTGAACAAATATTGCAGAAGTGCTTAGGTGCCCAAAAATTGGTGGTTTTACTGAACATAGAGAGTAAAACCACCAGTTTTTGGACACTTGAGCTTTTCTGCAATACATGTATTTGTTCAACTCAAATCATACAAAATCATATGGAGAATTTGTCTATAAAAATGTATGTTAAATAATTACTACTTTTTCTCAATGTAGATTTTGTTAAATACATCATAGAATTTCACAAAATATTATCACCTTGATAATCCCCCAGAATCCATCCGGCCTCTTGAGAATTCAGACGCATTCAATGTCAATGTGCGTACAAGGATGCTGAAAAATGTGCCACACCATACCTTGTTGGCGCAAGGTTGCATCGGGGATGTTGCGGTGCCCGTTGATATCCAAATTTCTGGCGAGTTGGCACTTACATTCAACCCCTGTACATTTAGTCACTGCATCGGCTCGTACAGAGATTTTGTTTTTTTTTTGTGTTTTTGAGGATACCATCACACTCTGAGCTTTTGATAAGCGAAAAATCTGGCAACAGAACAGTATGTTTCTCAATTTTTAGCGCTCTTTCGCCGACCCGGATTCTTAACGCAATAGATAAAGTCTACTTAATTCGCTGGTGCTTTGGAAAAGTTGCGCCAATTCTGCATTGTTTATGGTGAAATTTGGAATCTTAGATGAATTTTTCTGTTGTGAACAACAGTGCCAGTGTGTGAAACGATGTGATATGCGTGTGTTGTGGCAATAGAATTTGCTGGCTTTGATAAGTGTCCAGATTCTGGAGGCTGGCCGAAAACTGGGGGTTGTACTTGGAGTTCTACCTTCTAGACATCTTTATTTTCCTACATTTTTTTGAAACTATCCTCATTTCCATTGCCTTTATTCTATGAAGTAAATATAAAATCAATAGCACATTTACAATGGTTTGGGGGACCTACGATTCTTACGATGTATGATGCATCACAACTCCACAATCGATGGCGTCGTGGCCTTGGGACAAATTGAGACTTCGGCTCAGCATGCATGCTAGCTAGCTATAGATCTACATGTACCAGGCAGCGCAGCTACCAGGTACTCGTAGCTACCAGCGCCGTGAGCCTTTGTGCTCTGAGCACATCATCAGCACATGCACATTCTCTTACTAAGCACTGCATGCATGTAGGTACACAAGGAAAGCGGCTGTGTGCTGGCAAGGCTGTGCTTCGAGATAACTTACAATTATTATAACAGATGAACATTTGTGACAAGAACAAAAAAAAAAGAAGAAGAAAAGACGAAGAGAATGAATTGGAAACAATTTAAGAAAATTAAAGCTGTCTAGAAGTTAGTGCACTTGTCAATGTAAAGTCCTACCCTGCTATCCTGGACACAGGTGCATCATGTGTGCGTCATAATCCTATCAGTGTCAGTCAAAAAAAAAGGCACAGAGGGTCTAGCTATGCCGACTGTCTGAAAACCCCTGGCCCACATAAATTTCTTATGCCTCCGCCAACGAAGTGGCCGGAGGCAATATGTTTTCGGGTCGTCCGTCCGTCCGTACGAATATCCGTCCCGTTTTGTTTTTGTCGATATCTCAAGAACCATGTGGTGGTTTTACATCAAACTTGGTATGAGGGTATATCCTGGGGGGATAATACTTTGTTTGGATTTTAGGGTCACGGGGTCAAAGGTCAAAGGTCACAGGTTATTTTGTGAAAAAAAAGGTTGAAATTTCATGTTTTTCGCCATATCTCGCAAGTGGTTCAAGGTATCTTCATGGAACTTAGTATATATGCTTGTACCGATGGGCAGTGATTATCTAGCGAAGTTGGGGGGTCATGGGTCAAAGGTCAGGGGGTCAAAGGTCAAGGTCAACTCCTCAAAATATCACAACTTTCTTTATACTTATGCAATGCCTGAAGGTGGTTTTTTTTTTGTTAACTTGATGTATGCATGTATTACCCAATATATATTCTGTGGGAAGTTTCTTGCCAAAAGGTCAAAGGTCAAAAGGTCGAAGGTCAAGTGAGAGTGCTAAATTGCACTTTCTCCTCCATATCTCGAAAGTAACTCAAGGTATCATCATGAAACTTACATATTTATGCATGTTCTACCTAACAGTGATTCTCTTTGGAACTGTGAGGTCAAAGGTTAAAGGCCAGGTTTAGATAATGCTATTTTACCATTTGATACTGAAATTATGCTTTTTCTCAGTACCTTGAAAATTACTCAATGCATAAACTTATAAAAGGGTCAAAAGTCAAGTAAAAATCATCAGTTCCCCAAATACCTGCACTCTGACGTTTTAATCATTCATCCAATTGAACCTAGTTCTAGGAAAGTGAACATTCAGCACATTTGTGGCAAACCTGTCATTTTAATATTTTGCCAATTGTGTGAAACTGTCATCACACATTGTCAAGACCTTGTACTATAGACCTATTAGGAGAACCATGTATTATGGCGGAGGCATACCAGTCGCTGTAGCGATATTTCTATTTTTTAATAAACTGAGGAATATATTCAGGAATTGAGGTTTGATAAGAACAGTTGGATTTGTAATACATGTACCACCCATCTGATAATGCTTTTGTATTTTCTGACTCAAAACACAGCTTTTGATTAAATTGTTTTATTATCAAGTACATCAGAAGCTTTTGCAGCACAGAAGAATATGTCTATAGGGTTTGTGCTAATAAATTGATATATTATTAATTATATTATTATTCTGAAACATGTTGCTCTGAGCATTTTGAATTGACATTCTTTTTATTTTCCAACCTAACTTTCAATCACCAGGTCTTCAACTTCATAAATGGCAAGAGCAAGGCCTCTTTCATGATGAAGCGCAACCCACGCCGCATCAACTGGACTGTGCTGTACCGCCGCAAGAACAAGAAGGGTTCCCAGGAGGAGGTGACCAAGAAGAGGACGAGGCGCACCACCAAGCACCAGCGTTCCATCGCCGGTGCCTCACTGGCTGAAATCCTAGCCAAGAGGAACCAGAAGCCAGAGGCAAGGAAGGCCCAGAGAGAGCAGGCCATCAAGTGAGTCAGCATTTTAACCTGTTTTGTCTTGTTCTTTCTTTGAATCCAATTAGACGTAATAGATTACAGTGCGCTCTTGTATAGCGAATACAGTTATAACGAAATTTCTGTTACAACGATTTAAGAATTCAGGTCCCCAATTTTCTATCTACATATATTTATACAAAATGTATATTTTATTTATGTGATTGCAATGAAATTTCGATATAACAAAAGAAAACTGCCAGTCCTGAGGACTTTCCATATCACGAGTCACCTACCTTATTAAAAAAGCATAGTAAAATGCAAACTCCTCAAAGTGCACACAAAACAAGGGAGACCTGATAAGCTTGTAATAGAATTTGTTGGTACAATAACACTGAATAAATGGTAGTGAGGCAAGTAAACTGTGGTCAAGGATGAATTTTGTCCTTGACATTGTACAATCTTGACCAAAAATGATTTTTTTTTTTTTTTTAATTAGATACCCCGAATATATTTTATCTCAATTAGTTTTTAGTGGTGTACAGTCCATATACAGATAATAGAGCGATCTGGAAAAGTTGCGGCCAGATAATGCAATGTATGCACCATGTTCCCGGCAGCCACGGCAATCACATTCAGGCCACTGTGGACAAAACAAGATGGATGTGAGATAACATGAAGGGAAGGGATGGGCAAATGTGACAGGCCGTGATTGCCATGGAGGCCATGTCAGATTTTTATACTGTCAAAAAATTTGCCACTGTAGTTGGGTGTTCGTGACAAACGTAATAGGCCATAGTAAAACAGCATGAACAGAACAAAATATGACAGCATGTAATGCAAGTGTAGGCTGTAACAAAACTTGGAGGTGGTCTGTAGTC
Organism: Diadema antillarum; assembly: GCF_040938485.1. Classification (NCBI taxonomy): domain Eukaryota; kingdom Metazoa; phylum Echinodermata; class Echinoidea; order Diadematoida; family Diadematidae; genus Diadema; species Diadema antillarum. The sequence continues at coordinate 687,565 of NW_027271321.1, forward strand.
AGACGCGACAGGAAGTATCGTGTAGCATAAACGTGTGTGCAAACGTAGCATAACTGAAGTTGGACTGTACTTTCCTTGATATAGTATACGGGTACTTGAAAGTTTTTTTTGTTTTTTTTTCTAAGTTGCTTGTATGTACAAGAGAGTCAATGTACCGGTACATTCTTTGACAATTTATTGTGTTATATAAAGTGTAACAAAAGTCTTTTTGTTCCTATCATACTGTAGGGCTGCAAAGGAAAAGACGAAAGCCAAGAAGGCAGCAAAGAAGGCCGCAGCTCCAGCAAAGGTAAATATACAACTGTACTTCACCAACTCCATCCGGTAGTTGTGTCAGAAGCAATGTTTTCTTCTCTTTATTCATTTATTTATTTATTTATTTATTTATTTTTGCATAAATGTGTCTTATCATTCTTCATATTGTGATGCCATATAAAAATGCAATAAAGATATGAAGTGGCTTTGCTTACAAAGTGTGTTTCCTATATATACCATTATCATTGTGTATTCATAGATGGGGTCATTGTCAAAAGTCAAATTTTTATTCCACATAGTAATTCATGGAGCCTTTCTTTTTATTGTGCAGAAGCATTTAACTACTGCAAAGCAGCTTTGCAATGTAAAGAAAATAAAAAGCAAATTCAGCATACATGCTGCCCTATAATGATGTCATGAATTGTAATCTTATCCAGAGATGATGGCAGGCGGATTTAACCAAAACGTTGCAAAATTCTAAACTTTTGAATGAATTGTCCAATTTTCCTCAAACTTCATTCTTGTGCCCTGCTGATATTCCTCATTTAATTAATCCATTTGTGTATTTTGGGTAGATTCACCTGGTAGTAGTGATATTTCATGTCAAATGGTTCATCTCTTTTGCGAGTGGAAAGGAAATGAAACTGCCTTGAATGTGTAAAGCAAATGTGAAACAGGTATAAATGACTCCTAGATGTTGTTAGAATGTCTAATTGTTGTGAAACCAGGATACTGACTAAACTTTTAAAAGCATAATGTTGTTTTGCATATACAGTGTATGACTATCTGAACTGCTAGCACTAGTGTCATTGGATAGATTGATACATGGACCGGATTGTAATTTGTTAACATTTTCTTCTTCTTTTGTGTGTACGTTTTTCCTCCACCATAGCCGACCCGTGGCAAGCAGCAGAAGGCCCAGCAGAAGGTGAAATCCTCAGCCCCACGTGTTGGTGGAAAGCGATAATTTGTGACAGGCCAGAGAGGATGGGAGACGTAAAAAATCATGTACAGATTGTTTGAGTGAATACACATTGACTCTTGCAATGCAACTCGCCATAGTTTCCTAGAAGCTTCTATTTGTGGTCCATGTACACTGAGTTATGTGAGTGAGTGAAAGTGAGAGATACATACGGGCTTGTGTAAATTATGCAGGTAACTTTGTGCATGGTACAAAAACTTTGCCAAGTCAGTGCCCCAAAGGATATTAGATTTTTATTCATCCATCTCAATGGATATTGTATTCATATACATTGTACATGTAAATGTTTGTGTGTGTGTGATTGATTGTGTGTTCGCATGTATCTGTGATTTTCTAGCAGTGTAGAGTGTTTGTGTAGCAGTGTGGTATGCCGAGTGTTAGAATTCACTGAAAAAGCTAGACGAGAAACCTAGAATTTCATATGTGCGTACAGTAGACTCCTGTTATAACAAAGTCCTTGGGATCGGCAGTTTTCATCCGTTAAATCAAAATTTTGTGATAACCAAACAAATAAACAGTAAAATACATAGAGTGGATAATGTGGCCTGAATTTATATGTCATTGTATTAAACCGAAATTTCGTTATAACCGTGTTCGTTATAACGGGAGTGCACTGTACTGTGAACCTTAGTGTCATCAAAATAGTAGGTCATGGTGATGTTTGACGGCAAGCGTACAGTTACTACACACACATATTCACACACATGAACATTCTCACACACATGCAAAATAGTAGATTAAAGTGATCTTATGATACATTTTATGTGACCTTGCGTCACAAAACTAACAAAAAGTCGCACCCCTCAATTTCACGCGAGGACTCAAAAATGGTGATATGTGTCAACCGAGTCAATTTTGAGTTTTCCATATTTTCTGAAAGAGCTACATTTATACTTCTTGTACACTATTCATAAGTTCGGGATCATAAAATGAATTGGAAAGTGTGTTTCAGCAGTTTTTCTACAACCCTTTTTGGTAGAGTAATGTGATCAGGTGTGTATGTTTTTGAGGCCCCTTTTCGTTTCTTAAAAAAGAAATACATGTAGTTTTCACACTCTTCACACTCTTCACGTTCAACTCTAATAACCTTCAAGAGGTCAATGCTATTGCTTTGAAAGTTGGCATTAATCATGGACAAAATGTGTTGATAGAGCATACTTAATTTCAGCTTAATCTGATAATCCCTTCATTGTTGCTACGGTGGTTTACATCCTTTTTATGCCTCCGCCACGAAGTGGTGCCGGAGGCATTATTTTGTGTGTGTGTGTGTTTGGTTTTTTTTCGCATTCATCTCACTGCTAGCACGGCTTGATAAAGATTAAGTGCTAATAGACCCTGTACTTCAGGGCCTCTGTTCTCAGTTTACGCTTTTCCAGAGTACAGTATGTGCTTTCTTTGCAACATTTAGATAGGTTAGGAGAGTCCATTTGAATTGAGTTTACCATTTTAAAGCTTATGAGTGCTCTTTCAGAATCTGCCCTTAAAGGGATTGTACAGTTTTGGTTGAGACCTAATTTCAGGTTTCTAACATTATTGGGTGAGATAATGAGAAACCTCTTATGAAATATGAAAAAGCATGTAATTCTATGTGGAATTCAACGTTTATTTGATGAAAATTGGTTTTGAAATGGCTGAGATATCCAAAAAAGAGCGATTCTAATAAGCTGTGGGACCCACACTTTATTACGATCGCTTTGTTTTACTTTGTTTTTGGATGTTTCAGTCATTCCAAACCCGATTTTCATCAAATAAACTTTGAATTCCTCTTAAAATGGTATGCTCTGTACTATATCATGAGTGTTTTCTTGGTAACTCGCAAAAAGTTAAAAACCCAATTCTCATCCCCACCAATACTGTACTATCCCTTTAACTAAAATTTTCTGTCTGGCAACTTTTTGATGGTTTTGTGGTGCAGGGTCACTTACGATGAGGGTGTAAGTACATATATCATACTAGTAAGAAAATGTGAGGGATGACTGTTTTGGGGTCAATCATGTGCAGTAACTTAAAAATCCCTTACATGCATATGTGGAATGAGAATGTCAAAATCCTTTGTATGTGAGTACGAGTAACATATCCTGAGGTTAAAGGGAAATGAAGTCTTGTGGATTGAGGGAATTCAGCAATACTGGCCAATGTACATTGTATTACATTTAGTAGAACACACCTGCAAAGTTTGAGAAAAATCGGGCAATCCATTCAAAAGTTATCAATCTTCACAGTTCCGGTGCTGCCATCACTGGATGAGAAGACTACAGCTGTTCATGACGTCATGCTTGTACAACAATAACTTATTATAAAGAAAATATAAACAAAATTCACCATATTTTCATATTTCTAGCAAAATGAGAGAGCCCTTGAATTGAATAATTGGTACTTCTTTCTGAGAACAAAGACAATCCTATTATCCTCAGCATATATCATTTCCTAGTTGAGGGAACGTGTACTTTTCATTTGATTTTTTTAAAAATGAAGGAATTCTCTTTATAATTTCGTTATACTGTTGTACATACATGACATCATGGACTGTAGTAGTCTTCTTATCCAGCGATGGCCGCATCAAAACTAAAAATTGATAACTTTTGAAGGGATTGTCTGATTCTTCTCAAACTCTGCTGATGCGTTCTATGTACAATGTATTAATAATCAGTTGCTGCATTCACCCAATCCACGTGTATATTTGGGTTTCATTCCCCTGTTATACAACTGTATTCAACAGGTCTAGTATCCAATGATATTGAATTGATTTTATACAATTTCACCATTCATGTGCGTACACACACGTTTCATTACCTGTGCACACACCACCAGACACAACCAGCAAGTATCGCTCTATGCTTTATAATTAACATCATTTCAGTGTTTTCACTCACTTTAACGTGAAAGAAGTTCACTGTGCACCAATTACAAGATTACATTGAATAAGCAGACCATTAATGCCACACATAGCACAGAGAAAGTTTCGACGAGGCAATATTCCAAAGCTTTTATTCTGACATCAATTGCACAAAGGTGTGACAAAAAAAAAAGTGATTCGTAACAATCGGCAATACATACATTGTATTTTTATAATGTTCAAGCGGTGTTGTATTTTAGATGCACATCATGAGTTACCATCACCTACGTTGTACTGGAATTACATGACAGTGCAGAAAATACTTTCCGTAAATTGCGAAGTACTGTAATTTATGAAATGACATAGCCATTGAAGTCATCTGCTTTTTTGGGGGGGGGGGGGGGGCGTGGGAGGTTATTTTAGTAATGTATGTGACGTATGGAAAAAATTCTAATCGATAACATAACGCTGGTGTGGTAATAAACGTCATAACACAGCATACAGTTTGTGGTTAACAATTTGCGGTCGACTACGCCCCCCCCCCCAAAAAAAAAAGGGTTTTACATCAGTCTTCATTCAAATAAATATCTGCACCCTTCCTACTATGATTAACATTGCATGAAAGGTGCAGACATTTATGTGAATTCACTGAAACATATGAATACATTTAGTGAAAAAGTTGATTGAAACGGATATAAAGTATAATTCCGTGAAACTGTTGAAACTGAAATTGAACAGCCTTAGGCCCTTGTTATATGGCGCTATAATTATTATATCGTGTTATATGAGTCTGTCACTCACTTTTTTGTTTGTTTGACTGTAATTCTATATGAAGGAAACGTGAACACGGAATGGAGTTTCGCTGTAATAAAGCTGACGGATAGAATCATCACTGAAGCTTATACCAATTTCCTCTTGGTGCTGGGATGACGAATAACCACTGCAGCGTAAGCTTTCGTAAATGTCAGGCTCGTCCCAACTGACGATGATGAATTGTATATGATTTCAGGAGCAGGTGATTCAAGATGATCATTAACAGTACACTTTGATATGACTTACGATTGTTCAAAAAAATAACAATAACCACTGAAGCGCCTGCAGCTATAAATGACACTGCTTTGTTTTGTTTTTGATGCTTCTGGGCGCTGATACATCGAAGGCAGGTGATACGAGAGCGTATTAAAAAAAATATCAGCTGTATCATAAGATTATATTCTTATTATGTTGATCATTTATTCAGCCAAACTACATATGGGTAACCATTCACTTATGGCACTGTGTAGAACATCTCAGTCCTATAGTAGACTGTTATGAACACAATTAATATGAGTAATGAATATGTTAGTAAAGGGAGGACAAAAGAAGGAATTATCCGTTTGTTGCGCCTTTTTCTTCTTTTGCATAGAGCTGTAACAGAGTGAATACAAATACACTGTATCTCGAGCTCGTGGTATTCACCAGACTTTATGATGTGCATCATTACGTGCATTACATAATGTTGGGAATTTGGGGCACTTGAGAGCAATCTGTAGTTCTGTAAGCCGAACTGAGCGGGACACCTATACCACTTTCCAAATACTTTCGAGTATATAGCCATAACATCGGTTCTACTCCTGTTTTACACAAATACGACTACAAACCATGTACATGTATACATCTAGCCAACTGTGTAATTTGATGATGACTGGTCCTTCAGTAAAAAGCGCACGCTCGCCATGAGATTGGCTCCGTGCTACAAAAGCATCCTGTTACTTATCGGAGGAGGAGGTTGAGGAGAAGGAGGGGGGGGGGGGGAAGAAGAAGAATAGGATTTGATTCATTCTTACTACTAAGACTACTGTAGTATTCGCAAATCACTGGAACAGAATAAGCTGCACTTAAGACAATATAACCCCGACGTCAATAAATTTAGAGCAAGGACGGAAGACTAAACATTGAAATTGACGTAACAATGAAGCCGCACCTTTTGCGTCGTCTTAGCAATCATTTTCATTGTTACCGGAAATACAGATGTCTAAGAGTTAGCAATGAAGGTGCAACCTTACCATACTCTTCTTCCTTCATGGTATAATCTGAAAGACTCTCACCGATGCAGAAAGATAACAATGCACATAATATATCATCAAGCAGACCAAACGACAATCGTAACAACATGTGTTCAACGCGTAATCCTTAGAAAATAGTCGTTGCTGGTTGACGAAAACGCCTGTGGCTATATAGCGTCCTGTATAGCGATCTAGCTGTTTCGGCTATGTCACCCGCTTTTGATGTTTAAATATACATCTATCTCACACGTCACGTCTGTAACTTTCTTCATGGTTACGCCCATCAAGACAACAATACATTCAACTGAGATGCCAAAACTGGTACAGAATAGATGAATCAAGTTAGAACATAATTATTTTTTTTTTCCGGCTTAGACAAAATTGAATGCCAACGAGCACATGTTTTTATGTGCGTTGAAAGGATATGAATCCCTTAAAAAGTTTTCATGCAGGTGAATAAGTCTGACATAGGTTTGTATCAACTACGACGTCATCTTCCACTTCGGCAGATTTTCCAAACACTGCGCCTATACAACCGCCGATATTGTAATATTATAGGAACGGTTCTTTTCGACGCGATGACGTAGGGTTTGTTTTTCGTTTGTATTGTGACTCTGTGAGGTTCAAGAGTTTGCCAGGAACAATGCTCCAATTCGTTTCTGCGTGAGCATTCTCAGGCAAAATCACTGCTGAAATGTGAAAAGCCGCAATGTTCTGCATCTCTGCACTGCACTTTCTTTACCTCCACGGAGTCCGGTCTGTCCCTGCGGTGTTAACGCCGTCATGAACACGTGAGTGATACACATTTATACCTCGATGGTCATGACAGTTTTTTCTTTTCCACATTACAAGGCATGCCGGCCTCACGTGTATACCTGGTATTTCCCTTTCCCATCCGCGACTTATAATCCAAAAGTACAACGTAAAGAATCTCATGAAATGCCACAGCGCATAACTTCGTTACGTCGATGCTCCCTCCGGCGTCTATCAGAATTCTATTCATCAATTCTGGCTCAAAAGATTGACTCCCTGTACAGCGTATTCCGTCTCGATAACGAGAGTGACACGTAACATTTTACAGTCATTACTCTTCACACAGTGGGAGAGGCGCTATGCACGCTCTTACTACGTCTCTCGATTTTGCTGTGCAGGGGTAATCACCAAGACCGTGACCGACATGGAGATCGTGAAGCAGGCGTAGATGAAGAAGAGTAGGCGATCGATGACGGTGGCGAACAGGGCCCATTCCCGCTGGATCCGATGTCGCCGGTCCGTCTTGCGCCGCATCGTCTTCAAGTGCTTGAGGATGTTGTCGACGCCCTGCTCGAGGTTCGATAGTCGTATATCGCCAGTCTCCGACAGATGCTCCTCAAAGCCCGCCCAGTCATCGTGGTCGTCGCCGTCGCCGCCGCAGCCTCCGAAGGCGTGGATTTTGGTGTTCTTTTGTAGCCTTCCGCTGCTACCCGTCAAGTCATTTGCCACCAGGGGCGTGTAGGAGACCCCGTACCTGCGTAGCGAGCAAAATACCAACACAGATCAGAAATCAGTCCATGGAAAATATTATAACATAACAAAACAAAACAAAACAAAACAAAAAACGTCGTCTGCTGATTTCTACGCCTGTTGCCCTTGCTATTCGAGCGTATCGAGGAATGGGAAGGGTAATATCATGCAATGGCGTCTCTACTGACATAATTTTCCACGTTAACAGTATTATCCATCTCTTTGTTCCGTCTTCCGAAAAACCAGGGTAGTCCCATTCAGAGCCACAAAGGAATGCTTTACAAGGGAAGGATCAGCCCTGCGTAGGCGAGCTGTTTCTCGTACCTCGCTGCAAACCATCTCTGCTTCTTGATCATGGCCAGGCGATCAGGGTCAATGGCTCGTCGCTTTCTCTCCGACGTCATCTCCTTCCAGTACTTGACGACAAAACCCATGCAGAGGACGCGGGCCGTGTAGTTGAGCACCAGCTTCCGCAACCATTCGGGCACCTCTCTCTTGCCGCTCTCGCCGCGGTGGAAGATATTGAGAACGGCCACGTTCATCGCCGTTGAGACCGCGATGAGTACCATGATGATGATGTAATACTCGGCTGAAAAATAAACAAATAAACAAACAAACAAATAAACAAAAGAGAATAAGCAAATCCAGTTGATTCGTAGCTGATAAGAGGAATCATATGCGCCATTTGCGTAATCTAGCCCATGGGAATCTAGCCGAATGACCATGCTTTCACGTACTGGCATGTATTTTATTACAATGAGACATAACATATTGTGGAAAATGAAAAGCTGTTTAGGGCTGTCGTGTGCTTCATCTATTCTGTTGACGGTGCCCTTTTGATTTTGTTTCGAGTACATTATGTTTTCAGCCAACTACTTGATAAATCACATTGACAACAGATGCGATGAGAAGTGAAGTTCTGTTACCAGAGTGTTGAAACTTTATATGATTGTGTACAAATCACGGATGGAAAATAAGCGATATGTTATTATTCTGTAAACGCAATATACAAGACAAGGTTTAAAATGTGCATCAAATTTTACATTATTCTGCAGCCAATTTAAGGACCGCCCTGTTAGATATGTTTGAATCAGTCCAATGAAAATCATAATGCATCAGATATGACTTGATTCGAGGTCGGTGACACTGGCGATCATGCACCACATCGCACATCTGCAGTATATCTTACTGTATCTTTCCTGTTAATTTATCTATTCCTCTGCATGTTACAATGATATTGTGGGTGAATGTGATTTTTTTATACAGGTAAGTCACACCAAACACACTCGCGTACACACATACCTGCACATGTACACACATACAAACTAATGAATAATTAGGAATGTACGCGTTTCACTTAGTATTGTGCTCTCTTGTTGTCATGATTCAAATTTTAACATTCAAGTTTAAATAAACGAGAAAAGACAAGAACAGTTATGTAGATAACTACAGTGGAATCCCATTATAACGTTCCAGGTGATTTTCCTCGTTATATCCGGACACTCGTTGCATCCGATCTCGTTATAATGGGATTCCCCTGTATAACCATAATGATGACAACGATGGGGAGGCGGACAACGGAACACTAAAACCGAAGCGAACTCGCTTACTGATGAGCGGCATGCTGTCGGACGTGCGGGGAATCGTCTCGGCCACCAAAAGCAGGAAGACGGTCATCGAGAGCGTGAGCGTGACGCTGAGACTGGCCTTGATGACGCCGACGTTGTAGGGCATGAGGAAGCCGACCATGGAGAGACCAGACAGGAGCACGATGGGCATGACGAGCTTGACGAGGTAGTACAGGGGTTTCCGCCGCAGACCGAGGTAGAGCGTGACGTCGACGTAGCGGTCGGGACAACAGATGTACTCCAGGACGTTTCGAACGAAATATGCGTATCTGTGAAGTGGGTGAAGTAAAAAATCAGGGTACAACAACATATTCCGTGAAAACAGCCCAAACGACACTAGAGGCAGGCCATGACTACACCATCGGCTGAATGTTCTGATTTGCTCATTACTTCCGAAGTTGTGCATGTATACTCATATCTACTAATGCATCTCCGACAAAACTATTAGTATTACGAGAAAAAAAAATATTTTCGTATGCACAGACACCATTACCTCTTCAGACAGATTGAAACCAACGACAGTATAGGCCTTACAGAGGCTTTTTGTTTGTTTTTGTGTTTGTTTCTTTGTTTTCCTGTTAGAGCTAGGCCTACTTGACAGCTTAAACCTTTAAACATCACGATTGCTTTTGTAAAAAACAAACAAACAAACATGATATCTTACCATAAAACCCCTAATGAGACAATAGTAAAGCTCACAAGAAAGTGTTAGCTTACAAAGTTTTCATTTCCCTTACGTGAGGTCCCACTGTTCATTGGGCAGGAAGTCGGAGAAGTCCGGGGTCTGCGTCGAGTTCAGCAGGTCCACGAACTCTTGGGTGTAGGTCCAGGAGCCGAACTTGAGGGTGCACTCCTGCATGTCGAAGGGGAAGTACCGGATGCGAATCTTGCAGGTGCTCTGCTGGACGAAGGGTTTCGACACGAGTCGGATAAAACCGTCGTGTTGGAGGATGACGTTGGAAGAACTGGAATTGCCGTAGGCATAGTCTTTGGGGTCGCCACTGCGTAGTAATTAATGATGCACAATGATGATTGTTTTTTTTTAATAGCTGATGGAAAGTGTTCAGATATAATAGATTCATACAAATTCTACAACGATGCGGTGCCATTCCAAGCAATAAGAATGATTAAAAACCATAAGGTGTGATCGCCTACAGAGTACTAGTTTCTCCATTTTTTTTTCATTTTCGTACCATTTCTTCCTCAAACATGAGAATTAACTTTAACAACAGAGATCGCACATTATTAGGTATGCACTGTCTGTAGCTAATATATGTCATTCATTACTCACATCCCTTGAGAATTAGAATGAGGCTAATGTAGTTCATTTTATGTCTATGGTGTTAGTGCCCTTCTGGTACTGAATCGCATAACGTGTGCGACTCTCCTGATTGGTGTGGTGAGAGGTATGTACACTGGTAAGTGTGCCGTATTTTATGGTTCAGATCCCTTTCATTCACTGAACACTTATACCGACGGATGAAATGTGTTTTATTATCATGTACTTTATATTTTAGCAACTACAGTGTACAGTGAATTTCACGAGAAGCGCATTAATAAATAATGACATCAGCACAATAAGAAATAATGAACGTATACAACAGTGAGTATAGTTCATAGGACATTGTAGGAAGTACTGTCAGTTGTCAAAAACAATACATCATTACCACCAGTATTGTTTGTTTGTCAAATCAGTGTGGGGCATCGGTCATATTCAGTGATAGTTTTAGTTGTACTTGTATTTGAATTCAGTGCATATTTTTGCGTAATAATGTATTATTCGATAGTGTTTATAGCTGTTTTATACATTGATGTAGCTGATTCTGGGTGCATGCACTGGTCGGGGGAAGGCCTCGAGCCTCGGTGATTAAGTTTGCCTTTTCCTCCCCTGGCAACCAGCGGCATGCACCCAGAATCACCGCAATCTTTATATCATGTAATATGATTTTCTGTTTCTATTCTATGTCCGCTTGTATTTTATGTTGAATTGCCAAATAAATAATAATGATAATAATAGTAATGATAATAATAATAATGATAATGATATAGTAATGATAACAATAATAATAATAATAATAGTAATAATAGTAATAATAATAATAATAATAATAATAATAATAACAAGAAGAAGAAGAAGAACACGTTATAATAGTTTTAAAAAACAGGGAAAACAAACAATGGGCATTGTCGACGGAATTAAGAATCTTTGTAATGAAAATCTTGAACATGATATTCTTGATGATTATAATGATAATTGATAAACAATATGAATTATGATATCCACATAACCATTACCCTTGTCTTGACTATAACAAGAAAATATTTGCAATAACAACAAGATAACAGCAAAGCAGAATGACCCTGCCTTACTGAGTAAACCCATTATACCCTGTCTTTCTCCATAAAACCCAAATCACAATAGTGACACTTGCATATAGATACATCTACTTCCATTATGCAGTCATATGCAGACATGGTATATGCACCAAGGAAAGGAGGGATTATTTTCACCAAGTCCGCATGTCTACAACGTTTGACTTTTCGATGAAATGGCTCCCCTTTTGGGCGCATACCATAAAATGAAGGCAGGAAATACCCTTCAGTAGAAATTGATGGAAAAACACCATTATTTCGAGGGGGATAACAGGAAGTGCCGTGCCCCTCGAGCACAGCGGATTCCTCGGATGTCAGTTGCGGTGGCGGGAAAAAGTGTGGAAGTTCAGGCCGGAGAAGAAGAAGAAGAGGAAGAAGATTTGCGCGCCAAGAGCTTGACAGATGCGAGTGCCAGTCGTAAACGTCTCTCCCTCCCCAAACAGAATCTGTCAGGACTTTCTGCTTAATTGCGTTCATAGTAAGGATTAAACAACGTAGAGGTAAAGCAAAAGGCAAAAGGCAAAAAAAAAAAAAGAATGCGGCGCTGTTGCCATGATGCAAAGAGAGGAAAAAAGAGAGAGAGAGAGAGAGGAGGAGTTGTCTATTTTTGGAGAGAGTTTACGAGGATGCTCGTGCGAATGGGAAGGAAACGAAATCGCGCTGCTCGCTGGTGGTGATTCCCGCAATCATATTATAATTCAATGTGACGTGCTTCTCAGGTCAAACAACACTCTAGCTCTACGCATATTTTTACAATCAAAACCTGTAGTTATACCATGCATGCTGAACATGTTGAAAGCTCTCTTTTCATTGCAACGCGTGACATTAGTATTTACAGTGATTTTGAACTGTCTTTGTACAGATACGTCGTACGATGATTTAGCATCCATACAGATGGTTAATACTATTGAAGCACGGGAATGATTAAAAGATGCAAATAAACGCTGCATGATTATTTTATGTCTCACGCTAGCATATCTAAATTTGTCGACTGAGGAAGAGAAATCAATAAACAAGGGTCGTAGAGAGTCATTCTCTTTTTCTTCCTTTCAGACCTCCATTTTTTAATCATATACCATAATCTTACGGCTTCGGATTGGAAGCTTGCAAACAACTTACGTATTATACAGAGTTGTATCGGGTCGCCAAACTTGATTTGCGGGAAAGCGAAGCTCTTTTGTTCCACCGTAGGCAGTAGGATCCCATTTCAGTAACTCATCGGTCCAGCTCTGAATGGAGGAAAATAAGGTGGAAAAAGGTGGCGGGGTGTGTAGTGTGTTTGGGGGGGGGGGTGTAGAAGCAATCAAGCCCTTGTCTATTTCTCATATAAAGAAGTGTAAGGATTGTGAATGATAGCAGATCTCATGAGAATCTATATTCCGAGCACTGTTCAGAAGAAAACCCATTGATCGTAAGTCGAAAGCAACTGAATTCAATGCTAACTATAGACATGACATACACTGTACATTCATTAGCTCTCAATAAGTGCAATCTATAGTTGACATACTTGATTGAGGCCAACTTGCTACAACATGTTGATAAGAACATTTCGTACTTCAATCAAAAGTTACCAATCTTATATTCTTGTCACTGCGTTTTATAACAAATGTGCAGCTCTAGAGGTTCAATATCCTCTGAGGTGAATGACCCCTGATGAAGTCAAGAGTATACCACATAATGTGCCAGCGATGTGCTAGATATCCGATATGAGCGAAAATCTCACATGATCAGATGAAAGTGCAAATGAGCAAACATCGTGATTAGCGCCCAAATGTTTTCCGCATCGGCAAACATAATATGCACTCATGAACGCAATTGAGGTTATTGCCGGCCGATTGCCGCTAAAAACAGGCTTCAGGTTTTTCTGGACTCTCTGCTTTAGCAATAATGGTTTTCACGTCAACATCGGTAAAGTGAAAGAAGTACCTGATTGAGCTGTATGTTCAACTTCAATATTTGATTCCTTTCGTCCTGCATAGAAAAAAAAGAGAACAAGAAGCACATACAAACACATGTTATTTGTGTATGAATCGATAGCACAAACGTTATCAATACCATGTCTGGTGTTGAGTGAGAATTATACTTGTTATGTTGACACTGTGAGTTGCCATCATCACCATTAGGGCCCGCCTGCAAATTAGCTATCTGTTAAGCTAGTCCAATGGATCTAAGCATTTTTCTTTTGTTTTTAATAAATTGGAATAGCCACACAGCAGCAGTGTTGTTATACAAATGATCATGATCATGCCGGTGACACTGACAATGATAATAATTATGACACTAGTGGTGATGATTATGATAACAGAAACAATGATAATATTCGAGTAGTCACAATACACCTACAATGCCATCTATATTCGAGACTAAAATAATGAAATCAAATGAGTAAACACCAAAACATGAAAATTCCTGACTATGCAGAATACGCGATCCCACCCCAAACTGATGTTGATAGCTCTACCTTCCTAGAGTTTCAGGGGCATCAGCCTTGTCGAACAAGAGTTGACCTACACGACCACCATGATTGGACTGGATATATACCTCATGAGAGCAAACGAATTTCTCCTTCATTCAGGGAAACGTGATTACGGTTTGTAGGTTATTCCAAAAGTTCCTTATTTCGACGGTTTGTTATTCCGAACCTTCAGAATGACGAGCTTTATTTCATTTCCTTAAATCAACGAACCTTCGGAATAACGAATACTATTCCATTTTTGGATTAACAGACCTTCTATACAGGTATAGGGAATTTTTGTGTTTCGGAATAAGAAACATTCGGAGTAACGAATGTTCTTTCATTTTGGGATTAACAAACCTTAGGAATAACAAACCCTATTCCATTTTCGGATTAACGAACCTTCTAGGTACATGATTAGGGAATTTGTGCGTTTCGGAGGTTCTAGGGCAATTACCCCTGGACAATTACCCCAGTCCCTTCCCCTGACCCTAACCCTAGCTACTCCTAATCCTGAACCTAATCCTAACCCTAACCCAAACTCTAACCCTTAACCTAACCCTAACCCTCATCTTTACTCTAGCCTTATCACTAACCAGTATTTAGCCGGGGATAATTTTCCTCGGGGGGTAACAATTGCTCTGATATCACGGTTCGGAGTAACGAATCTTATTTCATTTTTGGATTACAGAACCTTCGGAACGACGAATATCACCCGCGAAACATCATGAAAGTATATAGAAAGACGAAGTTACATCTGTCAAAGCTATAAAGAAAAGCTGTCAAAGTAATCAATTTCCAATTTCCAAAATTGATGATTTGGAAATTGAAATCAGCATGACGTGGCCCTTGGAAGACCACACCGTACCAGTGGTCAACGGAGCTCTAGGACTTTTGAAGAAATGGAGGGAAAAGTTCATTGATCGAATACAAGGCAACAGAACTCCTGTATGGTCCAGAATATTACCATCTCACGAGCAATTGACAATCCTTCGCTGGATCCTGTCAATTAAAGGGTGTCTACTTGATCGGATGTGGGGAGCGAGCCATGGCAATGCGCAATAATAGTGCTCGGCTTCCCTTTTTAGAGTTCCTTGTGAGTTTTGTGCATGCGGAACTTGCAGTATGTGTGAGATCCTCACCTCTGGAGAACGGGGCAATAAGCACAAGGATAGCAGATCCGAAGAGAAACCGTGATGATAAGGACATTGAATGGCGTCAATGATAATGGTGACGATAATTGTAAAAAAAGAAAAGAAAAAAAGAAAGTATTGGTTGGCATATAATAGCCCTCTTCCAACATCAGTATCAAACAACATGTTTTATACATAGCGCCTCCAAGGGGGGGGGGGGGGTATATTTTTGTATTCCCCATTCTAAGGTCTAGATTGATCCAGTTAAAAATGAAATTCTCAGAGGCTCTGGTCTAATCAATGACATAAATATTTGATATTTGTATCATAAAATCGCTGGTAAGTACAACAGTATAAGGGGCCAAGTGGGATAACTTTAAGCAGGGGATTTTCCTACACGTTTCATTTAAACTTTCAGTGTATTGACCTCGTTGAAGTAAGCATGCTATATAGGAAGCAGAAAATACACCAAAAATAGAACAAAAAAAGAACAAAAAAACCCCGAGTAATCTGAACTACAGACAAGTCAAGGGTGGAAAGACATGGGGAATGTTTTGTTGGAACACATCTATCGGATCTTCCTTGGAGCATTAGTGTCGAGTGCAATGTGTCAAGCTTTCTAATCGGTAGCCGAACAAAGCAGTGCACTAGGTTGTATCTATTGGACTTTGTGATTGATGCCGGGAGGACACGTGACAGGACTATTCCCCATCCACGTACATCAAGACCTCCCGTCGAACATCGTCGCGGTGAAACCGATCTCGAACCGTCACCTCTTCGATGACGCCGGTGACCTCCCTCATGAATACGGCGTCAAACAGACACGATGGCTTCTCTCTTGAGGGCGGTTTTACCTTTCCTATTGCATTTTTCATGACATCACACTGAATTATCTCCGAAATGCATCTGGGCTCGGGATTTGCACTGCCGAGCCCTTGCTGCCACTATATCACGTGACTATCTCCGGCAAGCACACAGTAATCCTCGGCAATATATATTCTGTCATAAAAGCGGCAGTCATATCAACTCCATAATCCTTATCCTTCATCTTCGTATCGCTATAGGTATCATGAATTTTCATGATTTCACGCCATGACGGGCAGCAGTATACTGGTTGATTAAAATAGGATGAGTCTTTCCAGAAAGGGACAAATAATATACAAGCAAAATCCGCTGCTTGTAATCAATGTATAGCTCCCTGAAATTTTGTACACCGGTGAGGTCGTTATCAACACGCGACCTTTCACCGGCGTCACGAGCGTATTCCGTTCAAGTCAGTTATACTTTATTTCCGCCCATAAAAGGAAATACATAATAAAAAAGTTATACATTAATTGTTAATCACCCCGAGTAGGGGATTGTCTAGCTATGGAGTCAGTGACTGTGTTTGACCTAGTGTTTATCTTCCGTAAAGATAATTTCCAGTCGCCTTAATTTCGACATGGATAAATGGTTTCATTACCGAGGGAAAGACCATAATGACAGTGTTAATGCCCTAAGGGCAAATTAGCTCAGTGGGAAATTAAGGTAATAACGTGTGTCAGATACATCACTTCGTGATTGGTGGACATGACACAAAACAGAATAATTTTTGTTGGGTACGAGTTTTTATTCAATTTGTCTACCTCTGTACAAATGAGATTTGTAAGATTGCAACTGCTGTTCTACATTTTAACAGGCATGTCGGGAAAAAAGGAACCTGCAGGAATCGAACCTCTCATCTACTGCTTTACGAGCAGTGACACTATATACCACTAGGCTATTCCTCGTTGCCGGCAGTGATACGATGAACTTGGAACAATTGAATTCGTTCCTTTTTCCAACATGTTTGTGAAAAATGTAGATCACAGTTGCGAATTTACAAATCTCATTTGTATAGAGGGAGACAAATTGAAAAACACTCACACCCCGTATCCTCACCCCTCTGCTTAATAATTTCTTGCTTTTATTTAAAATAGTTATACTGTTTATAACAATCTTGCTGATGAGAGTGCTGCACTAAAGATAGTGCCTATGAACCTGTACACGTTACAACGACTGAGTGTATCAACCACATATCGACAGTGCTGTTACACCTTAGGAAGCGGAGTGGCTAAACTCTAGAGATTCAGTACCTCACACATGACAAATGACAAATTTGCACATTTTAATGAGACTAACGAGCAATAAAAACTAATAGCGCATGTTCTAACATAGACAGACCCGGGGTGAAAAGAATTGCGAATAGGTTTATCAGTACATTATCAACAGAGGCAAGAGAGGATTAATACAATTTCGACGGACGAGGAGACCTCATGAATGCTCGGCACGTATATCCTATACTTTTAATGATATTAAAACGTAGAGCCTTGCAAATTAGAACTGAAACCTACGCAGAATGATAAGTAGACCATGCAATTGCCCGATACCATCAGATATTTGGTATACAGTGTGCAACCGTGTCCCGATTTCTTAGACGAAAGCGTCCAAAGATCATCATAGATCAGAAACGGGTTTATTTTGAGAGGACAGTTTGGGTTTGATGAGAGCCATTTTACATATGATTCATAGACTCGTTGAAGATATACTGGAGAGGTATACAGGTAATCACTAGACGTTCATGCTGCGTCCATCAGCACTATTCATACAAGAATAACAACTGTCCAATGTCACGAGCTTATTGTGTAACTTACCGCATTCCGGCAGTAAGCGATCTCGAAGCTACTTCATCAATTGTTGACAAGCACCATATATCTGACAATAAGTCATTCACAATTTTCAGATTTTTTAATTTAATGTGGTTATAGGGTGTACAAAAAAAATGCCTAGATGTTCCCTTCAAGTTGGAGTGGCAATGTATTCCTAAAATGGCTGTAAGTAATCAGGAGATGCGATCGAATGACTTCGTGCTTCAATCTATTTGCAGAATACAATGACTTTATGGGCGTTTTTAACGTCAAGGACATCAAATTATCATATAAATTACAGGTCACTATATATGTAGCCTGCTGTTTGTATGAAAAGGAAACTTTCAATCACAATCTGTGAAGATTTTGTTTACTTTTACTCTGCATATTCCCAATTTTCTTCCTTCTCCTTTGTCTATTTTTTTATCCATATTACTTGATCATTTGTATTTAGCTACGGTAATACAAATGTTGTGTTTGAATCAGTCAAAATGGAAAATGATATCCACAAAAAATAGTACACGTTGGGAGAGGGTCAAACAGAAGTATGTAATAACAGGAATGTCGAAGGACAATTTGTCACCCAATATTGCATTATTGACATTCTTCACATTCTTTTCATCTCCCTTCCCTTCGCCTCCTTTTCTCCTCTAACATTTATATGATGTTTTATCCTTTTCTTTATGTCTTGTGGAGTATATCTACTTAAACTCCAGCTCCTTCATTAAATTTTAACCTTTCTGAGATTATGACGATATCATGAGTCAGATTAGCGTCATTACCACTATGATAATATTAACATTTCTAACAATACGGATATATCACCTCGAACACTACTATCAACACTGCATGGCGATAGAAACATTTCTGAACTTATGAGTGTCGAACAAGAGTTAGGCCACTATAAACAACATTTTTACTACCCCATCGTATAATCAATATAATTGTCATCATCACCACAATCAAGATGGTCATATCATCACCATCACTATCTGTGATGATGTTATAGCATCATCACCACTTTCGCTATACCACCACTATACCACCACTACTATGATAGCAGCATCACACACTAATCTTGTTTTACACAGATGCATTGTAGAATATCGGGCCCTTCCAGCTTTTCCTCACTACTGTGTACTTTTTTTTCTGGGTCTGCACTTGTCGTGTATATTCTATCTCATTCATTTTATCATTGCACGTAGAACATTGCATTTTCCTCGTTTTCTATCCATCAATCTGTGTCATTTCCATTGTGACGTAAGAAACGCTCTCGCTCTCTGCGAGCCGTGTCACCTTAAACAATGACAAGTACGCCGTCAAACTGAGCTGGATCGGGACGACAGCGGGCGAGTCCCGTCTATCGCTGGGTTGCTCCCCTGTGTACTCTACCATTAGAGATGCTCCCATTCTTTCTTCTTTTTCCCCCTCGACATCTTTAACGTCTCCGAAAAGCACTTTTACCTAGAGCGAGCTATCTCGAAACTGATGCGCCTAGATCCCGGATGATTGCCCCATTTCCTCTAGGACTTCTTGAAGGGTTCGTTGCTACCGGCCATGTCCTCTTTCGGGGTATTTTCGCATACCATATTGACTTTCTTCTCAGGTGCACTTCTATTTGTTCAGCACTTTCTGCTTTTTGCTGTAGAATGAGTCTTACGCCCGAGTTATACGACATAAGCCGTCCAAGTGCTTTGGCATGTTATCTGCTTGATCAGCCTGTCATCTTTCTCTTACTTTATTTCTATAAGACCCCCCCCCCGTAATTGAAGTCTACCCATCTTCCGTCGAGTTCTTTATTGAGTTTCAACACTAGGTCATCATGCAACATTCTGAGAAAATGAATACTGTACTCATCTTCTATATTTCATCTGTGCTTGATTGCAGTATATCTCTTGAGCATTGCATTTGCAAAGATATATGTATATATACATCAAGCCACTTCCGTTAATCAGTTTAAGATTTTGCTTAAGACTTATCTTTTTAGTAGATAGTTCTTTGGAATAGTCCAGTTGTGGGTCGGTCAATGGAGGTGCACACTGGTTTTGATTTTCATTATTTATCGTAATTATACTCTGTATCTATTTTTTTTTCTTTTTGGTATGTTTGTACTTGTATTTTGGTATTTTTGTATTATTCTGGTATAGATATTAATTTTCCGGTAAACTGTGCGCTTAGAAACATCGGTATTAAGCGCCTTATAAATGTATTGTATTATTATTATTATTATTATATGAATAAGCGTTAAGTATGAGTGTGCTTCAAAGAGAAAATATTAAGAGCTTTGTCTATATTCCTTTTAACGTAAAGTATTTCTGGATGTAATATAATAATGTTACATTAATAACATAATAATATTGCATTTCAAAATCATATGAAACGGCAGCGGATGTATAACTCGAACAACGAATCACTTTTCTATTGCCTACGATCATCTTTCCCCTAATACGTGTTTGAAATCCACTTGTCGTCACCCTCCTTAAGAATTCCTCATCTCTCTTCCTTACCCCCCCCCCCCCCCCACTCTAAATCCAGAAGAGAATGTGCAAGGAATAAAGCAGAGGACATAAGAAAGGAAACCCGCAGTGGAAGAGAAAATGAAAAGTCAGCCAGGAAGCATAATACTGGTCACCAAGGCGTACAGCCGTGTTTCTTTACCCTGCATATTTCATGAAGTGCAGGCTTGAAAATATCGCGCGCGCCTTCGGAGGATTAAAGCGTAGTCTGACTTTTCGACTAAATTGGAAAGGGAAGACGGACAACAATCGCGTGAAAAGGGAAAGGGGATGAAAGTGAATGCCACACCACAACCATAGTGGGAATACAGGGATAGAAATGGGGAAAGACAAGGAGAGATTGAGAGAGAAAGACAGCGGAGAGTGTGATGGGATTAGAGAGGAGAGACGAAGAGAAGATAGAAGGAAAAAAGAGAGAAACGTTATGTATGGCGAAAGGCAAAGGTAGAAAGATCAAATCTGGTTCGTTAGGAGGAAAAAGAGTTTGACAAACTGTAGGAGAAGGACAGAGTGACAAGCATTTAGGGTGATGTGGAGATTTCCACAACCAAAATGAGGATGACCCTGTTTTCAAACTAAAGATCGATTAACCTTCCCAGGACTGCCGTTTCAATCTGCCATTGGGATTGTATGCAAACAAGTCGTAGGTGGTGCTCAAAGAGTTAAGCAGAAAATGAACGCTTTGGGTCTTTATTGTTTAAATGCTCTTACTGATGTGAGTATATATACTTATATACATAATCATGATCAAGCGCGTACATGCACGTATTCCCCTATACAAATAAATGATTCATGTTTGTATATTATTTCATTGTGGAAAAACGAAATAAATTTGAATTTGAACTTGAACTTTAATGGTCTTGTCCATGTCAAAGTGTCTTGTGGCTATTATAATAATAGGGTCTTCTTTACTCAAGGTAGCCTCTTCAGTGTTGCCACGGCTCTACTAGAGGGCCCTGCCATTATTATTACCCTAGCGTTGCCAGGTACCCACTTATACACCTGGGTTGAGAGGGACGTACGTGGTGGGTAAAAACATCTTGTCCAAGCGACTGGGTGGGAATCGAACTTATCACATCAGTGCCCTATAGGGCTCACACCCATAAATATTTCCCCATAGGGATGTGTAAAAATCAAATTTCAAAAAAATTCTGTAAATTAGCTGGGAGAAATGAGGTGTTTCAGCATCACTGACCTGGATAAGTTAGATATACCCTTTCATCCATTTTCAGGGTGGATAATTCAGTTCAAATTCTGTCCAGGGGTCCGCAAAGCCAGACTACGAGTTCTTGTCACTCAAAAAATCACCCATTTTCCGTACACGTACCCAATGAAATATAGTCCCCTCAAATTCCACCAGAAAAGCTTTCATCTTCCAACCAAAATGCAATTTGTAGAGGAATTCATACTCAATATCTACAGCTATTCAGTTTTTTGCCAAACTACATCATTGATTTTTTATTAATTTTTTTCTTCATTTATTTTGTTATCTTTGGTACGAATTTGTGAAGGGGT
The DNA here is from genome assembly GCF_040938485.1 of Diadema antillarum. Classification (NCBI taxonomy): domain Eukaryota; kingdom Metazoa; phylum Echinodermata; class Echinoidea; order Diadematoida; family Diadematidae; genus Diadema; species Diadema antillarum. Next base: position 709,472 of record NW_027271321.1, read on the forward strand.
CTGGGACATTCCATTGTATTTACGGGTGTGAGCCCTATAGACCACACTGATCTTCTGCAGTGCCGTATACGGCACTGATCTTCTGCAGTGCCGTATATACGGCACTGATCTTCTGTATGCCACAGCGCCCTCAGCGTTATTAACCAGCAAGACATGCCTATCCAGACTAAGTGTCTTCTTGGAAGAACTGTTCCTGTACCACCAGTGTCATCCTTAACACGAGGGCGTTCTTTTCCCCCTGACAATTACCCCTGACGCTATCAGCTGTGAAATTCCCTGACTCATTACACTATTTGACGTATTATGAAAATAAAATCTGAAAGACATTGTTCTAGAAATACCCGGGACATATTCCTTTTTCCAGGCGAAAATCATGTTTCGGATGACTATCAGTTTTTTCTTTCTTTCTCTGCCAAGAAAATCCTCTTCACAGTCATTGATGCAGAGCCCGACAACTGGCGAGTATGGCCCAAGAAGCATTCCAACACTGAAACATCCAACCAACCCTTAAATGTTTACACTCTCAATCGCTCACTCTAAAAACATCCGGGTCAGAACTGACCCGGAAAAGGGTCCGTTGTGGTCACACTCCGTTCCAGGTCAAAAATGACTTGGAATTTGGGTCATGAAGACCAGGAATGGGGTCACCCTGACCCAATTCATGACTCTGAATGGGGTCATATCTGACCCCATTCCTTGTCATGTCTGACCCGGAACGGAGTGTGACCCCAACAGACCCTTTTCCGGGTCAGACTGACCCGGATGTTTTTAGAATGCTCTCTTACACATACAAACGCAATCCTCACACGTCACTTTAGCACCTCATTACACTCTCTTGCACACAAATCCTATTACACTGTTTGATACGTTCCTACTATCCTTTCTCATTCCCTGACACCGGCATGGTATCATAACACGAAGGACTTGTATAGTCGCTTTCAACTTCCTTTAGATGCGCCAGTTTCCACAACCCCGTATATAATAATAATAATAATAATATCTTATTTATCCAGGGTAGCCTCTTCAGTGTTGCCACTGCTCTACCAGAGGGCCCTGCCATTATTATTACCCCAGCGTTGCCAGGTACCCATTTATACACCTGGGTCGAGAGGGACATTGTGGGTAAAAACATCTTGTCCAAGGACGTAAGCACTGGGCGGGAATCGAACTCGGGTCCTCCGATCGGGAGTCAGGAGTCTTATCCACTATGCCACAGCGCCCCCGTAAGATATCCCGTAAGAGACCACAAGGTGTGATTCCCTCACAGCTCCAGCAAGTTTCCTGAAATGAGTAGTTTTACTGACGATATGAACGGAAAAAGTTCCATTCGTGTATCATCTATCAATTTACACAAAAAACCCTTACATTGCAGAACTAATTTTTACAGTCCTTCCGGTTGGTGTTGGATGAATAGGTTTCGTGATACAGTGTACTACAAGGTCTTATCAGTGGGGATGCATTGAGTTAACATAGGATGAAGCCATGAAGTAGAGTTTTATGAATTCCTCATGATTGTACAATTCACGGTATAGAGTCCCGTGAATCTTGTCGAACCAGCACATTATTGGTTGTTGGTTTTTCGTTGAATTTTCCCGGGGATTCATGCGAAGTAAGGAGTAAACGTCACGACTTATAGGGTACTGTACTCGGGAGAGTGATTACAAGTCGCGGAAACAAATATGGCTGATTAAATGCTGCTTTTAACGACCTTTCAATGTGATTCAGGTCCCAATTTCCGCAACAATCAACTGTAATCGACAGGTGTCTCATGTGATCAGTTTGGAGGCATACAGACACATTTTCTAACTTTCCGTGCTGCGTACAATAGTGTCTATTGAAATCTCCATGCAGCGCGCGAAGGGAAACTTATTTCCCGATTTCCCAGCGAAGAGCATTTCCCGTTGTCATTCAAGATTACTTGGTAAATACAAGATGATGTATCGTGTCCGCTGGCTATCTCCGTGGGCCCAATGCAGATTTGGAGTCTGTCAGAGCGTCAAAAAATCGAAGGTACGCTTTTACGCTGATGGTATCCCGGAGCATAATCCTTGGAGACACAAAGATGATGAAGGCCCACAAGAAGAAGGGGAAAAAAAGTGTTTCATAAAAACAAACGAACAGACAGAGTGACATACTGGCAGCAACTACGTGTCACGTGAAGCAATTTGCGTGAAAGGGGTTGCAAACCAGAGCATATACTTCAGCGAATGCATGGAGGCGGACATTTTTATTACAACCTGCAAGGCACATTCTCATGTGAAATACGGAGGCAATACGAGGTTCCTCCCGTTATTCTTCAATGCTCCATCTGGGCTTTATATGTGTGTTTGTTTTAAACAATGCCTGTATATTCATTTATTTGCAGAATGCATAAAGATATATTCTTTCATACCTAGAGTCACAAGCCTATTGTCTTGCATGCGAACACGTCGTCAGTATACTGTTACATATAAGAATTTATTCCGACACTGTTCTCTATGCCTTAACAATGATGGGGACAAGGTTTATGGTCAATCTAGTAACTCCCGTTTTTGCATTTTTATTATAGTTTAGTTTTATTCTTTCTTTTTTTTCTTTTTTTTTTTTGGGGGGGGGGGGCTTTTTATCAACTTGAAGCATTTGCAATTTTAGCAATAAGTTTCCATCCCAATTTTGTCATTGCCTCTCTCCATTTCGAAGATCCTGGTCAGCATGTATGAAGATGCAGCACAAATACTTCAGACTGGAAACATAGTTAACCAACATCATTATCAACGTTTGGACATTATTTAGCAACATAAACGTTGATCCCTTTAAGAATCAGTCTAATTAATCAAGTATGCCCAAGGCACTTTGCTTAAGAATAAATCAATAAAGATACAAAATGGAAAATTAAAAATATACATATATATGTGATTATATTGGTGACCATAGACACATGGATACATTATAAGTCTTCAGAGGATGCTTTCATGTCAGGAACAGGCAGGATGTAAGCAACTGATGAAAAAGTTCAGACAATTAAATTTTTATGACGTCTTGTATAGGGAAATTCAAACGGCAGTACATTCTTGCAGTTCCAGCGTAGGCCACCCGTCACTTGGCACTTGCCAATCATATCTCATAAAAGTTCATTGCTCTCATGTATGCAGACGGAATTTTCGTTGATTTGAGAGTTAAATGAAAGAGAAGTTTTCAATCTCGGGAAAGTGGCTGTGTGGAATTGGCATTTGCTTTTTTGAGCCCATTTTGATTTGATAGGCACGCTTTAAGCGCTTAGCAATATCTAATGATATGCGAACATGTACTGTGCTGTCGTGCGGCGAAACGGCACCGCGTGCTCAGACCGCCATCGCAACTGACCGCAATTGACCGCAAAAAAGAAAAGAAAAAGAAAACAACAACAACAAAAACGAATTAGCATCAGCAGAGTTTGCCAAAATGCGATAGAAGTTGTAGGAGCATTGACCGAACGTTTATCGCTTCTTTCCCGTCCCTCAAGTTTAGGGAAAATGTTCTGAATTCTGCATGTGACAAAGGAGATGATGATAGTCTGAGAGGCATGAGTAAACTGTCAATTATATTCTTTCCCTTTTCTTTTCTTACATCGTTTCTATCTACCCTCCCCCCCCCCCTTGCCCTCACTTTGGCACCCGGGCGCAAGGTGACCTTTTGACGGGTATTTAAACATATCACTTTTGAAATCCGCTTTTATCCGTCTCCTTTTAAAGTACGAGTAACCCTCAAATGTTATCTTCCTATCTCAGACCTTCAGAAAAGACGACACACAGTTGCTTCAACATCTTCTCGTCATCGATGGAAACCAGTGAAGAATCAGTCACTTATGTTGATATCTCTAAAATGAGCCTCACTGCTGTCATTTAATGTGTAGCGGGAAAAAGCTGCTAAGAAAACAAAGAACTGCAATGAGAACACACGGGGAATATGAACACGTAATGCGCATGCTACATCTTCTTGAGAGCAATGAAGAGCTAAAAGAAACAAAATATAAGTAGAGAAAACAGTGTTTCTGTCCAAGACTATCATAATGAAACCCTGTGAAACCTGCCGAAAAAAAAAGTCGCAATGCGATAGCAAGTGACGTCGATCTTGTCTCGTTTCTCGAAGCGTTGGATGCACTGTCATTCATCAAATACCACTTTACCATAAATCCCCATCGTTGACGCTCGTCACACATTGATAGGATGCGAGGGATATAAGGTGAGAAGAAGAAGATCCGGGGTGAAAGAAAAGCAGACGAGAAGGCAAAAAAAAAAAAAAAGGTAAAAGAATTCGACACAAAGTAAAAGACAAAGAGAGAAGAAAAAGAGGGAGAGAATGAAATATAGATCAGGCGCAACAGCGCACAGTAACGATCAGAATCAAGAAAGAAAGTAGGATGGGAAATAAAAAGAGGTTCACCAAACACGGAGAGAACTGGGGGCGGACAAGAAAGACATGCCCAAAAGTTAAAAAAATAATAATAAGCAGCGAAGAAAAGGGAATGATGAAAAAACAGAGATTAAAAAGACTTTTATGATGGGAAGTGATTTATTTCACAGCTCACGTAGTTTAGCTGCACAGTGGCACATAAATAGCCACTTTGTTGTTGTTGTTTTTTTCCCGAGCAGCATGATCAATAATAAATTGTGTCGTTCCTCCGTCAAGTTTGTTGGTGATCATTGCTTATAATCTTGTCCCATGCGCTTCACCAGAATATCGTTTAGTTGTCGACAAACAAATAAACAAATGAAGGAACCCAAGCCAGCAAAACAATCAGGACAGCATTATTATTTTTTCTTTAACTAAAACATGTGACATAATGATCAACGAGAAACACAAAACTGTATATGTACTTTTATTACTTCTGCTACTAAATATACAGCATGTGCTAAAGATATGATTGACACAATGAATATATTGTTTAAGAGCAATAATGAATATGATCACTAACACATCGATGACAATATTGATATTATGGATATGATAATGCTAATGTTATTGCTAATGATGGGAGTGTTAACGATGATGATGATAATATTCAATAATGTTAAAACTGGTAATTTTCTCGTAGTTTTTATCACTTTTCGCTCAAAATGCTAATGCACCAACTACTCGGCGATCTGCAGCATGCAGTCTGCACTGCAAAACTGACTCGAGAATAAATGGGTTAACAAAATACGATAGGACATGATCGATTATGTCTATAATTGGTCCCTGTCCGCTTGACATTCCGGGGTATGCGTCTGAATAATTTGTGCGTGTTTAACTCCCGGTGGCTCGAGGTTTGGTGAGACTGTTTTTCTTGCATTGTGTATGCAGATTCACGTAGCCCCAGGCGACATAAACTGTAATCGATCACACGACCGGTGATCGCTTGAAGGTTGTCAAGTTTGATAGCGGATGCCAAACGTGAACAGTGAAAAAAAAATATTCGAGAAATCATCTTCACAATTAAAGGGAAAAAAACAGTTTATGATAGAGTTGAAACAAACTGGGTAAAAATCTTTGCCGCGAAACTTTACACGGTGCATTCTAACAGTGAATCTACGAGATTAAAGCAGCTATGAAATGCACAAGTGAGCTGACAATGTGAAGTATAGGCCTAAGAGTCCGACCTCTGTTATCTGGCCATGTCTGTCGGGGCCGGATCCGCATGGATACTATACACAAGCACGTAATTTGGCCGGATAAGGGAGAAACAACGTTTGGGCCTAAATCGTATGAGCTTGAAGGAGTTTTGATTGAATTCGAAATCACCTTTTTTCGTCTTCACTGCTTTACCACGTCCGGATGATAGAGAAGTCCGCATAAACTGTAAGAGATAGCCAGATGATCGAGTTCCTATACTGTAGGTACAATTAGCTATTGCAGTCTATGAAAAGCCATTTCCTCTACCCCCCCCCCCCCTCCTCTCTCTCTCTATCACTTTGTTTCTGTCTATCCATACATCAGACAGAACTGACGCACCAATACAAGCACACGAGAACACAGATACGAACTATTTAAACAATTACACTGCAAGCGTTGAATCTATGGAAATCATTGTTCTGATGACTTTTGATTCATCTTACCCAACAGAAAGAATTTGTACAGGACCTGGACAAACAGTTCATTAATAATAGTAAATCCGTATTACTTTGAGAGCATAGATGATATTGGACTCCCTCTTACAACGGCAGGCAGTTGTTTGCCAAAAAGATCCAACTTCTACATTAAAAGCAAATAGATTGAAATGTTTGAGAAGGGTGGCAAATAGTCATATCTCGATAGGAGCGGACAAGCGAGGAGATTAGAGCACGAAATCGGATGAAAAGGAATAGTTTTCCAACTCTCCGCTGAGAGTGCAGGAGTTCTTAAAAACGACCCATCCCATCCCCTCCCCCCCCCCCCCCCCACTTGCACGCCCGCTGCAAACACTATTACGTGCTTGCGGAGCAATTTGCCCCGTCCTGTGTACAGAGATTCTTATAGCCCGCAGGTGCGCCATTTCGGGAGAGCATGCACTTCTTCTTTTCTCGTCTTGTTTTCGGTCTACGTTCGTCACTCCGAGATTACGACGGACGGAGTGGAAGGGATGAGGAGCACGATCGACGAGAGATGGCGTCGACGGAGATCAAACGATCTCTAATCTGGACAAGTCCGTTGTTGATTCAGTGGACGCTGACGCTCCAAGCTGCGATTCAGCGTCCCTTTGATTGCTTTCGAGGGGGAAAGGAGGCTGATTTGTCAACGGAGAATCATCTGTCGATGCCTATTCATCGGCTGGATTCGTCTCGACTTTCTCTCGAGTAGAAAGTGCAAATGATGGCTTTGATCATGCCACTACCGCAGGGCCGCCCGTTCTCTCATTCGTCGACGATATCGAAAACATTATCATTCTCTCCATCCTCTTTTGCCTCTTCACTTCTCATTTCTTTCGATCATATCGAATCTATGATTGTCTTTACATTTCAATGTTTTGTTGCCAATTTTCCTCTTTTTTGGGGGGGGGGGGGGGGGGGGGGGGGGGTTCATCGTAACCAAGATGTAGTCACAAAACATAGATTGGTGTAAAAGGTAACCGCAAACACTTTTCTTCGAGAAAGCAGTGAAAATACTACAAGTTTCTACATCTAGCAGCACTGACAATCATCAGAAGCTTCAGAGATGATAAGACGTCTCCGTCAGAAGGTATAGTTTCAACAGAAAGTATGTAAGATTCACATAATATATATTTGTATCACTGTGATTCTATCGTACTGGTGCGAGTCATAGTTTTTAGATAAAATCAAATTTACAGTCTATTCCATGACCAGGTAGCACGTGCATGCATGGCTGGCAATAACAATTTTCGCTTTTACACATAGACACTGTACATCTCGATAATTCTTCAGACCAGATATAAGCCAGAAATATATTCGAATCTAGAAACTGTCTCATCTTTATTACAACTGCTTAACAAATTGACCTACATCGACGTAAATAAGCACTGAATTGATCAGTGATTTAGTAGTAGCCACGATAAAAGAAATCATGGGCATTCATACTCGGGCAGGATCCGAACCTATACGACTTCCTGATCTCCGGAAAGGCGTCTTATCCACTAACGAATCACCAAGTCCGATGCAAAAGTTCGCCTTTCCCCTTGTACATGATCATCAACAGTGAATAATCATCTTCATTCATTTAATCATTCGCTCATTCATCCATTTACTAGTTCTCTTTTTCACTCAGATTTAATTTTCTTTTTTTTTCTTCACTTCATACGACACCAAGGTATTCACTGCGAGCAGGTAATGTTTCGACATGTGAAAAATAGCCTAGTAGAAAGGATTCGGAGCCAATTCATTTTGCGTTCACTATCTTTGGAATCTATCCTTTCGAATCTATCCTTAGAGGAACTTAAATTCTACAATCAAGAACGTGATATTATACGATGAATTGGTATTCAATACCGAAGTGACAATACTTTAAATGTAATTCTGTATTGTGGAAGACACTTATTCAGGTATACATGTACCTGTTGCAGATCCTATAAAACATTTATTTACGAATTCACTTAATTCGCCCATTCATTCATGTATCTATTGCTCTATTCATTAATTCATCTATCTATACATTCGTCCTATTTATTTTATGAGTGAAAACATGGGTAATGAGAGGCGTCGCATCGGAGACAAAACATTTCATTCACCCGTTTCGCCGTCCTCAAATAGGAAAATGATCAACTAATTATAGCCTTAATCCACAGCAGTTTCACATCGGCGCCAAGGTTAAGCATGAATATTTGAGCATGGTTGCCTAGCAACTGCATCTGAATGGGGAGGAGCAGAAATCAAGCGGAGAGATACAAGGTTGTTTCTGTCGTTGTATCTTTAACTCCATGCGTGCGATGTCAAATTGCTAGTTCAGAGTTGAGCCGCAAGCATTACAAACAGTAGGCAAACAGTGGGCAGTATGCTAAAAAAAATCTGGCCTTTCTCGGTATCCAGGCTAGATAGCGGCAATCTAAAAAACAATATGCTGTGCTCATCAAGATGATGTATATTTTTGTGTAAATCAACGCAACTAGGTCAAGTTTTAGCACTTCATTGAATTATCATCGTTTTATAGATTCGAATATCTTGAGCTGGTTTTAAAATATCAATTTGAAATAATGTCTTGTATGCTTTAAGGATGGATGGCCCGTACTAACATGATTTGATAGAATCCATATCACAGAAATCGGGTAATATCATGCGGCAGGTGTTGCTGACCCCATGATATGCAGGGAAGCTTATAAAAATCTAAGGTGTTTGATCCGAAAAAGAAAAGTACAAGGAGGACACAAGCCATGACGTAAAATATGGCAGGTAACGAAAAAGATCGACATTGTAAAATCGTCAGTAAATAACACTGCCTAGAAGCACGGGTTTATTCCTCCACAATTGTATTTCTTATATTCTACTTTCTTCTTGTTGCCGTTGCTGTAGTTGTACTCTTATTTTTTTTTCGATTAACGATACTATTTTTCAATGTACTCTTCGCTATTACCGTACCTATACATTCCTACTTGGGATTTTTTTTCCAATGGGAATGCATATCTAGATGTTGATTGACATGACATTTAAGAATGCAAAAGTAGAATAAAAGGGGAAATAATATTATGACACTAACACGCAAGAAAATAACGAAATATCTATAGAAGATTGCACTACTCAAAATACAGAAACACAAAGCATGCAATTTCATCAAAGAAGGACCTGACCATGCAATCTTCAATAGTTCATTGACCACATCAGTCGTGTTCTAAATACATGAATTAGGGCACAAGCGTTCACGCTATATCCTCGTATTCATATGCTCATGATACCGGTATATAGGCCTGCTCATACTCACTATATCAACGGTCTGCATTCCATGCTCATTTTATCGGTATACTCATTATATCGTCGATCTGTATTCATATGCCTATCAAATCGGTATACTCACTATATCGACGATCTATATTCATAATGATTATCATATCGGTATATTCAATCGACGATCTGCATTCATATGCTCATTTCATCGGTATATTCACTATATCGACGATCTGTATTCATATGCCTATCATATCGGTATACTCACTATATCGACGATCTATATTCATAATGATTATCATATCGGTATACTCAATCGACGATATGCATTCATATGCTCATTTCATCGGTACATTCACTATATCGACGATCTGTATTCATATGCTCATTACATCGGTATACTCACTATATCGACGATCTGTTTGAGCTTGATGGTGAAGTTTACGACGACTTGATCTGTGTGTTTCCGCACCGGTCTCATCTGCTTATTGTAGTGTCTCGTGATGTCTTCAAACACGGACTGCTCGTCTCCCGGAAACATGTGTCCCTCAACTGTATCAAAAAATTGAAATAGAAAATTAATTGATTAATGGATTAACCGAAATGTAATATGAAAAATGACCTACTATTGTCCATCACAACTTTCTGACATGAGTGATCAATCACTGTATTGCCCGATCAACGATTGACTCGTTGTTTATCTATTAAAATGAAGAACAAATCACAAATTTATGTAGTATTTGCTTGAAAATCCGTTCAAACTTTTTTCTTTTATTTTCTGATTCATTCATAAATAAGAATAAATCAGTCGTTAGTTTCATTGATGATAGCGATGGTTTCTGCAATTCCCCTTTTCTCAAATGAATCGTCTGATAAGTAAGGTTGTATGACTCCTTGAAAAAAAGTATAGAAAATCATCATCATGACCCATTGATTAGATGCTAATCACCCAGTGTTATTGGTTATGTTCGGTCTTTGCATGCAAAGATTAAACAACATCCGTGAAATCTATACAGAACGTGCAGACACACAGACACACATGCCAAATATAAACATATAATTATGATATACTCAAGCGAGTTGACAATTGAATACCCCATCGTTTCAACAGCATCAATTGTAAAATATTACCTATAGCCAGCATGCTAAGCGTGAGATTCCGTAAACCATTTTATCATTGCATCTCCTACCAGTAAGTTTCGTGTTGACCATCTGTATTACTCTCTACTTCTAGCTTCTAACAACGGCAATATACAAATAAAAATGCCAATAAAACAATCTAATGAAAGTTGAATCCAGTCCCGACGGTCAATAAAGAAACCCACTAATCTAACTACATAATTGTTTTCACGATAATCATGGCAGCGCGTTGACTGTAGAGGCCAGAGAAAGTAGCTGACGAATAATCACGTGGAAAATGATTTGGGTGTGGAGTTGGAATCAAGGTCAGCTTTTACAACGAGGTCGCAATATCAGGCTAATTAAGGACATTTGCCCACGGATAATCCTTCTGACTTAATGACATTTTATAGCGTCGCTCTTGCTTTCATTCTGATAAATAGCCATTCTAGGCAGTCGCACTAATCATTGTAGCAATGAATTACATGATGTTAACAATAGCACTTCGTTCAGAGTGAGCAGACAAACTGAAAGTGAAAACACACACACACACACACACACACACACACACACACACACACACACACACACACACACGCACACACACACACACACACACACACACACACACACACACACACACACACACATAAACCTACACACATAACCTTCATCAGGGCTGCATGAACAAACGAAAGAAAAATTCTTTGCTGCAACACGGGTAAGATAATTACAATAGTGTGTGTGGTAAAGTGTATAGCATGATAGTAAGTGTATAGTATAATGGAGGATAGTGTATACATATCCATATAGTAATAGAATATTCTATTCTATAGCATAGTATAATAATACTTTAGTATATAGTAATATTATAGATGAGGAAATGTTTGATTACATGCCTGCAACTCCTTTCTTCTCAATATGAATGGCTACTACACTGATAATGCTTTATAATGGTTGTTTGACAGTTTGACAGGTCCATTTTATCTTGGTCTTTTCTCCAATTCATAGTTTTCGATGTTTTTCTTTTTCTCTCGCAGCTGCAATACATCATCTTTTTTTAAAGATTCCATGCCGCCTTTTTGACGGTCTTGTAGATGATCTCCTCTTTCTTTAATTTCTTTTTCTGTTGTGTTGTGGTGTTTGTGCGATCGCTTTTGTCCAGGTGCACGTACGTGCGTGGATTGTATGTCTATATGTGTGTATGCATAAATGACTTCTTTTCTGGGGATCTACCTCAACAAGAGACTTTTTTTAGTATGGGTTCCACACACTGATTCCAAATATGAACGAATTAATAATCTATACTATAACGATTTAAATCATCATGTAACTTCACTTATTACGCAAGGTTCATTCTGTGTACATGGGAGTTCTATATTAGTGTTGTTATCATTGTTTAAAAATTTGAAATTTGAAAATTTTGAAACTTTAAAGTAAAAAAAGAAATAATGCGTTTGCTGTACACATATACGTGCCCTCCCCTCTCATATATCATATATATATATATATATATATATATATATATATATATATGTATATATATATATATATTCATATATATATATGTATATGTATAAGCAAAAGAAAAGAACACACTTTTTCACGTTTAAATCTATCGCAGATAATTTGACTAAAAGTTAATGTATTATATACCATATATGAAATGTAATTTAATTGGCTATGTTTGTATAATCATGAACATACGCATGACGAAAACAGTACGCACACGCAAGCGTAAAAGAACTAGTATACACACCCTTTTCTCTTCACACCAATCCATACAATTGCAAACATGCTACAGTCATTTAATAGCTTGCGTGCGGTTGGATAAGTGGATGAGGACCAAAATAATGAACGGGACAAGGAGAGACTAATGAATTTCATGGACATATATGATGAATTTAAATTAATTTTCCAAATCAATTATGTTACAATGCATAATTATAGCCATATGATTTAAGACCCAATTCATGTAAAAGCCATATGTTATCAATTCAGTATGAGGTTCCGTAGACTAGAATATACTGGGATACATTCTCAACATCATAATCAAAATGGTTTGACACGAGGAATAGAAAAATAATATATCGACCCCAATTTTGCCTCTCCGTGAACAAAATAAGCCTATATCTGGCGAGAAATATCAGATTACCGAATCACCGATAATCCCGGCCAATACGGAAGGTTTTTCCGGGCGGAAATTACAGAATTGATCCGAGCATTGTATCGCCCGGTGTCAGTTTCACCGCGTTTTGTGTTTCACCCGCGAAATATTCCCCCACCTCCAATCTCATTTTACTCGCCGCTAAAAAATTCAGAGAGAATGAAACATTTTTCGTCTACCGTTGGAGAGCCAGCGGGGCAAAACGGGTGTTATGCTCCATTCAACTCTACGCGTGACGCAGTGAGGAACTTATTGCTTTAAAGGAGACCTCCGGATGATTTTTAGATTGTTACATTTGAACAACTATAGATTAGTTATACTGAGTACAGAGTTTCAGAATTTATAGTGACTGGGATGTTGAATAAGAATGTTTTCAAAATTTATAACAAATTGCAATGAACAAGGATGATGACACGCAGCCTCACCATAAGAATGCATGAGTTGGGGCTCAAGGAAGCAGAACAAAAGAAGAAGGCATGCATAGATTATACACAGGTGAATGGAATTACACTGCTTCATTTCTGAAATATGTGAGGCTCTATGTCATCAACACTGTTCAGTGTAATTTGTTTAAGATTTTGCAGAGTATTGGTTTCTCTGCTCTAGAACTTAATAAATTCCACAAATCCATACATGGAGCTGTCGATTTATGTACTGCATGATGTGAAATTATGAAAATCATCTGGAATGCCCTTTAAGTACCGGTTTGTATCGGTGAGAGGTTTATGGACTATCAGCATGCAAGCCTACCTCTGTATTACAAGGCACTTCTCCTTAAGTAATTGATATTCACTTCAGCATAGTCTAAAACCAATTTCAAGCTACTGTGTTCAGTAAGGCTTGTAAAGGTATACATAGAACCTGTTTCCAATAAATCAGACTAAGTTGCTGAACATGCAATTCATAAATATTAACAAAGAAATGGGATGAATTGAGTAAAAAGTTCACCATAAGTGAATATACAAAGACACGAATATAGACACATGTACAATATCTATATATACATGACAAATTTATATTCACAGACATAAAAATATATCCACCCTTTATATACACAAAGGTTTCTTCGGATGTTAATGATCACATGTCCCACAATTAAAATCATATCGTAGCGCTGTTCCTGTATATTACATTCGATATGCATGAATATGCATTCGATAACTTGAATCATACTCAGAGAAAATCAAATCCAGTAATTAAACCGAAACACCAGCTAAGACGTGGGGGGGGGTAAGATTACCAAAGCAGTCTTAAAGAAACAAATATCTATATAGAAATAGTTGTATAGTTATATGACATTTTTTTATGCAATTATAAAATTATGTCGTTACAATGAAAGCAGGGGTCAGCATATAGTTTTCAACTTCTACTGAATTGCCACAGATAAAGTACTACAGTAGTGCAGATATTTCTTTTTTTTCAACCAGCATGGATTATACCACTCTCAGCGAAAGTGTGTATTGTTCAGACAGCCCGATAGCTTTCCAATCAAATACGACATCACGAGTATAATGCCACTAATGTCTAATTTAATCACTTGGAGTGTTTTTCCTGCGCCATTTTCAGTAACTGGTATAGGAAACCGAGTCTTATTTTGTCAGAAGCCGTAGTGGCTTAGTGGACTAGAGCGTGGACTCTCAATCAGGGAGTTCCTAGTTCAAGTTCACTATCAATAGCGCTTCTGCCCTTACTTCTCATTGTCTAGGGGCATTTCATTAAGTGTTTTGTCGGATATTTCGTCTGACAAACTGTTAAAAGCTACTGGAATATCCTTGCATCTGATTGGCTGCGAGCATATTTGTCCGACAAAGTTGTCGGACAAAATGCTCGTGAAATGCCCGCCTGCAGGTTTGGGGTGTTCTAATACTTCTAATACGTCCTGTGGTGCAGATTGCTCAAAGCATTCAAATGCATGACTATTGTATTTCCTTTTTTTCACCAAATAGAATAAATCCAATCGTGCAGTTCATGATGAATCATGAGCATGATATGCGGCTGTGATTAATTTACCTCTCAGCTTGCAATTTCATGCTACCCTGATATCGGGATATGCTCGTCTTTCAAACTCGGATGGCCCATGGTAATATTTTAAAAGATTGGAACTTTTATAGTTCGCTTTTGTTGTGTTTGTTTTGTTTTGATTTTGCTTTGTTTGAATGTTCGTTGTTTGTTTTGTATTTTAGGCTATTAGGGATTCCTCGTAGTGAATGAAGATGATCAATAAACACGTACCGCATGGTTCATTACATTCACCAACCAGTATGGGTTTGCGCTCTATTTTTGGCACACTATGTTCTAAAGGAACAAACAGACAAACGGACTATGTCGGAGATTAGCAACTTCCGAAAACGAGGCTGCGGCCTTCGGAATCATCCATATAAAGCGATCGCATAATGCAATTTTGATAAATGAAATTTGATGTCCAACACTCCGTGAAACATGGAATTGATTAACGCATCATTTCCTGAAAAGACTCGCGATCATGTCATAGCAAATGATTATTGATCCTTTTGAACAATGGGCCTATCCGTGATGTTTTATTTATACCAAAGTGAGGAATACGTCATGCTAACCGTTCAGCATTTTATATATCTATGTACCCTATATATATTTGACCTTAAAGTGTTCAAGATATCACATTTGATGCATATGTGTAGCTCTGTTGTATTACAAAACATCCTACCATATAAATATATATATATATTATTATACTGTATATATATATATATATATATATATATAAATATATATATATATATATATATATATAAATATATATATATATATATATATATATATATAGATATATATAAATATATATATATATATATATATATATATATATATATATATATATATATATATATATTGCAATAAAGCCTTGAATATGAGGAGATATCAGTATTTTTTTCGGGAGGACGGTTTAGTCTGGAAAATTTTTCATTATAGCTATTGTTCACATTTTGTGTATTTAACAATACTTAACATCGATGATACGGATTCAAATTTTTGCAGTGGTTGTTTCTGTCCCAAACTCATAGTTTAGAAGTATTTTAAAGCACTAATGCTGCGTTTTTGTTTCTTCTGCAAATGGTAGATTATGCCTTTAACAAAGTCATGGTGTGTGTTGAAGAATTTTTGAAAATCACAACGAGCGTCCATCCACGTGACAGCTTGCAGCCTCGTCACACTCCTTGATCCGTCGTGATCGAAGGAGCGAGAACGACAAGAAAAGAAAAAAAAATGTTCCCAGCTGCCCTTGCAGTTTTCACGCCTCAATGACTAAACTAATGAATTTCATACCGCGCTTAGCAGAATCATGTCAAGCTCATTTATTCCTCTTCAAATCTCGTCCGCTATCATGACAGTCTACGTCAGAGCTACAAGGGAGAGGGGAAAATAATATGTGTATTGATAATGATAATAATTGCGCACGTGCACAAGCAGCTTTCCCCCCTCCGGGCTCGCAGAAAAACACGAAGAAGCAAAATTGAATTGAAATGTGGGTCGACAGATTGTTTTTATTATGCCTAATATTGTAGGTCATCCATGTAAGATGATAAAAAAGTGCTGATGGTTTATCAGCACGACTCGAAATTACCTTCCCTTTTTGCTCGTGTGTGAGATATCAGGAAATCAGGAGGATATAAGGGTATTAGGATTTTTGTACGTGTTCGAGCAACAGGGTATAGACCCAATATCATATGATATTATGAACTAAAAAAAAAAAATATCATATCATGTTTCAGAATTTTAAGTTCTAGGGCAACTGCTTACTTTTTCTCGTATCATTAGGTTAGGTACATGCTAAGTAATGTAGTCGAGTATGGAACTTGATATATCATTCGACTAGATTGAAACAATACACTTGATTTTAACATACAGTGTTATCAACGTACTTCCAAATGATGGAATTAACTCCAAAGAAGCCTCTATGACAATGACAATGCACGAGGGGGCGCTTTTGATTTTCTAATAAAAGTAAAAAAACAAACAAACCACATGTGTCTTGCCATGTAAGTAATCCACTTGATATTTTGAGCACATGCAAGAAATAAGATGTCTTCAGACCATATATGGGATTTTAGTATTGAAATTTATCACCTGATTGTGGACATGCGTTATTTGTTTTATACAAAGAAAGATGTCGCCGCATCTTGCTTTGCTAATGCCGATGTAGGCAATGTTTCGTAGGGCATTATAGACATTACAGTCAATACGTCATTCATTTCTGATTAAACGAGTTTTAGATTAATTGATTGAAATAACTAAATTATTTCAACTTTTTTTTTTTTACCAAAGATGAATTCTATGCTTCCTCAAAGCACAATAAATAAACTTACTGTGCAGTACTTGAAAAAAGCCAATACAGGTTATTGTATATTCGATGTCACATACATTCGTCAGGGTTTGATACAGACTTCTTGGTGAAATTGGACTTGCTCGCAATGACAGTGGCAGTTTTAGGCGCACAAGACTGTCTCTCCCAGTCACGTGGCTAACCTGTTTCAGACTTATGAAGTGAAGAAGTGACTCTAATATTGGCCGAGCGATAGAGAAACGTGGAGACATCTCAAGTTTCTACGACAAACACATACAATTATGTGCGTGCAGCTCCTCGTGATTTCACATGGACTGTGTCTTACGGAGACGTGACGTGAGGTAATGATCCGAGAATAGCTACGAAGAAGAAGAAAGAACCACTGAGAAAATTACGTTTGCCAAGTGATCAACGTTCATGTTGAAGCACCCTCGCGTCCGTCTGGTATCAGTATTTTTCATTGTAAGTCCGTGTATTAATAGTGTATTTTTCACGCGGGAAATCGCTAACCAGTATACCTCCACTGCCCCTCACGTAGCAGTGATTGATCCGGTCGGAAGACAAGAAAACCAGTAGAACTTGAGATAACAAACCCAGGCCTAGGGCAGTTCATTCTGCATTATTGGATTCCAGTAATGTGTATATCATAATACGACATTTCCAGCTTGTCATTATTCTGTTGCTCATTGGCGATATCATGTTGTCGGGTTCGTACGCAGTGCCAGCAGGGTACATGGAGTTTCGAGGTTAATACTGTTTGTGTGATGGCTGTAATTCAACTTCATTGCGAACTCTACAAGCTATGGCAGACTTTTCGCTTCTTTCATACATAAACATGACATTTTTAAACGGGACTGTAGATCGGAGGTATTTACTGATGCATCAACATTTACCAGTATACTTATAACTGGGGACGTCAACTGTTAAATGAAATTGGGAACAAGATCGCCACTAAGTATAAAAAGACACGTGTTTTTATAATGTGCAGTAGACTGAAAAGTAAGGTCAGTGAACTCAATTAAAGTAAAAGCTTTTAACTCAATTCTATCCCATGCCTATACTGAAAACCTCCTTCACTAATGACTATGGTCGATGAATCGAAACAAGTACCCAGACGTAATTTGTGAGAAACATGTTAGAAACCTGTCGTTCACAAGACAACGCTGGACTTTGCTATAACAGGCATCCCTTCCAACTTCTCCCTGTTTGAGAATCAGTGAATGAAGTCGGAAATGAGACAGGTTATCTCTATGCTTGCCTAGAGGAAAGACCAACCATAAATTCTCTTTTTCTTTGCTTGAGTTCGTGTCAAGAGTACCTCTGCCCTGTAAGCTTTTCGCTAGTATAAAACTATATAGAATAATTCAAGGCACGTATCGCAATTTGAATTCATGGCATTAAATGTTATGTCTGATGAGCTATTTCAGTTATCTTTTCTTCACATCTAATATTTTAATTACATTATGACACCAGGCGTAGTGCCCACCCCTTATCCTTCTTGCCTAGAGTTTCAGCATGCGCATCCTTGAATTGAACTGATGTTGTGTGTAATGTCTCGATGGGCCATTAAACACCAGACTTCACAGATTGAATTCTCGATTAATTCGGCAGCTGTTTAGTGTTTTTACCTGTGAAAGAGATGAACACCGATGGACAAATCTGTTATAAATGAGTGAATCTTAAAGCTTCTTCTGAAATTGTCGTTGTGAAAATCGGTTTATACAGATATTAATTATTTGTCAATCAAAAAAAACAAACATTGTTTCACATTGGCAAGATGTTCTGTAGACTTGCGATAGTAATGCGAAATGGCAGAGGCACACCAGTCGCCATAACGACATTCCTAGCTCTGTACAATAATCACTTGGCGTATATGTGCTCAATGTGAAATTATCATGATTGTCATATCAAATAATATTATATAGTGTACTACGGTTTTCTATGTTTTATATATTCCCAGCGCTTCCTTAGGTTGGTTGGAAAGGCCCAAGGGTCATAGTAAATCATGATTGCCTTTTCGCGCCCGGCACTTCAGGGAGGAAGCACATCATTACAGCAGGCAAAGCCTGATTTCGTATACTCTCGTATTATGCTTGTTCTTTTTATTATTATTTATTTGTATTTCTCCTGCAAATGCCGAATAAAATTAATACTACGTATACTACTCCCACTACTACTGTTACTTCTTCTTCGAATTATAATAATGGTACCAACTGTGATGATGATGATGATGATGGTGATGATGATGACGAGAACTGATTTATCATCATCATCAACATCATTATCATAAAAAAATAATCTCAAATGATCTAAAGAGGTGAAAAGAAATGGGATGAAGGGAACACACTGCTACATAATTATTGCTAGGTTTCGTATATGAGTTTGATTGGGTATTAGGATAGGGGCAAATTCTATACATCTGTCATCTGATTGACTGTACCTGAATGTGTGCAATTGTCAGAGAGAAAGAGAGAGAGGGGGGGGGGGCATGGGAGACGTAAAACCATAAACCAATGGCCATTATTACTTACGTATGAATGTCAGTCATATCTATAGCGTCGACAGGCTGAACAATAGGAAAATGCTACGTGAGGAAAGATTGATGGTAGGAATTGAGGATTATTACAGGGTGTAGCAATGAGCTATAGAAAGGATCTTGATAATACCCTAGTACATGACAGCACTTTTGTCACCCCCTACGACTTTGCTACATTGTGTGAGTTATACAAGCAAGACAATGGAGAAAATCCAAGGAAAATGAATTGATGATAATAATAATTCACATTATTATCGCAGGAAATGTCTCTAAGCGCTACTGGGAAAAATGATAATAATGTGAGAATCGTGTCATTTCATTGTACGTATATAAGAGAACAAAAGTCATGTCATCCAGTTACACAATTAAACACACACACACACACACACACACACACACACACACACACACACACAAACAAAAACAATCGCAAAAGAATGACTGTTTGTTTGGTTGTTTTCATCTATTTGAGCCGTCATTTCACGGACGGAGCTCTTGTTACACTTTCAGTAGATGATGATATTGTATCACGACTTTAAATAGCGAAGGCCAAATCTGTGCATGTGCATGTGTATTGAACGGACACGGGGCTGCTGCACGCAAGTTATATAGGTGTGCCCGAAAGCGTTGAAAATGAAACTTTTATGAGGGGTAGAAACGCTGTCTGGTTTGTATTACAGCCCATCGGCAACCCACTTGCATCCTACACTAATTTGTCCAGTGACTCTCAGAGTGCCGCCGCGAACTCCACCACACACCGAGTCGATAATATCTCAGTGAGAGACTTGAGAGCATCTGGCCATTAACATGCCAACGCGTAAACCCACTTAACCATCGGCTCCGGTGCGACGTGTGATGAGGGTAGGTATACTAACGGACAATAGGGCTGGTATAACATGATATAGAGAAAGAACCGTGTACATGTGAAAGAAGGTATGTTTCCCCCCCCCCCTCCCCTCCCCCTTCTTCTATCTATCTTTCTGTTCGTCTGTTCCTTAATATGTGCATTAATCTACTACAGAATGATTATAACACCAGAAATGCCCAGAATATAAATTTTCCCACTAAATCTCACATCTTGTACGAGTACTTTACAAGGATATACTCTTATGGAATAATCTCATTTTTTCCACATTTATGAAATTCTTCTGTCGAGATGTTTTCATTGCAACTGATTGACAAATAATGATATTGTATTGAGTATGTACGCTCATAATTTCTTTTATCATGGCTACTACTAAAACACTGATCAATTCAGTGCTTATTTACGTCGATGTAGGGCACTTTGTCAATCAGTTGCAATTTGATCTTTTTTTAAAGAGTCAGTAAGACCGTACGACAATTTAGAATATTATATAAACAACACTTTTTTGATGTACCTGTGATTAAGTTACAACTTACTAAATAACTAAATGTAAAGTCTCCTTCTCTTCTCTTCTCTTCTTTGTTCTCTGATTTGAATGAAATGTTGTTTGTGTATTCTATTGTATATGATTTGTTGATATTTATGTTTGATTCAACCTACTTGCAAATTATTACAAATGATTAAATGTATACGTCATATTATTTTGCTAGATACTATTTTCAAAAAGTCTAGATTTTGTACTTCTCATGATTCCGCAACTGTCATATTTGAATCCATATATTAATACTGTTTGTTTATTTTGTTTGCAAACTTTGTTAAACCAAAGATTTAGAGTGGAAATTAATGAAATGAGATAGAATGAGTGAAAGAGAGAGAGAGAGGGAGATGGAGGGAGACAGGAGGAGAGAGAAAAACATTCAGCTTTAATCAGATTATAAAGTATTAGATTTCTGGTTGATTACACTTTGTGCATTTATTTTCCCCTTGGGCATGTTACGGACCCTTTACAGTAATACAGTAGACACTGTATTGCAAGATTAAGAAATGAATCTTGCGGAATAATTCTTAATGTTACTTAATATTTGTTTTTGTGCGCGCGTATGTGAGTGTGTGCGTGTGTGCGTGTGTGCGTGTGTGTGTGTGTGTGTGTGTGTGTGTGTGTGTGTGTGTGTTTATCTATACAGCTCATCACATTAATTGGTGAAGGCGGGAGATTGTAGCATATAGTGTATGAGAATCTTTGGCTTTCAGCGGAGGTTCCGAATTCGAATCCCACCAAGTGCTTACATTATTGGAAGAGATGTTGTACATAACCCACGATGTTCCCCTCAGCCAAGGGGAGTGAAACTGTGTACTACAATAATGACATAGACCTCTAAGAGATTATTATTATTGAAAGAATGCTGAAGAGGCCACTCTTATGATGGGTAAATCAGTCCATATCAGCATTTCATTGTTATCATTATTTCTATTTTAATCATCAACTACCACTGCTACTAACAATAGTAGGCCCTCATTGGTAGATCGTTATTATTTTGTTCTTATTCTGTAATGTATAGGTCACATCTATGTAATTATCACGCCGGGTAAAACAACCAAACAGTTGAGATAGAGATGGAAAAATAATGGATTTGCGTCATAATAACTTTCATACAAAATGGTTCCACTATCTGTGACTGATAGCTGACTGTTTTTAAGCATCTTGTTTAACAGGGACTTTGAAGAAAACCCTTGGATGAATACTAGAAATATATTCAGTTCTGGAAAAATTGTCAACATTCATGGGGAAATTTCAACGTAAAATCAATAACAAAAGTAGATCTACTTTTCCACTATGATTAGTATTTCCAGAGCAATCAAGCTGTATATAGGCAAACTCAGATTTCCCATTATGTTCTTAACTCTTGAAAATGATTTAGAGACATTTTGCACATCAAAGTAAAACCCGGATACAGAAATGGAAGATTAATCTTCTGTTCAGAAGTACACGCTATCATCCCGACAATACCTATACATACATGCATGCATACACACAAACAACGGAAACACGCCATTACTAAAATCTGCCCTTTATCATACATGCGTTATATTGGACAGTATAAAAGCATCTAAGCCCTGGAAATAAATACAAAAACAACCATGAAGTTTCTTTCCCTCATAGCTGATGTCACACAAAGATTCCACAGTGGACATGTACAGTGAGTATGCCTATAGAATGCCCAGACCCCAAATGTATGGCACCACGTACAGTATAAATAAAACCCAATGTTTTACTTTCCATCTTCCCGAATTCTGATGTTAAAGCAACTAGGGGGCGATGCGGGGACGAATGGAAAACATCGATCTTTTTCCAGGATTGCAATCTAATCAGCACAGAGTGTTGTTTCCAAAATACTTTTTTCCACGCAAATCGCTTGGAGACGACGAATGAATCAGTATTAGTTTACTAACCCCTGAGGTATAGGGTATTGTGATTTTCCACAAAGCCCGCCAGTTCCGCCGATGTTATTCTCCAGGCAACGAGGTAAAATGAACGACTACTACTCAAACTTCTGCTGCCGTGAAGTTAAAGCACACAAAAACATCTACTCATTACGGTGTACTGGCTAACGCTGTTTTCACATTAAATCTTAAATGCGATTTTGATTCTAAGAATCATGTATACTTGTACAAACAAGATAAGCGTTCTGTTATTTTTTTAATGCGAAATCAGTCCTCTCTCCCTTCTATCATATACAAGTCTTATGTTCGTCTACCATTAGTGTAGAAGCACTGCATGTAGTTACATGTGGACAAGTCCCTGGACAGAACAACTGAGAAATAAAAAGTACGCCTTTAAACAGTAAAGACAGACATCACGATGTCTTATCTTATAACCACGACGTATAAAGAAGTTTTCTAGCATGGATTTACAAAATACTGGCAGGATCAATCAGAGGATACAGTACACGCACTGAAATCAATGCTCTACGTAGAATTCTTAATATTTTCCACTTGTTCGATATTGTTGCGATTGTCATTAGTGTCATTACTGTCATAATCACCATTATTGTTATCGTCGTCATGATTACTTCGATAATGACTTGTCAACATCCTTCCTTAATCAATCCTCCTCTTTCATTTCATTTATAATATACCCTTTCGTTACAGTACGCCTACTCCAACTCATACTGCTACCACTAATATCATCGAACTCCACTCAATTTATAAACAAATCTACGGGCATAAACAGCCAACTGATTTGAGTCGCCGGCTGTGGCGCTTTAACCTCGAAAGCCCAGACAAACTGATTTGAACCAACAGCGGATAATCATCATGCTTGGTGTATCCGCGACACGCTTAGCTACCCTGGTTACGTGACTTTCTGAAAAAAAAAAAGTTGTCGGTGAATCATCAAAACAAATTACTTTCACTTGAATCAGTGTGCCAAGTTTGTCTTGTGTAGATAATCTCTCTTTCGTGACCATGATGAAAAAGGGTGCATGATTAATAATAATAAATCATTTATTTCATCAATTTATATAATTACTTTATTTCCATCTAACATAAGTTGATACATTATACTATATGAAATATACAAGCAAAGAGTACAGACGTACAAGCTATAAAGCATAGTACAAACAAATCAATGCATAATAGTATAAAACAAATAATGCATGCTTTACTTAAATGACATTAAGAAGTGAAAGCGATGGAAAATAGTGATCTGCTAAAAAGCAGAGCTTGTGGACGTGGATAACTGGGTAATCAGTGTGCAAGTAACAGATCCATCCCAAAAATTATCTGTATTGAATAAAAGCATCTGTCAGCTGTTATGATAAAAGCATGATTGAATAGAGTATCAAAGAAAAAGACAAATGGCCTTGTGTTGCATTCCACCGTAAAAACAGCTTTTGTATTCAGCATTCCATGCTATAGAATTGTTCTGCAAATTGAGACCCAGATAATAAGAAACAAACAAAAAACCGCACACACACACACACACACACACACAAACACAAGATAACGTCACAGAAATCTGTGACGTTTGAGATCTACAGAAGATGTGAACCTGTTATATCAGTCCAGTAAAACTATGAAACGGAAATATGTACAGAGTCAATGAAGTTAATCTACCAATAGATTTTTATCATCCCATCATGCCCCCAGTTAAGGCCTGTACCAAAATGTATTACGGTGCCTAATCTCCTTTTTCTCAAACTTTACGTCGAGGATTTTAATGACAACCTTTTCTTGAGAACAGCATTGGTAACAAAATGTTCTTGAGGTAAAATGTTGATTCAGAAATGTTTGCAGTGTACCTACGTTCTAAACAAGAAACTTACAGAAACGCAACTGGATGGGAGGCTGTGTATAATCAATATGTGGGTGAATGTATGTTTGTCGAAATTACACATACATGTATGTATTTGGTACTGCGCAACCTAAAATGAGATACAAGGCAAAGTGGCCTGGTGGTTACATCTCACAAAGCGACTGTGCCATGTTTTTAAAGCTCTTGCAGGTGCAAAGACTCTCATCTCTACGTTGCTAGGATACGGAACGGATCGAATTGCATTGTAAACAGGCACGAAACCACAATGAACTCTTGCGAAGAAATAGTGGAAGGAGAAAGGGCGGGAATTTCTCTTCATGGGGGCTGCGAAAACGTCTGAATTTCAAAACAGCATTGGATATTTTCCCAGTAGGCATACTTGAGTTTGCGCATCCTAGACTGCCGTAGTTCAAGCCTAAAGATCGCGGCAGGGTAATAATTGTCCATGGTGTAACGTAGGTTGATAAAGTGATCAGTGAGATATCATCACTATGACTACGATCAGCAAAACTGAAATAAAGTTCTTTATACTTAGAGTGTGCCACACTCTATGGTTTGTACGGAAACAGCGTGTCTAGACATACACATACATAATCACAGACAAAACGAGAGAGAGAAAAAATGCAGATGTATTGTATTTATATAATGTAATCATAAGAGATGGAGAGAGAGAGACAAAGACACACAGACAGACACACAGACAGACAGACAGACAAGATGCATACTAACAATGTTAGCCTGTTCACTTGGGCAGAAATCATGCTAAGTAATCACTCGCAGAGAAACAGATATGCGGCGCAATTTCGGTCGTATAAGAAGGATAGCCCGCTATATCGTCTGCGTTGCCCCCAGGACTTTTATGAGGATTCTGTCACTGTTTTCCATCACCGTGAGATGAACGTATCAAAAAAGATTCCAGCTTTCATGCGCCTATAGCAAACAGAAGCCATTCAGTTTCGTAGGACGTCCCTGATAGATCTGATCATACAGCATTTCACCTCAGCTCTCTTCTCATATCATACAGTCGACTCCCGTTATATCGAAGTCCTCGGGACCGGCAGTATTCTTTCGTTACATCAAAATTTCGTTACAACTGTTCAGTAAAGTATACGAGTATGATGATTACGGGACTTGGATTTTTACTTCTTTGTAATGAGAAGTTTGTTATAACCCTGTTCGTTATAACGGAAGTAGGCCCTACCCTGTACACCAAGAAGCGATTTAGACCACACTCTTCTTAGTTATAGACGCACTTTTTTTTTTTTAATAACGTGATGTCTGTCTAATCTATATACTGGATATTTTGCACTTTAATCTTGCAAAAGAAGAGTAAGGCTAACGTAGTCACAGAAATTGATAAAAAAAAAACTATCACTGCTATATTTGATAGGGAAATTTGTCAAAAGAGACATTTACATGAAAAAGAAGAAACGGATTGGATAAACCAAAGTTTTTCAATTCACCATTTGCACTGAAAAAAAAAATTAGTTGTTTGTTGTTTGCTTGCTTGTTTGTCTGGTTTTTTTGCGCATGCGCAACTTGCCACTCTACTTTGTATGTAATAGCACGCAGATGTGAAGTGATCAAAAGTTGGAATCAATCTGGTGAGCCGGTGAGTGAGCATTCACACTGGCACAAAAATAAAAAATTGAGAAGTTTAATTTGAAGGGGAAAAAAAAATCCACTTCTGAGAAGGGTTTAAAGATTTCGGGTTTCCGCTCACATATACCGGTAGTTGCCTAGCAACTTCCGACAAAAAAAGTGGAGTGTGCAACAATATTATGATTTTATTCTGCCGCAGTGTAGATGCCCCTAATATCTATGTAGGTGAAGGGAGTGGCTCCAGACTTCAGGCGTATGCTGGTGGGGGAGGGAGGGGGAGGGGGAGGGAAAGGTTTTACCCGTTACAGCCTCACTTGGCCTTGCTCTGTGTAAGTGTTCTTTCTTTCTTTCATATTGACAACCTTTATCGCTCATCAGAGGTGCCTCGCAGCCGTAATCTATCGTCGTAAACCTATTAGGCCCTCAGCTGGATTTAGACCTGAATCCACTTTCACTTCGGCTTTTCGAACGCGCCATTCGCCCGGCCCGCCGGCAGTGTACACTCCAGCCAAAGGCATAATCTATACGTTGGCAGCTGGTGCGGAAACTGGCAATATGGAGGTCAGTCTTAATATAGGTGTGGACATAGTCTAGACTACAGAACTGGCTTCCTTCCAGCAGTATGCTTCTCCCTCAGGCTAAACAGTCGCGCAGGCTGAAATCATTGCAACATTTTACGAATTGACGCACTTGAGTCCCCCCCCCCCCCCCCCAATATCTTGTCGCACACCCACATGCACACATGCACATCCTTACATACAGACAGACAATATGTAGACACATTCATGAGATGGGAATGATGCCCGTAGTCTACAAACAAAGAGAGAGCGAGAGAAAGAGAGACACATATCAAATCGAATAACTTTTTTTATTACCCGGCATTTTACTGTACAATTTACCAGAATGGACTCCTTCAAATACTTCAGTAGAACATATCTTTTTCAAAGGAGGGAGTAATTAGCTGTACAACTTAAAGTTGTCGTTGCTGATGTTGTGAACAACCAACCGAAAAGGATATTTTTTAGTGTAAGTATAATGTTAAAGGAAAATATAAACTTAAAGGAGACCTCCGGGTGATTTTATATTTTTACATTTGAACAACAATAAATTGTTATAATAAGTTATATGAGTACAGAGTTTCAGAATTTATAATGATTGGGATGAGGAATAAGAATGTTTTCAAAATCCATGACAAATTGCAATGAACAAGGACGATGACATGGCAACCTCACCATAAGAATGTAAAAGAAGAAGGCATGCATAGATTCTACACAAGTGAACTTGTTAAGCAAGCGGTATTGCCATGGAATTACACTGCTACATTTCTGAAGTATGTGAGGTTCCTATGTCATCAACACTGTTCAGTGTAATTTGTTAAAGTATTTAGTTCAGAGTATTGGTTTCTCTGCTCAAGGACCACAATAAATTTCACAAATCTGTACATGGAGCAATCGATTTATGTACTACACTTGAAATTATGAAAATCGTCTGGAATGGCCCCTTACTCATGGACACTATCGTACTTGTTCACAGAAGGATTTTCCTCGAACGTCATCGTTGAAAGTCGGTCAACGTATGTCGGGTCTGGACGAGTAATGGCTGCAAGCTTTCAGTCGCCTCAGCGCTTTCACCTTGTTTCTTCACGGCCACAACATCCACAGATCTCTATCAATATTTATTGAGAAACACATTTTGTTTACTAGTTGCCTACCTGCCGATGGTAAAGGGTTAATCCCGAACAACTGTCGATTAATATTTGAGCGACTTTGGTGTTAACATGCATACAATCCCTCTCCCTATTGTCTATAAATTGTTTGCTTTCCTATGATAAGTGACTGTATCATAACTTTAGACATCTCTCACAACGCTTGATTACAATATTGATTGACAAATTGCCCTACATCGATGTAAATTTCATGAATTTGAACGCTTGATTGATTTTGATGAGTAGTTGCTTTCTCCAAAACATGTCAAGCTGAACACATGAAGATCTAATCGCTTCCCTTTTACAAAGTAGAGTTTATGAAATTACAACAGCAACAAAGTGGGTGCAAGAAGTTGTATATATCAGAGCCATTGCAAGCTGCCATACATTTGGAAATACACACCTTGACAGTGTGGTTGCGGGCGAGCGCGAGTTCGTGCGTGCCTGTGTTTGAATACAGGCAAAAAGTGGCTGTTATGTATGCTCTGATATAAAACGGAAAGAGTCCGATATTCCGAGAAATGTTTGTACCTGCTGTGGTGAGATGGCAGAGTTAGTTTGATTTCAGATGGAAATTTGAGCACTGCAGACTCTTTAAAATATTCGAGTGTCCGCATGTGCATTTTCAAGTGCAAGTGGTTGTTTTCTCATTCTGTCATCCGGACATAATTCTCTCACAGGGGTTTTTACCCCTTTTGTTACAAGCCAAGAAGTTGTATGGTCACTCTTTCCAAACACAACATTTTTTATGAAATTTAAATCAGGAAGAAACCACAAGTTTGCATAAAAGGTGGAGATCATTTTGGGGGTTTGTCCAACCTATCTTCAATTATACAGGTCTCTATTTAATGAGAATTATGTGGCTTTAAACTCATTTGAATAATGATTTTATTTAATAGATTTATGCTAGCTTAAGAAGTCTTTTGAAGAACATTTGTGAACAGTAGATTGTTAGTATTTTCTATATGTTAAATGTATTCAACTCAATTTGAAAGAACGCTCCACTACTTAAGCGACTGGACTAAACGACTGAACTTTTCCTCCGTGAGCCTTGAGCAGTTGGGTTTTGTGACTATTAGAGTAAAAGTGGTATACATCGCATATGATTTTAGTTCTACAAAAGCGACATATCCTTCTCCCTCTTCGTTTCAAATGTTAGCTTTCATACTTTCTTCTCTTCGCGTCCTTGGCAGCATAAGAAGACATCACGGACGACGTACATTCTGGCAAAGGATGACAGATAAGAGACGTGACGGTAAAAGGGATTACAGATTGTCGAAGAAGCTCCTATTGATCCGTTTTGCTGCATCCATGCGCGATAATGTTGCCTCTCAGTCGCTACGACAAAATAAATACGAGCGATGTTTGTAGAGGGTCACTCTCGGTTTGGGCTTTTCTCTCACTCTCACCCAAATGATCTGTCTGTCTGTCTGTCTATCTGTCTCTCCTTTCAGCCATAGGTGTCACTCGAATGCCCTCCCCCTCTCCTCTCTCTCTCTCTCTCTCTGTGTGTTTCTCATTCTCTCTTTCTCACTCGATGTCTTTTTTCTTTCACCCCTCTATTTTTCTAGCTACAACTTGTCTCTTTTCGCCCTTACGTTCAAAGTAAAGTCAACTAGAATATTCATATAGGGAATGCTCGCTTTTGATCTCTTTGACGATACCTGGATTAAGTATTTTACGATCGGTATGACAGGTAACTGAAACCCTTCTTCGACCTATATCCTTTAAAAAAAAAGAGGCAAATGACAACCGATTGAATGAGAATAAGAAGCGCCATTATCAGATATGCGCAAGATGTACGTTAGCCTGTCATTGCTCTGTGCCATGGGGGAAGGGGGGGGGGGTGAGGTGAGACCTGGAACCCTAGCTGCAGTATCATATACATTTTAAAAAGGGATATTGCAGAATGACAATTCGTCTGTATAGTAGGTCGCTTTGATCATTCGTCAAGTTCAGCTCCTCCGAAGTCGGTGTGCGTGAAACCGTACAGTATTCAAGATACGATATCAAAGATAGGAAACTTGTCGGTAAACACTTCTTTGACGCATACATCATCCGTACTTGTTTACGGCTGGGCATGTCACGTCTTAACTCTTGCGTCATTGATATAAGTTCAATATGCTGTTTTCATTCCACAATCAAAAGACTCTCTTGCAGAAAGGAGGTCGCGGGAGATATTGCGAAGGGAACAACTTGCCGAACGACCCTACGACTAGCAATGCGTCGTAAAACATCCTTATATAGAGACTCTCCATAATGTCCTAACAATCGCATCTGTAACAAAAATCAGCAATTAGATACCATCAGCACGAGATATTGATATTCAGTAACTATGTTCACCGACTACAATGGAAACCCACATCTCAAGAAAATAAAACGCTGCGCGCACCAGCGAGAGTGGGACTCGAGATAGTGGTGAGATGGCACAGAGTACGCCATACAGGACGAACAGGAACAGCATCCACATCTGCAGTAAAGATGGATCCGACTCCAGAGCACTGTAACTTATGTGGCCATAACTGGGGGCTTCCAAAGAAGAACAAAAGCACTTTCAATGAGTTATGCAATGAGCCAGGTGCATTGCTATGTCAATACATAAATCATCTTTTGTTAGGCACACTTGACCCCCCCCCCCCCCCCGTTAGAAATTACATTAAAAAACAGTATCCAAACCGAACTGGTCTATACGTAAACAGGACTAATACGTCAGTCATTTCTTCGTGTACCGTTGCAGGGGTGGATCTAGCTTTTTATAAAGGGGGGGGGGGAGGGTGTAGGGAGACTTTTTGAAAATCTGTGTGTGAAAATGGCGTTTTCTTGCATCTAAAACACCACTATTTTTGGTATAGAGGTCAAAATACATAAATAGAAAAAAATAAAATTACAAGTTAAAAAAAAAGATAAGATCATAAAAAAAATGGTCCCCGGATTCTTTTTTTTTTTTTTTTTTTTTTTGGGGGGGGGGGTTGCAACCCCAACCCCCAACCCCCAACCCCCAACCCCCCCCCCCCTCCCCTCTAGATCCGCTTCTGCGTTGTTATTTCTACGCGTGTTGGAAATTCGTCTTCTCTTTAAATTGTTTGGAGCTGTGATGTGGGGAGAAATATGACATGAGAGCGATCATGTGAGAAAACACACCTTACTATTTACCTTTGCAGTAGTCATCACTCAAGCTTAAAAGGATTATGCACCTTTACACCTGTAACCAGGTTATCGAGTCAACGTCCAATCTTCAGTTCCCTGCCGCATACTATGTGAAAATACATTGTATGACAAGCTGATATTGAAGAGCAAGAATAATGTCGTTTACAGCATCGAACTTCTCCTCCTGTCCTTAGTAAATGAGATGAAATGAACATGTCTCGCATATCTTTACTCCTTCATCTCTCTCTTGTGTATGTGTGTGTGTGTGTGCGTGCGTGTGTGTAAATGTGAAAGAGTGTGTGGGCATAGTATTCAGCAC
Organism: Diadema antillarum; assembly: GCF_040938485.1. Taxonomy (NCBI): domain Eukaryota; kingdom Metazoa; phylum Echinodermata; class Echinoidea; order Diadematoida; family Diadematidae; genus Diadema; species Diadema antillarum. Next base: position 740,870 of record NW_027271321.1, read on the forward strand.
GTAAATATGTGACTTTACTCATATCAAAATGTTCCGTTGCAAACTGATAATAGAAAAGACATTAGCTGTCGATTCAATGATAAAACTAAATGGCGTTCAGTTGGTTCATACAATATGAGACTGACATCACGCGCCACTATACTGTCATAACAATCACATGTGTATGACAAGAATTATAAGCTTGGAATGATACATTTTGACAATGATTATCTAGATTTCAAGGACTGAGTTTATATATATTATGTTTTCTTTTTTTAGGACATGAATCATTTACTGCTTTGACACAATAGTTTTGGTATCAAACATCAAACATTCAGCGTGAAAGTCATGGTTTATGACCATCATAACATAAGTTCAGACATCGGGAAGATATTCGGTACGGCTCAGGGGATCTGCAAAGGCAAAGTAAAGGTGTAGTTGGAAATTGAACACAAAATAAGGAACTCTAGACAACAGAAGGCAAGCAAGCAGTGAACTAAGTCACTTTTTCTTGCATGCCACCCTTAATCATACTGTTATTTGTCTCGCTTGTGTATGACTCTCTCAGCATAATGGAATAATGGACATAGGAGGCAAAACTAATTACGGAATAAATCATCAAGATATCTGGGCCGTAGTAGGATATGATATATCTTAGCAGGAACATCCGTCTTGAATATCGCCCCTCTTCTCTCTCATCTTAAATACATCTTCTTCTTCTTCTCTTTTTTCTTGGGGGGGGGGGGGGGGGAGAGAAGGGGGGACTTCACATCAAGCACCAACACAAATCATTCCTAGAAGTGTAATTCAATCTAGACAATTTTCGTGCAAATTGAATAATTGCATTCTGTCATTAGCAGTAACTGTGGAGGCGATGTGAGTTTACAATGAACATGATTGTCATGACATGTGCACGTGCATCGGTGGGGAAGACTTTTTGTTGTCGTTTTTCGAGACATGCAATGTTGTGTATGTTATGCCGAATGGGTAGATGTTAACATTCAGAATTACCGCACAGCGTCAGTTCTGCTCACAATACAGATTGCAACGATAATGTAGATGTACTCAGTTCAACGCAGAAAGTTTTCTTCGTTGTCGTAATGGAGCTTGGGTGAGCCACCCACATACATTTTTTAAGCTTTATGCATTAAATGTCACTTATTTATCATTTTCATAATATTCACGTTTCTTTCGTGTCTGTTCACAAGATATCACATCTTGAAATGACATCAGTTATATATCAAAATCACATTTTGAAGCTGAGTAACATCTACTTATTCAGTCAATATCAGTTGTTAATACTCACTAATAACATTGATTAGGTATGCTGAAGTTGTGATATGATGCACAGTCATAGGCTCCGTGATAATTACGATGGAAAATGTCATGTAATGTCATTGTTCGACTACCCAAAACATCCATTAACTTCGCAATGTTTAAAATGTGATTCGAAACAGTTTGTGTCGATTTACGTTAATTTGACCAGCTACAACTTCCCTTTCAAGATGGCGGTGTCAAACTGTAGGCTGGAGAACTATAGGTACTTGCACCAATCAGTGTAGAACGTTATTGCCCCCAGGAGCCTGCGACTGTTCAACGCGACATTACCGACACTTCGCGCGGAGTTTTGTTCAGCTTCCTTCGACGTTCGCCCTTTGAACATGCGGCACAATGTTTGCAATTCATCTCATAATCGAATCTTCGTCGATGACAGCACTCCGGGCTGCCAATCAGAGCGAGGGTGCCAGCCAGAAGGAAATAAAGCATCAACAATACATTAACTCTACCCCGCCACATAATAACATTACGTATGTCCACACGGGACGCACATTTACACCTATGGCCCACAACAACGTCAACAACAAAAGGAACAGCATGCTGAAATCACGCGACGCACGAAGCTTTATGCCTCTACACATGATCTTAGCCATAAAGGCGAGAAGCCTCGTAGAATAAGCCTAAAAGTGTTCCTCTGAAGCTATAACTTATTTTTCTCTTTCCACCATAATCATGTCACATTGACCCGTTGCAATGTAATAATGACTGCGATATATATCCACCCGTAATGATCTTTACGTTTTAACCTGTCCGAACCCCCCCCCCCCCCCCCACAAATCCTGTATTTTAAAGTTTTACATGAAGAACTATGAAAAGTGACCGACACATCATACGACTTCACGAGCTATAAACAACCAAGGAAGTGGCTTAGAATTGCGCGGATTAAACATAGCATGTGCCGAATTCTGAACCTATCCATACGATGCTTTTTTTATTTTTTTTAAACCAAGCTCACTATATTGGACTTCTTGCTGAACTATGAGAAAAGATGACATTTAAGTCTTTTCAAATATCTGCAGATTGCCCTTAAAAGATAGGAGAGAGACCGAAACATAAACATAGAAAAAAAAAGATAGATAGAAGGAGAGGATGAGAAGACGAAATCTCTATACTTGAGACTTTAAATTACCATGTCACAGGAAACATTAAACGCTGCCGGAATATTTTTTTTTTCCACGAACGATAACTCATTTCCCCTGTCGAGAGTTTCAAGTGAAATATTCATTGCAACGGCTAGTCGTGGAGGAAAAGGTGAATACTCAAAGTCTTCGTGATAGAAGCGTGATAAATCAAACTTCAATTGCCACGAGGATACATGTGCTCGGAAATGAATCAATATTTATGGATGTGCTCACGCCATCTGGATAGGCTTACGCGCGGTTTGTTTGGACAATTATGCATGTGTGAATTCTCGGAAAGAAGATTCTTGCTCATTCATCAAGTATGTAAACATTCTGGTGATTCACATTCAAGCATCTTTTCTGAAAGATTTATTATATCTGAGCATCATGTTTAAAGAACACATTCAAAGTGGTAGCATATTTCAAACCGGGAATATTCTTTACTTGTTTATAATAAGTATCTTACCAATGTGTTTTATGTCTTTACGATCTCTTGATGATGTATGACTTGTCATTGCGCTGGTTGATGCTATATGTTTTGCCCCATCCCCAAGAAAATGAACAAGTGTTGATCTCTATGAAAGATATGACGTATCATTATGACGTATCATTATGCTCTTTGTGATGTATGCTATAAAAACATTTGTGAGAAAACAAGTTCTTCTTGTATATGACCAGTAAAATGTAACCTGAAGAAATATTTGCAGTACTTGTATCCGAAAAATGTTTAAAAAAAAGAAACATATCAAGGATATCAATGTTCGCCTTTAAAGCAGATGAATTGACGCTCAATGTTAGCCGAAAAAGTGTTTTGTTATTACTTATATTATTTTTTTTAGTTTCTCATCGTGGAAGGACTTGGATTTCGTCGAAGCAGCGAAGGCTGTTAAGTCATTCAGTCAGGATTGATCCGTATGGCATTGAAATTGCGGAGAATGCACACAAAGCTCTGCATTTTAGCAGTCTCTTCCATTTCTAACAATTTTGATTTGGCATTTGTCATAAAGAGCACGACATGTATTACATTTCAGTTCATAGCATTTTCCTTCATTATAACGTTGTGGCGGCACTGATATATATATTGTTTTTTAGTATGTATATTCAAAATGTCTTATTGCAATTGTTTGTCGGAAAGGAAATAAATGAAATCAAATGAATGAAATGAAATTGAATATTGAACAGAGTATTATCAAGCTATTGCTATTCTTGTATACCCTCTGACTTAGATATGCCACATAATCGTCAATCCTGATAGTATCGCTATCAGTTATAGCAGTGACACAAATATGAACAGTGATGGTTGTAAAACAAATGATCATAAAGACGATATCTAAAATTCATCCTTCAGACATGTCAGAGTCATTGGATTTATTCTCCGTTCACTTATTTTCTGTTCACTTCACTTTCTGTTCAGTTTCATCGCGATAATGCGATTTCTAATCACGCCTTTTCTGTGAGCGTTCCTCTTCTATTATACAAGAGGTACTATTGACAATGATTGATAAAGAACAATTAATCACCATTTCTCGTGAGTTCTGGACAATCAGTCTCTCGCGTCCTCGTATATATGTTCGTCGTAGGAACCAAGGACAAATGTGCTTTGGTATTTAGACAAACTGCTTGAATAAAATACGTGTTTGTCTAATTAACCTGTGGACAGCAGCTGTACTTGTTTTGAGTGCATTTCACCTCCCCCACAAATCATTTACAGATTTTTGCATCACACCTGCATTTGAAAAGAAATGATGAATATTTTATCCCAGTGAAGGCCAGTGCTGATGAATAAAACACAGATACGCACGTCTTTGATAGGTTTACTCTATCACTCCAATCCTACTTTTCCTCGAGGGAAGCAATAACATCAGTCATGATGAAAATAATGTAGATTTTGATTAATCGGACCTATCAATATGATGGTGGCTGCGACAATTCCTCCGGTCTAATTTTCTCCAAGGACTTAGGATTAGCGTTTGGATTGTGGTAGGGTTTTAGATTTATATTATTATAGTTTGATGTGAGGATGAGGATTAAGGCGAGGGTTATGTTTGTGGGTAGAATATGTGTTTGGCTTAGCGTGCAGATTTTTCATAGGAATAACTGTCGCGGAAGCAAATGTCATGGAAACCATTATGACATATATTACTATGTGACACACGTTCATGAGATTTAAAATGAATGTCACTTCTGAAAAGACCCATGTACATGGTACTTTCTCTACATTTGTCAATTCCAATATCTCTTTGTCTGCCTGCCTGTCTATCTGTCTATCTACCATTTGCATCTATCTATCTATGATCTATCTATCTATCTATCTATCTATCTATCTATGATCTATCTATCTATCTATCTATCTATCTATCTATCTATCTATGATCTATCTATCTATCTATCTATCTATCTATCTATCTATCTATCTATCTATCTCTCATTCCCGTGTCACAAGTATAGTTTGCAGCTCCTATACATATTTATCTACATGTGCGTTTGTGTATATGCATATATCATATGTATATCAGAGCGAGAGGACAACGTTTTAAGCAAGAAAGAAATGATTCAAGTCTGGACTGGTAGTAGGCATATCATCCAGTGTGGGAACATTGGAGGAGCAATAATGACACACGTGACCAAGTGTTTAAAGTAAGTGCCAGTGATCGTTTTCAGGCAGTAATACTTCTCGATCGTCCAGTGCGATTATACAGCGTAATGACTGCAAAAGAAAAAGAAATTTGTGCAGTTTAAGATTGTGCCGATAACGCAAAAAATTGCGCTCCGTATTTGCTCCCCTGCGGTAGGCTTGGATTTCCTTCTCGACGATATCGAGAACGCATCACCTGCCGTAAATCCCCGTTCGGTTATCAGTGTTCTCATGGCCTAATCAAAGCCAGACAATAAGAGCGATTAAATTAGGAAGTTGCATCGCTCAGGCCTTTAGTCTCGTTCTTACTATTAATGATCAGTCCATTGCCTCAGAGCACGGAATTGAGTGAATGATTGGCGGCAGCTAAGCTGATTAATTAACTCCACTTAAGATGATACTCTTCCGTCGTTATGATTTCACAATCAGGCACCGAAAATCGCGCCATTGACTAGAAATCCACGCGAGACACGATGGAGATTGTGCGCGAGAACGAAGGGAAAGCTGCATGCCTGTGTATAAGGTGCACGAGTCATCCATAGAGCTGCATTGTTGCATACTGCATGGTAAACATGATAATGCCTTCCCCTTGTTTCAATAGAAAGCAATTAAAATCCTTATTTTCAACAAAAAAAAAAACAACAACAACAAACCACCAAGATTCATCATGGATGTGCTCTATATCTTTCCTTCCAGCTTAACAAAGTATCTTACAAGATAATTGCATGATAGCCCTTGCGCATATGAATACTTTCGGAATCATATATTTGGCTGGTGAAGTACCTTCCTGACAATGCCGTTGATATCATTATCATTGTTATCCAGTGAAGGTGCTCAAGCTCGATTGTATTGTGTGGGTACGTGTGATCTTTGTGTGCTTATGATAATGAAAATAACGATGATGATATTTGTAATAATAATGATGATGACAACAATAATGGTACAATAAGATCTTCTTTATCCAGGGTAGCCTCTTCCATGTCTTCAATGTTGGCACTGCTCTCAATACCAGAGGGTCCTGCCACTACGCTTGGTACCAATCTATGCACCTTGGTGGCGAAGGACAGGGTGGGTAAAAATATCTTATCCGAGGAGGTAGGCACTTGACGGGATACGAACTGGGGACCGCCAATTGAAAGTGAAGAGTCTTATCCACTACTCTAAATGGCACCACCGTTACTCAGTAAGTCAATGTAGCTCATTAGGGGAGTGTCCCTGCACATGCACAGAGTTGCTCAGTTTAGAGGTCATCATACATGTCATATGCATCAATTTAATGGTAAAATGATTTCGTTCACACTACAAAGATATTAAACTGAAATATCTTTAGTGGCCCAGCAAGATGTAATTATCATATTTCTAATTAAGAACAACTAGTTGAAGTGTTCATTCCCCCAAAACAAGCGCATAAATAAACAGCACTCGACCACAAATGCTAACTGAGCTGAATTATGTCAAAACAGATACACTTGATAAAGGTTTGAAAATTGTTACATTCAAGATTATGCTCGCACACATATCAGTAAAACGCTAGATACTAAGTAGTTAATTCGAACACTACTGCTTATGGAGACATCATATGCTTACTTATACATTTACTAACAAATTCAACGATCACTATAAACATCGTTCATGCGTGCATGTGTATGTGTGTGTGTGTGTGTGTGTGTTGTCCATGATATCATTGTACTAACTTCTTAGCGTCGTGACAATGTGCTGCCGCTGACAAACTGGGATGTAATAGAAAAGCAGTTGGAAAAGCATCACACTCGTCATCATCATCCATAAATTACAGGGGTATACAAACAATGAATCAATTCTTGCAGAATTAGAATACTAGTTTATAAATTATGTCCTTGATTTCTTCTCATCACTTTACTCCCCGTCACACAATTCATCACTTTAGCTATACGTTGAAAAAAATATTGATCATGATTTTCATTTTTTGGTAATAATATCGGTAGCCATTTCACCATTTCCTTAAAGAAGAAGTCCACACCAAAACTTTGTCAATGTCTCAAGAGATCTCTGCAGAACAGTGCAAGAATGATCAAAATAAGTATATACGGAAGTTATCATATTTTAGAATTTCATTTCTTTTTTCGGAAAACATTTCTTGACCAGTCAGAGCAAGTTGATGATGTCTTGCTCTCACAATTTCTTATTCTCTTTATACAGAAATGACAAAGATCTCTTATTTCAGCTGTATGAATATAAAACTTGTCTCAAAACCACCCAAAATTAAAAAGAACAAATCTTAACTCGGATTAATATATTTTGGTATGGGAATATAATACTTTTACCTGTATGAGCTAAAAATACCAATGTCTCCGAATTTCATATAATAACATTCAAAAAAAATTGTGAATGCATGACATCATCAACTCGATTATTTGAATATTCATCAGGTGTAGTCAAGAAATGTTTTCGAAAAAAATTTGAAATTTAAAAATGTCATATTTTCCTTATTTCTTATCCGATAATTGCCACTTTTGGAACGTTCTGTAGGTATTTTTGTCTCTTTTGGAGTTTATTCATTATTGGGGTTGATTTCCTCTTTAATCGATCATACACTTCGAACTTTTCATCAATCAGTGACCTGTCTGTCCTTCTGTAGTGCAAATCATCTATTTCATCGCATTTATCTCACGCATCTGAGCGGCAGTTTGAAAACCACGAAATATTGTTCCATTCCGAAGGGGGCATATCCCGCATATATACTTTCTTGTCAAAAAGATCCCCCCTCGCAATCAGGTGACAAAATTAGATTTCCATTGATAAAATGTATCACATTACCGCATCGTAAAATTTTCATCAATTTCCACTTTGCCCCTTCACGCGTATAAGGTTCTTCCCTCGCAAGCAGTTGCTGGCTGAATGATTCGATGAGAAAAAAAGGACAGATAAAAGACAAAAACAACAGTGAAGGGAAGATGGATGGAGTGGAAGAGTGGAGGAAAAAAAAAAACCTTGACTACCGCGCCGCAATCTGTTTTCTGCTCTCATGCGGATAATACAGGTTGAATCGAAAGCGGTTCCTTGTGTAAGAGACACATGGATGGAAAAAGAAAACAAGAGCGAGGGACATCTCCATTGTGTGTAGCAGTCAGTATAACAGGAGACACCATATGTGTACAGGAAGCATGCTGGGTGTTTCTGTATTATTTTTAGCTTATTATATATATACGGCGGAAGGTACAAAATAGCTCATGGGAGTTATTAAAGGCAATACGTGGGTTACAATGACAAATGGTATCAGAAGAATGGCGCCAAGGGACTAGTCAATAATCCTAGCTTTGAAAATAGCCTTTTGAAAATAATATAAAAATGTCTTCAGTTTCCTCATGTGACATTTTGCGAAAAAAAAAGAAGAAGAAAATGTTGCAGGAAAGAGCATTTTGAAATATCCCATCAAAAAGTAAATGAATCATTTGTATATAATTTTTTCCGAAAAGGAGGAACAGTAAGAGGAATAATGATGTCAAAGCTACGCATTGTTTTCTCATTCCTTTCTCATATCTCATATGTATATAATGTATATATTATGTATATGTATATATATATATATATATATATATATATATATATATATATAAACAGATTTATATGATTGTAAACTTATTCACAACCGAATGAGAGCCTAAAGAAATTTGTAACATTATAAGGCACGTTGACAGTTGCTTATATTAACTATTGCATCAACAATTAATTGTGTATGAACATTGTTTTGAACAACGGGGCCGAAAAGAGAAACTAACACGTGTACGCTTATCAGACCAAGATGGTTTTGTTGTTGGAATGGTGCTATGCATGAAGAATATAATAGTCTCTATGTGAACAGCCTCAACATTTGCCCTTATAAGTGTGTGTGTGTCAGATAAAGCAGCTTGTGGACAGTCTGAATGCTTTTTTCTACAAGTTGTCAGGAAAACATGTATTCACTGCATGAGGACGAGCTATTTTGCTTTTAAAAATTCACCCCAAACAGTAAAGTTATATAGTCTCTAATCGGATGCAGAGTCGTGAGGTCTAAGTGTAGAAATGAGCTGGCTGCACTTATGCAGACCTTGATGTGACTGTCTCAAATTGGATGTGTTATTTCCAGGTGACCGGAAGAACCTAAAAATTATGAGACTGAGTGAAATCATACGAACTTTGGAGGAGCTTTGTTTTTTTTTTTTGTCACCGTCATCTAAGGATTGATATAGCTATGAGAAATATTTGGGGTATGAGCTTTCTTCATAGGTCTCCCACTGTACAAATGAAATTTGTAAGATCGCAACTGCTGATCCACATTTTCAAAAAAACATTTTTAGAAAAAGGAACCAGCGGGAATGGAACCTGTCGTCTACTGTCTTCATCATTCATGAAAGCAACACTACCACCAGGCTGTCCTTTGTTGCCGGCTGTGACACGATAAACTTGGAACGAATACCCAAGCTCCGAAATTCCGACGTTGTTATGTTTAACTAGTCAGAGCGGACAAGAATGATCTCTTGCTTCCAAGAAATATTTGTTTGCATACTAACATTTATCTAATTCTAGGTTGTTGTTGTTTTTTTTTTCATCCTAGGTAGGAGTCTGCACAAGTCGGCCCGTACTTAGATGATTATTGTTTTTAATTCTTTTGTAGAGGTACAATATTTATAGATCTTGAGTCATACAGTGTACATGGAGCTTGCCTGCTGGAGTAGAAAACCAATTCGCGTGAACTGATGATAAAAGTCAGCATCTTGATGAAATATCATAAACATTTGTGCATTGCAAACACCTTGTAACTTCAAGCGCTTCATCCTAAGACACCTAAAATGTTGCTATATTCCCAAACTTGTGATATTTGAGAGAGTTTTCAAGCGAGCACTACAAATCCGCTCTGCGGACCTTTAAAACAAAATGACCTTTTATTGTCCAGATTCATGCCACAAGGTCTGCTGCATTAAGGCAGGAGCTTTTTGCTCGCTATACACGTCTGTCATTTTAATGGCCACAGACATTTCTATTCGCTTTACAACAGTATGCACATAAAAAGCTCTCTGAGTGAAATGTGTTCCGTTTTGTGTCTCCGCCTTTCTCTGCTAACAGTATACACCACCTTCCATCCACATCATAATATTATTGTAAAATAATGCTCACTTGAATTCACTTTATGAGAAAACGGGTATTCATAAGCAAAACCAATGAAGCAATATTTCGACAGCACTGAAGATATTACCTACTTTCGTTTATCAAAGCGTTTCCAAAAAAACAAAAAAAAAACAATCACAATTACAAACATAGAAAAGGCGTTATAGACATAAATCACGTGTTTAATATCACAAGATGTATACGTTTACTGCATCTCTCTGCTCCGGAAGTGCACGAAAATCAGAACGCATATAAACGCAGTAACATCCTTTCCTTTTTACCTAGTTGTAAGCATTTACTGAGCTACTCTGTCTAAAAGCTAAAAGAGTTCTCTTTCTTCCCATTTACAGTTTTCCTTTATTAGAAATGAGCCGTTTCTTCTCATTTACAAGGTACCATTTGTGTGACGACAAAAGTATTCTAACTCCGAACTTGATACGCTCTTTAAAACACGCAAGAGCGTTGTAAGAAATACCACTGAAACACCTTAAATTAAGCACAAAACTTGTATGCTATGCTTAAAACATATTCATAAATGGCGTTTTGTGATGTAATCATATGAATTAACTTTCACTTGAAGGGATCTGAATGATCAAAGTCGCAATGTTTAAAAGCATGTGACTATAATGCTTGTGTTTATGCCTTCCATGCACGTCTGCTAACATAAAATGTGTTATTAGGAACCCTACAGGCTCGATATCGCGCAGATAAAGCACGGTGACTGGACAAATATCAGCGGCAATTTTGGGACCCAGACATATGCACATCGGTTTAGGGGTCTTTTTTCCCCCTATATAAAATGTGTAGCAGTGGGTATGTCTTCTGACGCCTACGGCGTCTGTGTAAATAGAATGGTCTGAAATATTGTGTGTGCCCTTCACGCTAGCAGACCAAGAAACAGACGGTGTTGCAGGGCTGAATCGTCGGCGCTTTGCAGGTGACCGAGCCGAATGTCTGCTGCTGGATCTGATTAGATTTGAAGGTATCAAAGACGCCCGGAGTAGCGGACAAACACGACGAGACATTCGCAAATAATGAGTTACGAGACAGCGGTACGCTGCACCGACTGGTTGTTATCAAATCTGCGCATACTCGAAATTTTGCGATGATTTATACTGATATATATCTAATGTGCATTCTGCATTTAATATATAGAAGAAAAGAACTGAAGAATTGAAGAAGAGTGTAATAATTATAGTCAAAGGATGACAATGTGCTGTAGTCCCACACCTGGCAGAAATAGAGGAAAGAGTAAATTATTTCTACAAAATGCCAGACAATTAGATTTTTACATAGTAAGGAATTGTTTCTAATAATACCGGACGAAGCAGTTGGATTACATTCCAGACATTAATGCGCATAAATATCATACACAAAAAAAAAAACACACACACACACACATACACTTATATGTTAGTACATACACGTATATGTGTATTATGGATGGGTTTGTACCTATATGAAGAGCTTAATTGCAAAGTGAGTTAACTCCATTCTTGTCAATTTGAGACATTTGTTATCAATTCTGTTTAAAAACAAAGAAAATAATAAGACAATATGGGATATTCAACCATAATTTCAAGATTATATTCCTTATTATGCAACAAGACGTGAGGTGTCATCGGAAATGTTTCTTTTTGCTCTCTCTGATGATATATTATATATATGACTTAATATAATATACTTTAAAACGTTTAAAATCCGATTTGAGATAAAACTCTTCATAATCATGTTAGAGATAATATGGTATGTGTATGCTTGTGTAAGGGCGTATAACACGAAGACCTTCAAGTTGATATCTACTTGATTCATTTTCATCTTCATTTTTTAACCCTGAAAGGAGTGAGTATGTCATTCAGGAAAGAAAGACAGACACGACGTAAGAAAAAAAAATAGCAAACGTACCTTACTTAACTTTGACTTTGAGCAGCAAAACGCACTATGCAGTCCTGCAAAGTTCTCATGACCAACTTTCTCGAAGTGTTTGGTCACACAAGATCATGGTTCATCACATCGTTTTTACTGAAGCCTTGTAGGACACGCATCTTCAGTTTAATGCCATGCAGATTCCACAGTATAGGACTAAATCCCGAGGGGCACGGGGGTGCTCCGGTGGTCATTACCTTTCGCAAGCAATACCAGATTCTATGGTATATAATGTTAATGAAGATGGTCTGCTGAATCGGAAAAAAAAACTGCACTCTTACAACATCCGAGTCAGAACTGACCCGGAACTGGGTCCGTTGGGGTCACACACCGTTCCAGGTCAGAAATGACAAGGAATGGGGTCAGATATGACCCATTCAGAGTCATGAATTGGGTCAGGGTGACCCCATTCGGGGTCTTCATGACCAAATTCGAAGTCATTTTTGACCCGGAACGGTGTGTGACCCCAACGGACCCAGTTCCGGGTCAGGTCTGACTCGGATGTTTCAAGAGTGTGTGATGTCTTGCCTTACATTGTTTATCTTTATAGAGCTAAAGGACTTTTCAGTGGTATTAAGTTTCCTCCAGTCATCTCTGAATTGGTCTGGTTCTTTGAATGTACGTCCGTATGAAGGACTGAAGGTTTGTCAACATTCGACCACTTTATTCTCACAGGCAGATAATTCACTTCCGTGGTGACCATGCGTCGTTCATACTGTTCATACTGCGTGTAAGTGCAATGAAGTATGGACGTTGTTACATGGAGACAGACGCAGCGCGTTGACAATACGTTGTCGTCGCCAATATTTTTACGTTTGTGTTGAACACGTGATCTAGCTTCTTTCTTTCCATTGGAAATTACAAGTTGGTACAAGTACTAAATAACTATAAACGTAGACATAGACCTACATGCACATGTACAATATTGTTCTTACTCAACGGAAAATACATGCCATTTCGATGCATATTTTCACGAAGCCTACAACTGTACTTTACTTTTGATCGTTCTAAAATGCATCACAGTCAACATAAAACATTGAAGCACCCTGTATAGGGCGAACCTGAAATCAAATACGCCGAGTTCAAGTAAGAAACTGTTGTCAGTATGTATAATTGATTTATACGTCCATTAATAGTCTAACAATTAATGACAACAGCATTTACGTTACCCCGGCCCATGACATTAAATATGAACCACATTGTGGTCCGTGCTTCCATCAGAAGGCGGGAAGGCAATCACCACTTTCGAATCCCCAAGACGAACGCTATACCGAGATTTATCGACTTCAGTTCATGTGCGACGAACTCGATCTGATCAGAGTGTATGGGAACGGTGCCATTTCGCGCATTATGCGATGCAAACTGAAGCTGAGAGAGAACTCAAATGTGTTGGGAATGTAGACGGTGGCTTTCTCTTTCAGCGCGTGACTATCCCCGCATTGCGGCGAAAAGAAAAGGACGCCATGTAAAGTAATTACATTTTTCCACCTCGGTTGTCACTCGAAAGCAGTCTATGGACGATATAGCTCAAAGTATGCACATTTCCAGGGACACGTGATCAGAGAAAGAGACTGGGGAAGCAGGAAAGTGGAACGAACGGCTTAAATGAAATGCAAAGAGAGATTAGATGGAGTGGAGCTTGAAACAAGGGCATACACGTTATGGACAGATGACACCAGTGTACATGTTTCCGAATTAAAAAAAAATCAAAAAACAAAAAAGAGGTGCGGGCAGGCGTGCCTCCTTTTACATGATTCTGTGTATTCTGCCATTAAAAAAGTTAAATCACAGAACTTCGAGAATAGCTGTAAACTTTCCTGTGATGTCACACGGCTTTCGTTTGTTAGTGTGAAAGATCAGGGCCCTGTCTTATAAAACTTGTGGTAGAAATCAATCAATCACAAATCTCTTGAAAGCTGCAATCAATCGCAACCTGTGATTGATTAATTGCAGTTCTCCGTCTTAATTTCAATCATAACTTTTTTATAAGATGGATTGGCATTCAATCGTAAAGTTGTGATTGATTTGAATCAATCACAAGTCTTTATAAGACGGGGCCCCGATTAAGCATTACACCTGTAGTAAAGAACACAAGGCATCGACATTAGCGGTAGTTCGGTTGCCCAGGACCACTAAAAATCGGTGTCGGGTCACCAACTTTATCTTTTGGTGGTGCGATCGGCCAACTAAGATTTTACTTACATAAATGGATAGTTGCTTTCATTTTTACTTCAGGCCACCAAAATATCAAATTTAAAGATTTTAGTGGTACGAACTGGACACCAAAGAAAAAAAGTTAGTGTGAAGCCGTAATATATCTATATATATGATATATATGTATGTATATATATATATATATATATATATATATATATATATATATACATGTATCCTTTTTCTTTTTGTTTGTTCAGGCCATAATTCTGACTTCTAAGAGAGGAGGAAAGAACTTGTTAAGAGTAGCTGCTATGCAGGAATTTATGAACTAATAAAGATGTTTGAGTTTAAATCTCGTTCTTATAGGAGAAAAATTCGACACACTAACAGATTAGAACAGCAACGGAGTGTTCATCAGCAGTGAACGCCAAAATCTATAGAAAAATTACGAAGTGACACGCAGGCACGAAACGCACAAATGCCCGTACTCTGCCATCTATACAATGCAATAACATGAAATATTGGAGTGACGTAAGAGTCGGCGATCTGACAAATGGGAACATCAGTTAAAATGAAGAGTAAATATCATTAAACCGGCAAATTCATGTGATACTACACACTCAGCCCGCACATGTTAGCAATGGTCAGGCTGATGGTAGTTACCAAGCGTCTGTCTTCATGACCGACATGGTCTATGACCCGATTAATTTTAATCGATCGAAAACATGACTACTTAGGGGAAAAGGGGTACTCTGTGATTGATTTGATACATTTGATTTGATTTGATCTCAAACACAAATAACCTGATACAATCAATTGAACATAAGACTAGACATTGCGTCGTAATTTTAAAAAGAAGACAATAGGAGACAATTTTATAAACATGAAATGTGGGCATGGTGGGGGACCTACTAAAAAGCAGAGCTTGTAATTCATAGGTCCCTTTGATTCCCTTTGACTAAAAAACGAACTTAACATAAAAACGGTTAGATACTGAATTATAGAGGACAAAGTTTGAGCTCGGCACAAAAACTGTCAAAGTTGGTAATCTAGTAGTTTATTTCTGGCCTCATCTCCCAACTCCTCGTAAAGATTAAAGTCATAATTATCATATTCATATTATGACTTATTGATAATATTCTCTCATGTGAAGAGATCATGACCTACTGACACATCGTATGATACATCATAATCGAAGTTTCATCTGGTCTGCTGCTTGTAACAGCTTGACATTCGGTTTGAAAATATCTTTCCTGTTACTAGACTATAGTTTTATTTTGAATATGTGTAAGATTGTCTGAGAAAAAAAGATTCAGGATTGAGATGATCAAATGACAAATTAGCTTAAATTTACTAGAATTCCCCATGCAGTTGCCTACCAGAAACAAACACATACACTGAATCAGAGAGATACACACGTAGACACAATAAAAAGAAATACACTCCTGAATCCTTCGCTAAAGTAGCAGAAAGTTAAATTTTTTAGCAGGGACACAATGCCATTAGTCTAATGCCTTCCGTCTATACAGCCTCCTCTGAGCCAAATAGCATAAATATCGCACAATAACATCCCGCTGGGTAAATTATGCATGAATAGTGATTTATTACCGGCTAATCAGTAACAATTTGCCCGTGACAGTTGTTTACCTGCTGCGCAGTTAAGACAGGCCGGCAGAATGAAGGCGCTTAGGCATCTACTGCAGTTATAGCGCCCGCTTTCCCGCGGCGCCACAGGCAGGAAAGTTGTTAGGGAGTCGCCACTGCCGGCATAGTACTCAGGTGCCACCGTCGCCGTACTGTTGACACATGCGGAGAGCGGTAGTAATATTGATATTACGGCCAAAACAAACGCCGAATTCCTTGCCACGTGAAAGGTATCCATGAAATAATGACTCCCCATTTCGCATTAAAAAAAATTCGAACTGAGCCGACGATTATTGTCAACGCTAAATTACAGTAAGGGCTGACTGCGACAGCAAATGACAAAACTCGTCGTCGAGCTAACACAAGTCTCGCTTTCTAAGTGGTAGTTCTGGAGAGGCGAAAATATGCAACGATTGATAAACCGCACTACCGCGGACGCATTTCGTATTTCGTGCGCTCTGCAGTTTTGCACCTGAATCTCGCGCCAACATGAAGAAACGAAAAGTGTCGTCTGCACGTCTGGTCATCAAAGTCCTCGTCCGTGCCGCTGTCCATTTGCTTGAAGCGAATGAGCATGCGCATGAATATATAGCATTGTCTCTTCCGCGCGTTGTATTTTAGGTCTTTGTGAATTATAAAAGTGCGGTCAAAGTGAATGTTGTATGTGTGCGCGTGAATGCTGTATGGTAGTTTAAGTACATGTATTTCTATGTTTATGAGCTCTCTAAGATTTGGCGCCGTTCATGTTGGAATGTCGGTCGTGCTATCGATACAAATCGGGGGAATTTTCTTCGTCTGTTTTCTATAGTTCGCAGATACTGACGCTGACTGAGCCAAATGAAACTCCAGTCCCACAGTATAGTCGAGCAGGCTAAACTGTACATCTCCCAGCAGCCCCGCCCATTGAAGTCACGTGGTGAGGAGTTGTAATATGTGCACATAACTCGCTGGAATGAAAAAAAAGTTCTATGGAACTTTAGGCCTACAGGAGGCACTAATGTTTACATGCAATAGAGATTACTTAAATGGTCAATATATCATACAAGTCATCGTTGTATCATTCAGCTTCCACTTTCCGTGTCATCCCATGCATACCATGCTACAGCAACACAGACTCTTAAATTTACTCGTGTCAGTAATTTTCCATATTAATTGAGCATAATTGTGCGTATTGTTGTTGTTTTTTAAAATCCTGTAATTCATAATGTGTTGCGTGTGCCACGTGTGCAGTGGCGGATCCAGAGGGGCGCACCGGGCGCGCGCCCCCTCTTAATTTTTATTTTTTTTAAAACAAAAGAAATAAAAAGAAAAAATGGGGGGGGGGACCTTCCCCCTTAATTTAGTAAATGTGCCTCCCCTTTACGGAATTCCTGGATCCGCCCCTGGTATGCGTCGCGTTTGCTGGTCCTTTGTTGTCCTTTGTCCTTGTTGTAGTACTTTTCAATCTAAAGTAGAAGGGTGCCTTCATACCACAACATAGGCAATATGTCAAAGTCAAAGCTACGGTGGGCAGGTCAATCACCTGTAGAAAGCAGGACACCTACAGGGGGTAACTTCGCTAATACGATTTAAAAAACTGCCCCTGAGAGAGATGGAGAGATGGAGAAAAAAACGGAGTGAAAGCATAAAAAGAAACGGCCTTTCCTTGTTGACAGCGCTGAATATATACATAAGAAACGAAAAAGTAACACGACAACAAAAAGATGAATATAAAAGGCAAAATCAAATGGCCTCACTGTCGTTGTAAAATCACTTAGCCTGGTTAGCGGAGACGTAAGTGGTGCAAATGAGCAACAGGAGATATGGCGAACACGGGATATCAAGCGTCTCTTTGCCCATGTCACGTCTGTGTTCGAGTATTTGCTTCGAATCAGACATGCACCTCTCTCCATAATGAATCATACTTTTGTCATTTGTCCTAGTTTTTGTTTTTGTTGTTTTATCTTTATGTTCAAGGTTTTTTCTGTTCTATGATTCGGAAGGATTCTTTTTTTTTTAGCCATGCTAAAAATGTATTTTTTTTTCATTTCTTCTCCTTCTTAGCTAATTTTCCATTCTCTTCCCTCTCCCTCTCCCTAGCTATCTTCCATTATAGGTTTTAGCGTACTTGGATACAAAAGTTTTCTTGTGGCTCCTATATTAAGCCGGATGTCCATTATTTCATTCACTCGACACAGATTTCATATGTGAGGGAAAAACGGTCAAGGATAGAGTAATTGTCTTTCTCTTTCTCTTATTTCGTCATGTCTCTCTGTTTCTTTTCCCTTTCTCGCTGTCTTTCTCTCTCTTTATATCTTTAGAAGAGGAAGAAACTCAAAACAGTCGGGACGACCTAACCCATTACGGTTGGCCGAAGTGCGTAACCATGCCGACTATGCATCCTGTGTTTGCCTGCTAATCCATTAACGGTAACATGAGACCATTTGGAGAACACAGATGTGATGTTAGAATGTACGTCGAACTCTGGCTTTCACTTCTCTGCACCCCCTCTACCCCACTACCCCCTCCCCCCTACTTGTCCTCCTACCTTCCACTCGTCCAGCGAGACGTGTGTGGAATTAAAGCGTGCAGCTTTCTTGGTACTCATTACAAACCCTAATTTGTTTTCTTCAGTCAGTTTCCCCCGTCGCCAGCGGGGCATCATGATCTGACCCAGACTTATAGGCATATACGTACGTAGATGCCATCACGTTAGAATAGCACATAACTTTGGGATGGCGACTCTCCTTGAACGGAAAATGTACAACATATTCGTTGCCATGGAAACGTCATCTTAGCGCCATTCAATAAGCTATCTGGTAAGAGCCATACCGAAGGAGATATTATGAAAACGATGATTGAACAATGCACGAAAGCATGAAGAAAACTCGCTTGTGGACAATCTCTTATAAATCTCTTTGAATATTATTATCATTCTTAAAGTTGCATTAAGATATATATAGCTAATATTATTACTTATGTTATATATAAAACTTGTAATGTTTGAACTTATCTGGCAGGCTTTTCAAAATGAGAGGAACTTTGTAGAAAAAAGACGTATAGCCGTACAAAATATCAAGTATCATTACCTGTGTAATAGATAGAATTTGTACTGTTCGAACTTATCTTGCAGGCTTTTCAAAATTATAGAAGAAAAAATGACGTTCTTGAGAAATTATGTCTTTAAATAGGAATATACATTTCATTGGAAAGTCTAGTTTCATATATGTTCACATCAGAATTTTAGATAAAACATTCATTAAAAATATCAGAGCCCAGTTGCATAAAAAGATACAATCGAACGTAAGTCAGAAAATCAAACAAACATAAGTCCGGTATCAGCCAATCAGAGTTGAGTTTTCAGAGACTTACGTTTGATATTCTAACTCACTCAGCTTTTATGCAACAGGACCCAGGTAATGATTCTTTTGTGAAAGAATTCATGAATGTAGCAATATGATTTGTTTTTACCATATATATATATATATATATATATATATATATATATATATATACTGAAAGAAATTAGACTGAGGCGGACGTTGCTCTCGATCTTGTTCTCCCTTTTTAATCAGTCGAGCTTTCGGCCTGTCATCAGGCCTTCCTCAGGATCTACCAACAGAATAATTATTATCTAAATAACCTGATGTATCATAACATGTAATGCAGTATCATATAATGCCAATCTTCTGAAATATCACCTTTATATACACAATCATTCAATCCAATACAAAAATCTAATCTAACATCATCTCATCGTCAAAAATACATCATTAGGTTATTTAGATAATAATTACTCTGTTGGTAGATCCTGAGGAAGGCCTGATGACTGGCCGAAAGCTCGACTGAAAAGGGAGAACAAGATCGAGAGCAAGGTCCGCCTCAGTCTAATTTTTCTTTCAGTATATGCTACCCACAATGAGGCACCGCGTACGTTTGGGAAGGGAACTATCTCTCGCACCATACTATATATATATATATATATATATATATATATATATATATATATATATATACATATATATATATATCATTATAGATTATAGAATATATTCAGCTTAATAAACAATTGTTTAGCATATGCCAAATCAAATAACATTTTTTGCACGTTTTTGAGGTTAAAAAAAAGTTTTTTTGCAATATCCAAATTCCACAATTACCCCATACAATATGATAAATGTGATAAGATGATACTTTTATACAGACTAACTAAAATTTTCAAGGATAGTTTTATTTCACAGTATCCAATACTCGAATAGTTCTTAGTATCTTTTAAAGTAATGTGATTTATGTGATACTTCCAAGTGAAACATTCAACCATAAATTCACTAAGAATTCAATACTTTCAACTCTTTTAGTCTCAATACCATCGTTGTAACATTAGATTTGCATTAGAATATGCATTCCGAGACTGGAAGATTTTATAATATGTTTTTGTATAATTTCTTTGCAGTTTATTGGCTGAAAACCATGACTGCACTTTTTCCATTTCAGTATTAACAAGCTGATTAATCATCGTAACATCTTTCCCTGTAAACACAGGATGGTGTCATTAGCAAGTAGAATTACAGAATACTAAATGTCACTTACGTGTTGTAGATCATTAATTGCAGATAGCTAATAATATAAAGTATGAAAAGCGTTTTTGGACAGCCCCAAAACAGTTGAAATGCACATCATTTTTTGTGTGTGTGTATGTGTGTGTGTGTGTGTGTGTGTGTGTGTGTGTGTGTGTGTGTGCGCGCGTGTGTGTAATGTAATGGAATATCAAGGGCATGCATTCTTTGGAAATTGTAGATGGTTTCATGGGCAACGTGTTGAGGGTATGAAGAGAAGAGATAAGAAGAAACATCTTTTTTTTTTTTTAAGTTGGAATAAACTGAATAACCTGCTATTTGCAAGAGGCATGCTATCGGGAGATACATTTCTCACCTATTTTACTACCTATAGGATAAACGAGAAGGTTGCAAATGGAGGCATTATGTGTAAAGTAGTCAAACATTTCCCTGCCCTCCCATACATTAGGTGAGATACTGTATCCATTTGCCTCATATCTGACATTTATGTTCCAATATGGCTTGTTTGACCATTGCCAACTCTTCTTCGGACTCTTTTCAAATGCGCCACACGCATTGTGACCAACTCCCGTGTACAGGGAAATGCTGGAAAACCCTCAAAAATATTGGGGGTGTGGTGAGTGTTTCGTGTGTGTGTGTGTGTGTGTGTGTGTGTGTGTGTGTGTGTGTATGTGTGTGTTTGTGTGTGTGTGTTTGGCATGTGTGTCATAAAATGTTATAACGATTGGAACAAATGCTAAAAAGAAACATTTCAGGGTTTCTAAACGGAAGTCAAATTGAATGTGAGTGAGTTGCATAAAGGAACTTTTAGGCAGAGAAAAAGGGGAACATTCACCTAAAAGCAATGGTAACTCAAGAGTACATTACAATGCTCACATTATAGAAGTCAGTTTGACTGCGTTATCAAGTCACAGCCTGCAGCTCGACATGGCGCCCAGCACCATTAGCATTGATCCTGATTTATAAATCGCATTCCTTTTGATTTGTAACTCACTCAACGCTCCCTAGACAACACCAAATACACATACGCCATGAAAATTCGACGTCGAGAAGATTAAACGCCGTATACTCATCCTCAATCGATGCTTTTATTTCAGTTAAGTACAGCCCAGACTGATCTGTTTAAAAGTGCAATATTTTGCTAATAAGTCCACAAGAGGGTTCTAGCAAACAAGCTATGAAGATCTACTCAAAGCGCTTTCCTTTGGAAGGTACAACATCATTAACATGGCACATCTTAAGTCTTGCTTGTGCATAAATCATTACATCAGAATTTAGTTGTACGGCTGCGTCGCCATGGTGATTGACCTGTCGAACAGCGAGGTCAGCAATTTCTCCCAATAATATTCCCGCCATGTCTTGTTGTCGAATTATAGTCTGCTGGAATTTTGTTGTTGTTCTTGTTGTAAAGGAATTAAGGGGATAGGAAAGAACGGAAGCACTTACTTTAAATGAATACTTGCCTCTACGATTTATCAAGCGTCACCTGCTTCGATGTTTTAACATATTTTAGAATGATTCGTATTTATTGTACCCACACAAACAAAAAGTAATCTATATGTTTATAGCAAGACATCGTCTACACGCATAATGACACAAAAAAGCGAAAACAGATTGTTGTTTGATAAATCTTGTGTGAAGAACTTTTATTGTGAACACCTATATGAATAATTATATGTATAAGATTTTAGAAAAACGGGTTTTCAAATGTAAAATCCCTTTCAGAAGGCAACAAGACGTAGTATGTCTATAGGCATTTTAAGGATGTTTCAAACAAAGACAGTCTAAAAATTCCGCCACTCATTTTTGTTTTCGCGGCTAGGACAGAAGAGAGCTAAGCTTAAATCAAACTCTTTGATTGTTATTGTCATTTGATTTCATTCGAAATGTCATTGTAAAATAAAATTCGCTTGAGATCTGAAAGGCCTGCAACCACACATTTGAAATTGTTCGCGTATGACTTCACTTCGACGACAAATGTTGAATCATTTCTATAACATCCACCCTTTATTGACCTGAAGCAGATTTTTTAGCATGGTATCAAAGTTATGATAATGATGATGATGATGATTATTATTATTATCATTATTATTATGATCATTATTACTATTATTATTATCATTCTTATTATTATTATTATTATTATTATTATCATCATCATTATTCTTGTTGTTATTTTTATCATTATTATTATTATTGCTATTATCATTATCATCATATCATCATCATCATCATCATCATTATTATCATTATCCAACTGGCAGATAAATCGATGACCAAGTAGTCTTAGCATAAAAACTCGTTAAAAAATAGTAATCTCACAGATGTCATTCTACTTCATATCATTTCACATCAAACTGAACACATTCCATTTATCTATATTGGAGGTAATGAAAGAAAATGAAAAAAAAAAACAGTTTCTAAAATTCAGAGTGTATCAGTCGTAAAATAAGGAAATGTGCAATGTAATGGATACCATGTGGAAGCTACGTGGCGTTAACATTGGGCCTGCTGCCTATACACTTCAGGCGTATTCTTTCTTTTTTTTTCCTCATGAATGATACAATTGATTTGCAAATTGAAATAATGCCTGTAACAGGCACAATATGTTTTGTTGTTGCTATTTTATTTCGCTTTCATTCCTCTCAATGGGAATGGTTAGGGTGGAAACGGGGAATATAATCACAAAACAGTATTGCACATGATTATTCAACCATCGGGTATGTAGCACACTCCGATCATCAATGCTCAAAACGCGTGGACGAAAGCAGGCGATTGTATTAAAACACATATCAAACATTCCGTGATTGTTTGCCACATGGTTGATAGATCGGGCGTCACGATGTGGCTGTAGCTGCACATGCTAACAATTGAATAAAGTGTGCTTTCTCCTGGCGTCTGTCGCCATATTTCCGGAGAAAATGACTATGTAGCGACAGCCCATTAAAGTCTCTTATTACCAATGACGAGTTACTACACAATGGTGTCAACGGTAGTTCAGAGTTATGGGACTGAGATGGTTAAAGTGATAAGATGTCGTGCCTTATCAACGTTCAGCATGATCGTCCAGCTTGTAAATTATGAAATATCAGATAGAGAGAGAGAGAGAGAGAGAGAGAGAGAGAGAGAGAGAGAGAGACAGAGAGAGAGACAGACAGACAGACAGACTGACAGACTGACAGACTGACAGACAGACAGAAAGAGACGGAAAGAGACAGATGGACGGGCAGAAAGAAATAAAGAATAGAGAGGAAGAGGGGGAGAGTGATAGAATGGAATGGAGAGAAAAATGTGCAAGAAATGAAAAATATCTATTTACCTTTTGGGCAAACTCTATATGGATCTTTTCAATAACAAAGTTTGTCAAACATTATAGAATTTTTGTATTTTACGCCAAGTCCAGTTATCATATCCCTATGGCCTCATGATACGGACCAATATTACAATAGTCTTACGACAGGTACAGTTTACTAATTGTGGTTACAAAATTTCCTAAAATAGAGATTGTGTGTGTTTGTGTATGTAGTGTACTCCTATATCTGAGCGTGTATTTATTTGTTGAGTGCAGACGTGTGTATTGTGAAGTGTGGTCTTGCACACAAACGTGCAAGAGAAGTTTCACATTACAAATTTAATACACAGAGAAAGTGACTGGCTATACCATTAATGTGTCAAGTTGAGGAAAAAAACACCACATGCATTTTCACAACATTCTTAGACGAACTTTTCAATCTAAACATAGAGATATCCAGCTTAGGAGTTCCTTCTTCATTTTTACAATACCATCTCCTTTTCCTGCTGTTTTTTCTTTGCTTTGTGTTACAATGAAACGCAAAATAAATGTTCAAGGAAAATGTAGTGCCTGGATATTCATTTTCTTCGAAATAAGACGATTAAGTCGTTATTTGTCTGAAGCATAAAGCACACGAAATCTCTCCTGGTGTCCTTGATAAAATGTTGTTAATTTTTTCGTCGTGCATGGTTGGAACAGCGTTTCACATTCAAAACCTGGTTTATGTCAATACATTCGGCCGAATTTTCTTTGTTTTCCGCGACATCTCCAAGCGTGGCTTCTTGTATTTCCAAAGGTTTCTGATGCTCAACCAATGTATAGGTCTTGGCGCGCTCGATGTAACCCATCAAGTACACAAAAAATCTATATTCCTTTTGTATGTGTGTTTGTTTTTTGTTTGTTTGTTTGTTTTGTTTGTTTTTACAATTTTCAACATTTATTACGTGTATTAGTGTTTCAAAAGGTATAGAATGCATAGTTCTTTTTCGATTGACCTCTAGCCACTGTTCTTTGTATACGCTGTCATTTTGGATTTCATAATTTGCAAAAGCTCCTTCATTGTTATACCAGTAACTAATTCCTTACAAGTTTAAAAAGATTAAGGTCTTGTCCTTCTCCTTTTAATTTTCATTCAATTCTAAATTTTTGGCTTATTTTTATACCGCAAAAATTTCATTACCATTTTTCACAGTCATTTCTACTTCATCTTTACCAAATGCGAGTAAAAAAAAAATCAATGTAGCCGATTTAAAGACGACAAGGTGAGGGTTTCTTGAGCTAAATGCTCCAAGGGATTTAATGGGTTAAGCAGCACTCTTTCTGTCCTGTGGTTATCGTTATTCCAAATGTTAGTTAATCAGAAAAATTTCATTTTGGGATTAATGAACCTTCGGAGCAACTAACCTTCGGAATATTCATGATAATGAATCTTCTTTCAATTTCGAACTAACGAACCTTCGGAAAAACGAACTGTAACCCTTTCTGTCCCATCCTCAACCTCAACCTTATTCCGGAAGCACCAGCTCTTACCTCACAGATGGTGATGCAGTTTTTGTTTTTTTGTGTTATCGATGATGCACATCGCATCGTGAAGAATGTCTTTCTCACAATCGTGCATCTTCGTCTGCAACGACGGCGGGCATAAATCCTTGTTGAATATTGCACTGGAATATTGCATTTTGAATCCTCGAAAGAAGGTCAGCGTGGCAATCCACTTGTGTCGCGTTTAACCCATCAAGCGTCCTAGACAGCATTTCTGTCTCTTGGTGATGTATCTTTCTATTAAGGTATATATTTCATAATTCATTACTATAGTACTTTATAAATTAGAAAAAAAAATCATCATCATTATTTGAGTCCTACCATTATAAAAAGTCACGTCATCTATTTTCTCAGTTTTTAAACTATCAAAAGCATTTTAATAGATACATTGACATCTGGTGAATTAAATTTATTGGCTACACATTTAAGATATTAAAGATATTAAAGTTCAGGCTTCTCTCTTAAGTTGATAAATCTCTGTGGATGGTGAAGGATCCCTTTAGATCCATGGAGACAGTGATCAAGGTAATTATGACATTCTTTTATAAAGAATACTTGACATATTAACTAACACAGCAAAGCATTTCAGAGAGAAATTCTTTGAGAAGTCATGTTCAGACAAAGGTTTAGTGGGCAC
Organism: Diadema antillarum; assembly: GCF_040938485.1. Lineage (NCBI taxonomy): Eukaryota > Metazoa > Echinodermata > Echinoidea > Diadematoida > Diadematidae > Diadema > Diadema antillarum. The sequence goes on from NW_027271321.1 coordinate 766,821, forward strand.
AAATCTTTATGGCGATAGTTGTGTCTCATGCGGTTGCCATAACTGTATTAAAGGCCTACTAGTATATAGGATGTTTGACCTTACTTGAGTTTGTATGAAAACAGTGATTTTGGCAGTGAAAATAAGCGACGCCCGCCAGTGAACATGTGAACGTAAAAGTTTGTAAATAACCGAAATTCTCCGATGTCACACGAGAAGTAATAATAAGAACCAACAGCTTCAATTATTTCTTTTCATTTGCTCAACTTTAATCATCAATTCCTAAAATGTCATCTTGAAACCTAATTAAAGAAAACTTTGACAGACTTTGGGGAGTAGGCATACTATGTTGTGTTGTTTGCATCATGCAATCATAAAGTCGTTCAGAATTTTTTTTTTAAATTATTATTATTTTGCAGTAACCCCTCATTAACATAACATTTGGACGTCGCTGGTAAGCAGGAAACTCTTAAAAAGTGGATTGTGCTGAAGAGTGAGATTTTGAGCACTCCGGCTTATGTAGCTTATATCTTCAGTGAATTTGAGTGACCGGTTACAGCCGCTAGAAAGACGATGATATGATTATGGGCCGCTGTGAAGAAGTACCAGCTTTCAGAAAGTGCCCGCGGCGAATAACCTCATAAGGAAAGCAGGGAGAATGACGGATCGGGGCAAGATGGCTTGAAAGTGGGCCAGAGCAAACAGCATGTGTACACTGGCCACAAAACCCCCACGAGTAAGGAATACAGACCGTGACATATCATTTGAGACACAGTTAATATAAAGTGATGTTCGGCTACTCCTGTTAAGTATGCCCCCCCCCCCCACATCAAACAGATGAAGTCAGCTGCTGCTACTCTAAATGAGACTTAAACACAGTGACAATGCCAAATAAAATGAGGCTCGTTAAAAGCCAAGAGCCGATCGATCAAGCTTAAAGCTAAACAATCATTGCTCTGACGTATCTATAAACGTCATAACGCGTGTCAGCTGGAATACAAGAAGGATAGGAAGGGAAGAGTCAGATGAGTAAGGTTCAAGAGTCGCCTCTGCCCTATGGGCACAAAGTAGAATTCGGTCAGTTAGTTACTGTACGATGAAATTATTATGCTCTGGGAATTTCCCCGACCCTGCGATGGGATATCTACCCCACCGTGTTGTTTGTCACAGAGACACCTATGAAGACAACAGATCATCGGGCACGTGCCAAACCGGCTTCTACCCCAGGCGTCCCGGCTAGAAAAAAAAAATGTTGACGATTAGGTCATTCCGCAGTGACCCTGTCATTGGAAAAGTCAGCAAAACAAGTTAGATTTGTAATAGATGAAAGGTACTCCTCCAAATGAATAAATAAATGAATGAATGAATGAATGAATAAATGAATAAATAAATAAATGAATAAATAAATGAATAAATAAGTAAATAAATAAAGATAGACAGATAAAGCGAGATAAAGATGAAAAGATGGACAAAAAGCTAAATAAGTGTGCCTTAATGAATAAGTAGGTAAATAACAAAAGAAATAGATGATTAAGTAGATTATAATGATAATAATGATAATAGTAATGATAATGATAACAATTATTATTATAATTACCATTATGATTATGATTATGATTATTATGATTATGATTCTGATTCTGATTATGATTACTGTTATCATTATTATGATTATGATTATCATTCTTACTATCATTATTATGATTATTATTATTTATTTATTCATTTATTCAGCCAAATGGAAATGAGAATAACATTAACATTAATAAGTGATTAAATTGATATACAAATTAATAGATAATAGATACTGAAAATTGATGTAATCGTAAAGCATGCCAGAGAATAAATAAAATCAAAGCAAGTCAAACAAAACAAAACAAATTAAATGAATAAGTTAACATATATAATAATGAATAGGTGAACACATTAATAAATGAAGAAATTACCCAACAATGATCGCTTTGGGGAAAAAAAGACCAGGACTACAGAATACTTGTGCTCCGGAAATTGGTGCTTCAAGCTAGGTTTCTCTCTATTCATGAGCATTGCTCTACTCCATAAAAGGAAAACACTGTTTGGCAAAAAAGGGGGAAGAAGTGTGATGTCTATATTGAGGTATTGATAGAAAAATAGATTGATAGAGACGTATGAATGAACTCGAATATAGCGGCCCTACAGACTCAACACTTTGAACAGATGTATTGCATCGATTAATCTAGGGTATGTTGCTTAAAAAGGAGAGACAATAATTTTTGAAGGAAACAAAACGAGGAAACACTAATCTTAACGTCCACAGGCAAATTAGATTATTAAACACACACACACGCAAGCACACACACACACACACACACACACACACACACACACACACACACACACACACACACACAAACAAACAATCAAATAAACAAACAAGCAAGTAAACAATACGTTTTTTTATAGTAAATGTACTAAGTCATGGTTTCGATGTACTTGCTAAGTATAAAATGTATTTCATTCAGTTTGGACGCAGTATTTCCTGTTCTCCTTTTTATAGTGCAGTGAGTGAAGTAAAGGAATGCAGCTCGTAGCTCGTAGCTCTGTCAAAAAAAGAAAGAAAACAAAACAAATCAAAATGACCACTCAGATTAGAAACCTTTGGTCTGTTCGTTGAGGTCTTGGAAGCCTCAAATTTCCAATAATACCTCCGGAGCCAGTCCTCACGCTTAGTCTCATATCAAGCATGCTCTCCATAAATATTTTATTTGCTAATGGACAGTTCAATATTGACACAGTCGGTGGCGACGTTGATCGGAGAGGTTTCGCGGAGGTGACGGATTTCGGTATTGATTGTAACACATCCCTTCTTCTCCCGCGCGATGGACGCCACGTAAACCCATGAAATCGGGATGCAGGGGGCTGCAGCGTTGCCACGGATACCGTTTTGGCGTCTCGTTCTCTGCAGCAGTGCGCGTACGTCGAAGTCAAACACGGGATGGCTGGGTCGTTAGTGCGGTGAATATTATGATACCTAATGGTGCGCCCACGTACAGAAAGATTCTCTCTCATCCTCTTAAATAGATGATTAATTGCTTTCATGATGCATCTACAGCTGCGTGTATCAAATCGCTTACCCACGCATGCTTATGCAGATGCAGCAAGGTATAAATATGATTGTACTCACGCAATTGGTATACCCTCAATCTGATTACGTAATTCTCAAATGAAGTACATTAGAATGATGATGTAGACAAAACTAAGACAAGTGTGTCGCAGCCCTCGTTCTCGGAAACATAACAAAAAATCCTCACTACTTCTACATATTAAATCCAGGCACAGTTAAATCCCCTCTGGTTCAGCAGAATGATCATTTGCTTCGGAAAACAGTCTCGAGAGGAGTCTAATAAAACCACCATTTTTGGAAACCAGAAATTTTCACGACTGAAATTGACACATTTACTAAGTTATCTCTATGCCGTTGCTGTATTGAGACCACTGGCTTTCTTTTTCCCTGTTTCTCATTTTACACATTTTGTTTTCATTTATTGTTCAAGCAAAGTCTGCATCTACTCAGGAAAAAAGAGAGTGCTATATCTCCTCAGACCGTATGCAGTCTTCACGGTTTTAAAGGGAATGTACAGTACTGGTTGAGGTGGGGATTCGTGTTTTGAACATTCCTGAGTGAGATAATGAAAAGCCTCCTATGAAATATGAAAGAGCATGTAATTCTAAGAAGGATTCAACGTTTATTTGATGAAAATTGGTTTTCAAATGGCTGAGATATCCAAAAAAGTGCTAATAATAAAAGGCGACATGCCACAACTTTATTAGGATCTCTTTGTTTCACCTTGTTTTTGGATATCTCAGCCATTTCAAAACCGATTTTCATCGAATAAACTTTTGATACCCCTTAGAACTGCATGCTCTTTGACATCTCATAGAGTGGTTTCTAAATATCTCGCAAAATGTTAAAAGCTAAATCCTCACCTCGACCAGAAATGTACACAACCTTTAAAATGCCTCTGATTTTCCTTTCAATCTCTGTTAAGTCTTTCTTTATTGATCATGTAAAACCTCCATTTTACGTTAGGGCAGTTCTTTAAGTATACCACTGTATACTGTAAACCAATCACATGAGACGGACTCTGACAAAATCTCACTAAAAGGAAAGGATAGTCGAAGCATCCTATATTTGTGATACTAATGCCATTACTATCATAAAGTTGACATCGTCATTCGTCCTGCCCGGAATTATCAAGTTATCATCGTTAAGTAGTTTATTCTTTTACATCAATAAAATTGGATCTTCTTTAACCTCTAACATTGTTACATCTGGTATTTTCACCACTGGCAATGTTATACATGTGATGTGTTTTCTCTAGTATTTGCACCTTTGGCATTTCCACCTAACTTCTTTACACCCACCGTGACACGTACCTGACCTGTTTACGCACTGCGCATTTCATATTGAGCCACTCCAAAAAAGGATATCTCAAGGGAGGGAGGGGAAAAAGGTAAACTTGTGAAATTCATGGTTGTTTTCAGACAAGTTGAGTTTTGCATATCCATTCACCGTATGGATATACGACGGTATGGATATGAGACTAGGTGACACGACATTTTGCTCCTGCAACAATTATTGCTCCGGTCTCATTTTCTACAAGGACTTAGGGTTATAGGTTTAGGGTTGCGATAGGGTTATATAATTAGTTTGATGTGAGGATTAGGATTAGGGCTAGGGTTATGTTTGTGGGTGGAATTTAATATGTTTGGCTTAGCGTGCAGATATTTTATTGGAACAATTGTCGAAGGAGCAAATGTCATGGAACCATGAGATTATTCTCTCCGAGTGATACTAATCTTTTCTGGTCCTGGAGTGAACATTAATGTCTTTCTTGCTTCCTGGATTGGTTGTAATTACTGCAAATATTGATTTTTTTTTCAATGGCTATAAAATGGAATCAAATGAAAAAATTAAATCAAAGACGTAATTTGCCGATCACTGATTTGATTATACCAATCACTGAAGAATGATTACCTGAGCCTTCATAAACCCCTAAGCACTCATACATGCACGCACCATCACACTTTACACAAAATAAGCACACACGCAGGCAAACTGCAGGCAATTATATAGATAGATACATACACGTACGTAATCAAATATCTCTTATATCAACTACAGAATACTAGTAGTAATGTTGTACCAGCGTACATGATAGAAAAGGGGAGAACTCTTCTCTTGAAGCTAAAATGAAGTCTTTTGTCGTTATGAAATACATCTTTCAAGGTGTCCATTTAAAGTAATAATATTGTGATATATCAACGTTTGAAATATCACATTGTCACAGTAACTTTAATTCAATGTGATGTTATTGTGATGTAGCTATGTAACACATGTAGTGACCAAGATTTCCCCGAATCGATGAAAATATGCAATCGAATCCAATGAGATCATATCAAGTCAAGATAAATGAAGTGAATCCAAATCAAACATAATGGTAAGGTTTGAACTTGTTGTGTGGTACTGTCTAGTGCCTTGCAATCGATAGTCTGTGACTCGCATTAATTCTATTGTAACTGTCGCGATTACATGATATCGATATTACCGATAACAATGATTATGGTATAGGGCGATGACAACAATTAACACAAAGCGAAGAATACAAATTACTGGACGTCCCAGTCAAGCTTTTGATAGCTTATGACAATCCACTCCTAAATGTATCTGACAAATAAAATGACTATTTCTTTATGCACATCATTAGAATGTAGGTAGGCCTTTGTGCCTGTTGTGAATAAATCATATCAAAAACAAATCGGATGACTAACCGAAAGAGATGAGGTGAAAACGTTCAATAGAGATGTGATTATCAAAGAGAAAATCTTATTTTTTATCATAGGTATCATTTGAATAGTAACTTTTGGACGAGTCAGATGCTGACTTCATCTGCTCCCGTAAAGCCGACTCTATCTATCAGCGCAGATGACACCCAGACATAGCACTCGTCTTCTGCGCCAGGACACAACTGGCACACTTCTGGGCGGGAAAACGGGTAGCGTAAACAGGCTGCAGTGGCATGAGTGGGCGCAACGTGTGAAGAGTTGGTCTCAACAGATTTGCTGGGGGAACAGAAGGATGCCTGCCGATAGAAGTGATAAATGCTTTGGAAATATGGAACATGAAGTATGTGGCCACACGTTTGAGTGGGTAGCGCAAAAACAGGAGAAGGAGAAGAAGCAATTGGATGAGAAAGACAGAACGCACACACACACACACGCACACACACAAACTCCCTCACACACAAGCACGCACAAAGAGAGTAACAGACCCAGTTACACTCACGCACAAGCACATCTAGCTTTACACGTGGCGAGAGCAAGAAATTGTCTGTGGGTAACGAGATTTTTTGAAAAGTTTTCAATCATTTTTACCCAGATACACGCACAAACACACAAACCAAACAATCTTCAGTCTCTATAAAACTCTTTCAAAACATGCGTTTCAAGTTTTTTTTTACTCAAAAGATTGATATATAGGGAGAGATATTGGTAAGAACAAAATGAGTTTGATCTGTGTAGAATTATAATCGAAGATAGAAATGTATAAACTGTCTAGTATAAGCTGATAAATCGGGTGCACGTCACGAGACCAACACCCACGAGCTATACAGCCCACGAGTCAAACAGCCCATGAGTCATACAGTCCCAGGAGTTATACAGCTCACGAATCGTTCGATACTAAGCAAACAAGGCCGACGAGACCGTTGGGCCCCGTGTTGTATCTGTCGAACTCGTCATGCTCGTGGGCTGGTTTTACCTCGTGTCGAACTCATGAGCTTTATTTGCCCAGTGTCGAACTCATGGGTTGTATGACTCGTGAGCAGTATAACTCATGGACCTCCTTTGAATGTAGAGCTCGTGAGCTGTATGACTCATTGGTGTCGGTCTCGTGAGATGACCCCGATAAATCGCCCTCTCCGCACATCTCACTTCGAAGTAAGATTATGAGAAATGCAAGAATACGGAATGGTCGCCCTTCTTGTGGTAAGAGCTGACGATTAGATATGTCTGTTCTGAACATTTTATGTGCAGCATTAACGGAGGAATCGCACGTCGATGATTTATTGGCAGAATAACTGCCGACGCCTCAATCAATTCAAGTTGTGTTTTGTCACGCTTTTCTCACATCGTGGAGAACAACCGTGTTCGATGATAAGTTACATGGGGTCCGCCTAGTTTGCAGGCACAAACCCTTGTTGGTCGTGAAGGAGTCTGCGCCAAGACTACTACATGCACCACTTTGGCACTGTCCCATAGGCCCTGTGTTGAAGCTTCTCCCTTGTTGGGAGAGGCTGCAGTGTAGTGGTGCGTGTATTAGTCTTGGCGCATGCAGACTCCTATACGACCAACAAGGGTTTGTGCCTGCAAACTAGGGTCCGCCCCTGTAATGGAGGTATTATTGAATCACATTTCGGCCATGATTCCTGCGAGAATACATAATAGAGATGAAAACAAATTCAACTTCCAATCCTTGCATGTTCCATTCATCTCTTCCATCCCCTAACCCTCCCAATCCGCTCTCCCCCATCTCCTTCCTTTCTCCGACTCTACTCCTCGCTCTCCCCATTTCCTTTTCCTATCTCCCCCCATATCTACCCCTGCTCTTCCTCTTCCTCTTCCTTCCACCCCCCCCCCCCCCCCCTCCTCTATCTCTGGTCGATAGTCGCCCTCGACATGCACGAGTTCAGGCACACTTCCTGGTGAAATGCATGAAGACATGCAGACACATCACTCAGTCATGGTTAGTCTGCATGCTGTATATCTTGTTCCCGGATGTCTTGCTGACCCCTCGTCCTACTGTCTGCTTTAGCTCTGTTAACTTCTTGCATTATTCATCCGCGACTTGCGAGCCCCTGATAGGCCACGTTAAAGTTTGACTGGATTTCTGTTCCCAGCGATAAGACCAAAATAAAGGCACATTCACACATGTATTCCTGAACGACATTCGCACTCACAAATATAACAATTTTCTAGCGAACACATTTTTGTAAAAGTTCGGAAACATCGTTTATAAAGTTCGACTCTAGTCGAGATTCTTCGGCTGTGTGTGTACTTGCATAGAGATCAGTGATAAAGCTGTACACAATTCGTTACGGGAATTCCCGAAGATGTCCGAATCGGACCAGCCTTCCCATTCCGTGGTACATCCACACTACTGGGTCTTTAAAGACAAGACGTTTTACCTGAGTTGTTCCTCTTGACCCAAATGAAAAATTGGTACCTCTCAATGCTTTGCTATTTATATTTGCAGGGCTCTACGAGAGATCGGAGAGCTTTGCTAAGATTGGACAAGGCTACACTTGGGAGCAAGACTGTTTCATCAACGTTATTTTTTTTCTTCTTTCTGTTCCCACCCCCCTCTATTTCCCTTTTCTTTTCTTTTTTTTTGTTTATTTGCCGGGAGACTTCTACAACATGTATCTTTCAGTCTGCATCATTTTAAATCCATCTGGTTCCACAGCGAATTACAACACGAGCCTGTCAGCATATAGCTTCTAGCAGCATACAGTATACAGTATTACCCCCCCCCCCCCAAAAAAAAAAAAAAAATTCACAATCGGATTTTGCATTGATAAGTTCCAATATGATTAAACTGTCTGAATGCTATTCCAGTGTCTAAAAATATCACATCTTACCTATATTTTGCAGAAAACGACATTCAATTTAGTTAAGTGGTAACAGAGAAATGGGGATTATTGTAAAGCATATCATGGGTCTGATTCTTCCAAGTTTAGCACTTGGATGCTTTTGGAACTGTATATTAATGTGTGAACACAGTGGACTTGACATAGAAGGAAGGGATTCCTGACATGTTCTACAAAAATCCTCAGTTCTCTTTGACATCTGAAGCAAATCGGATGGGGTTTTCTGTAAAGATGTGGGTAGTTAGTTATAGTTTCATACCCTGAAATTTCATTTGGATTGATTCAAGATTTTTAAAGTTATCGCAGCCGAGGGCCCGTTGTAATTTTTTTTTTCGGGGGGGGGGGGGGACATAAGGTACAGCACCATGATACACACATTGTTATCTCTATCTGTTGAATTTTCACCATGCTTGCTGTCGGACTCTGTGACCAACCCTCCTCCAAGCCTAGAATTAATCCTTAATCATCGCCTATTTCTGCCTTCTACGTTCTCTACAAGGCGATGTATAATTGCATCCGCTTTCTTGCAGTCTTCATGCCGTCGTCATTCCAAGAGAGAGAGGAGGCGGGGAGAGAGGGGGAGTGAATGAAAGTGTGTGAGAGAAAAAACAGGGGGGGGGGAGGGTGACGGAAATTGCAAACATTAATTATGATCAATGATGATAACTGCAAATAGACGGCACTAACTCGTGAACGAGACCAGAGCCCAATACTATATGCGTGTCTGTGTGAGGGTGTGTTTGTGAGGGTGTGTGAGGGTGTGTGTGTGTGTGTGTGTGTGTGTGTGTGTGTGTGTGTGTGTGTGTAGGAGAGAGGGGGAGATTAAGAACAGAGGAAAAAGGAAGAAAATTATAACAGAATCGAACACCAGAAAACAGGTGAATGATGCGGAACAATCTCGGTTCGCTCCATGAGGTGACTAGAACAATAGCTAGAAAAAAAAGGTATCAACCAGGCATATCATGCCATACGAAGAAGTGAAGAAGTTTGACAGAAGCGGCAAAATGCAAGGCGTATCAGGGACAACTACCCCCCCCCCCCCCCCTCCCCTCCCGGCTAAATACTGGTAAGTGACAAGGTTAGAGTAAAGATTAGGGTTTGGGTCTGATTTAGGGGCAGAGTTTGGGTTAGGGTTGAGATTAGTTCAGGATTAGGATTAAGGTTAGGGTCAGGGGTAGGGTCTGGGGAAATTGTCCAGGGGGTAATTGCCCTAGAACCATGCAGGGAAGTCAAGAGGAGCAGTTGCGACAGAACATGTAATGTACATATTTTCAGCTTTTCGTAATGAGGAGCAATTTGGAGTGGCTAATAAGATGGTTGAGATAGAATAATTCTATTAAATATTCATATTAAAATAATGATTTTAACAATAACTTTTACAAAATCGGACACAACCGTTGCAATAATAGCGTATGAGTTGAAAGTAAGATTTATAAGAAATGATCACAGCAGCAATAATCATGACAACGATATAGCAACAGCAATTCAATGAAACTGATTTCAGCAGGTATTATAAAGGCCAAACAGGAAACGATCAAGGGATACGGTGGAAATGAGACCTTGTCTGTTGTGTCAATTGACATAAACTGTTTCTATGTGAATGTGAAAAACAGAGTAAATTAAAACAAACAAAACGGCAAAAATTCATGACAATCAGACTGTTGACATACACACCTGGTGTGGCAAACAAAAACAAATGATTTCTTATGGTTTCCAGTGGTGACATTAAAGCAAAGTCTGAAGTAAACAAAAAATAAAGAATAGAAAGAAAAATGAAGAGCTGATGATATACTCGAACGCTGATCCCCCCTTCTCGCCCTGTCTCGTTTTCTATTTTCGTCCCATGTCATTTTCGTCTTTCTGCCGCTTACCCCATGTCTCTTTTTCTGTCTGTCTGCCTGTCTCTCTCTCTCTCTCCTTCTCTCTGTCTCTTTCTCTTCATCTGTAAGAGAGGAACAAGAACAACATGAACAACAACAAGAAATCGTGATGGCCTCAAACTGCAGTGATTTTCTGAGTACCAGGAAATCAAACATCTAACATGGCATGAGCTAGCCGCCTCGCTCGAAGAGCTGCCGAGAGTTCCCGGGGAATAATCGATAGGGAACTCTGGGTTATTTGCCGATCATTTGAGACCCGAAAGAGTCGCCGAACAGCGCCTGAACAATTCAGCGTGACTTCTCAGATTGTAGTACGGTATTGATTGACGGTGGGAAAGTGAGGGGGTGGGTAGGGGCAGAGGAATGGGGAGATGAGGGAAAAGTTTTGAGACTTGGCCATGGGATGGAGCAGCAGTGGCAGGGAGACAAGAAAACAACATTCCCGGGAAAAAAACAAGTGAAAATAAGACCTGAGCGATAGATTGGAAGAGGCACAAAATTGCCAAAGCGGAAATTGATTACCCAAATCTTTTCACAAGATCATTGTTTAAAACAAAAACTCATAAAGACCTTTAATTATGGAACATCCTGTCTGATCTTGTTTGATGCTTTTGTCTTGTAAGTATATATGTCTGTTGGAAAATGATTTAGTAAAGATATGAAAAAGATAATGTATATTATATACATAAGTTACTGGTGGAAGTCTTCAGTGTAAAGTACAGAAATAAAAAGTTAACATGTGACGCATTCTATGTCAGCGATTATTTTCAATACACAATCAGCAAATTATTTTGCAGGAATTAAGTCAGCTCACAGGTACGTCATTGTGAGCATTTCAACCATTGGAGCCAAGTAAAGATGCATCAGCGAAAGACTGTCGCGTCGCAGACGATCAAGGAAGTGGTGTACGGGGCAAGCGAAGGAGAGAGAAGCAGGTAAAGGGCGCGGGAATTGCTCGGGGATTTGACTTTTATGAAATCGATCGCGCGGTAATGTGTTGACCGACGTATGAGCAATATTTGATGCCGCGATTATGAGAAAAGCACCATCGATTTTTTTCACATGGCTAGAGACGCGAGAGAAAGAAGAAAAACGGTCATACCTTACTCTCCCCCTCTCCTTCTCCTACTCCCTGTCTTCCTCTCTCTCTCTCTCTCTCTCTCTCTCTCTCTGTCCCTGACCTTCGTTCCAGCCTTCCACGTGATTAAATTCCGTCTCTTTTCGTAGTGCATTATGTAACAAAGAAGGCCTTCGCTTCTTTATCACCTCCACTATCAATCCACCAGTTATCAATACAATTTTATGTTCATTATCATTAGTAAAACGGTGTATGGGGAAAGCAACAGCAGCATCGGCGAAGGAAAAAAGTGTCAGCAATGCTAGCCATACATGTATACAGACATTCCGTGGCATTGCTACTCATAATTACCATTAGTACCAGTATCACGTGCAGCCACTCCCTGCCATGAATCATAATCATGCAGATCAACACTTGGTCAAATAAAAATGTGACAGTAAGAGACGACATACTAATGGAGATGGCACAAGTATACAATAAGAGGGAACAGCAGGAACAGCACTGGCAAGAGTGAACCGCAGTAGTAGTAGTAGCAGCAGTAGTAGTAGTAGTAGTAGTAAAACAAATAATAAAATAAAGTTAAAAAAAAATGAGTTGCGGAACCACCCCCCCCCCCCCCCCCCAAGAAACACGGAATTGACATGAGAAACGAAAAAAAAATTTTTTTTTTGCTTGTCAGCTGATTAAACCTGGAAGTGGTCCACTTTCTCTAATTCTGAGCCCTCCCATACAAAAAAAAAAGTGAAGTGGTAGTCGTACGTGCAGTAGTAACCATCACAACATGGCACAGTAGATTATGATTCTGTTATGTGTATTCTTGGAGATTGTGTACATCTGTGAGTGTAGGCCCTATGTATGAATTCTGTTAATCAGAATTTTTATTTGATATTCTGGCTATGGTTGCCATTACCATATAGGTTAAGCACACACGTTTAGTTTTTATTACGAGTATTGTTATGTTAATATTATCATTATTATTATTATTGTTATTATTATTATTATTATTATCATTATTATTATTATTATTATTATTATTATTATTATCATTATTATCATTATTATTATCATCATTATTATCATTATTATTATCATTATTATTATTATTATTATTATCATTATTATTATTATTATCAATATCATTATCAGTTGTAGTACATAGTAGTAATAGTATATATCAATAAAGCATAGCTTCAGCGGTTTTTAACTATATACCGCCAACTCAACGTGGCAAGAGTGAACCGCAGTAGTAGTAGTAGTAGTAGTAGCAAAACAAATAATAAAATAAAGTAAAAAAAAAATGAGTTGCGGAACCACCCCCCCCCCCCCCCGCCCCGCCCCGCCCCATGAAACATATTCTGGCTATGGTTGCCATTACCATATAGGTTAAGCACACACGTTTAGTTTTTATTACGAGTATTGTTATGTTATTATTATTATTATTATTATTATTATTATTATTATCATCATTATTATTATTATCATTATTATTATTATTATTATTATTATTATTATTATCATTATTATTATTATTATTATTATTATTATTATTATCATTATTGTTATTATTATTATTATCATCATCATTATTATTATTATCATTATAATAATAATAATAATAATTATTATTATTATTATTATTATTATCAATATTATTATCAGTTGTAGTACATAGTAGTAATGGTATATATCAATAAAGCATAGCTTCAGTGGTTTTTAACTATATACCGCCAACTCAACGTGGCATACTTACCTTTGAGAACGATCTAGGGAAAGAAAAATGACAAGGACCGACACACTAAACATTGCTCATCAGGACAACCGTCACAACTCAATTACGATGTTATGGAATGGATTCCACTCAACCAATCCGACTGCGCATATCATGAATTACAGTTATTGGATTTAGGGGAAAACGATTTCCGATGGACTTCCGTGCAGATCTTAGCGAGGGATCACATTACGCGTAAACGATTGTGAATCACTGTCTCTGGTTATTCAAGCACAAGGGACTGTTCATGACCTGTGCATAGAGTCATGTACGGCAAACCAAAGCATTTTCATGGAGTTTGATCATTCTATACGGAATTAGATAAACGCCATTTCATTGAAACTAGTGATGATAGAATAGTGTTTATTTTATCCCTTAGCCAATCAACTACTGGACCCTTGGGTGTATGATGAAACATCATAATGCTGCCAGTTGTTTAGTTGGCTCCAATTGTAAAGCTGGTTGCTTTTAGCTCCATTAAGACCATATCATACGAGATTTGATAGTTTAGTCATTTTCGCAAACGCAAACTGAATGATATTATGATTAATAATATACTTCGGTTTAGTGATGCGCAGTGGTAGGGCCAGTTTGACACAGGAGTGCAGGACTTCATGCGTGAACGGCTTGAACATGAAGGACGCCCTCTCCCAGATACTAGGTGTTACCAAAAAATTTCCCACTTTTTCAGATAACACTGACATTGATATCAGCAATAGCTGAATAAGGTACAATTTTGTTGGAGGTAATTAAAAGATGAAAGCATAAATCAGTTTCATTAAATTCAAGATTTCAAGTTAGGTTTCAGATTTTACTCTATTTTCAGCCCTCTGTACAAAACTTTAATTTTGCACTATGGGAGTGTGTGGTAACACCCAGAAAATGGTCCAGAACAATGGCCAGGGTTTGAATGCCCTACTACATAATTCATGAGAAATTCCACCATCACAGCTAGTCTTTATTCATCCTTAAATGTAGTGCATGCAAGCACATGAAAGCATGCGCTTATTTTTTTTAATGTGCATGCATTTTACCCTTTACCATGAATTCAGACTAGCAGTGCCCAGGGCAATCCATCATGAATTATCAATAAAGCATTCATGTGCCTTGGAGCAAAGAGTCCAGTTTTATCAGATCTAAGCCCAGTCAGCAGAGCTCTGAAAAGGTGGTATTCCTGGCATTCATGTCTATTGTTCAGGGTCATTGTAAGCACACACTCGCATACACATCATTGGTTGTTGTGTAAAGTTCAATTTTGTACAGAGGGTTCAAATTTGACCAAAATCTCGAACTTAACTTTAAAATTAACCATGGATTTAACGAAACTGATTCATGCTCTCATATTAAATCACCTCCAACTAAATTTCACTCTCTTCCGCTATTACTCAAATCAGTGACAGTGTTATCTGATGTATACTTTTCGAACTATCAAGGATCAAAAGTAGCAAATGTTTTTTGAAACACGTAGTATAATCTTTGAGTATGAGGTGAAAATCGTAATGGATGCTCATTCTCAAAACAGGCAAAATTTGTATTAACGACTAGCAAAGAGCAAAAAGACTTGGAGATGCAGAGGTATGATGACCTTAATATCATTCACTACTTGCCTCTTGCAGCTCAATGGCTCAAGAGAAGGAATTCTCAGATATGAAAATTAAATCGTACGCGTTACGCTCCAATTCCACTGCGCGAGAAATGAGTTCACATTAAAAAATTCCCTTAGAGTGATTTTTAATTTCATTCGACAACGCTTCCCGCAGCGTATCATGTCATGCATTACTAGCATGTAACTTTTGCTTCAACACATCTGAAATGTAATCTCAAGTGTCATCTTAGAGTGAACGGATTTCAGAAGAGTAAATGATGCGCTGGAGATAACTCTCCACACCTATCTCTCTTCCCAGTCACTGTCATCACGCAGTGGTCTGAAGGATTTCAAAAGTCATCAATGAACAATCATGGCGTCAATGTAATCTGTTACGAACAGTGAGGGCGCTATACAATATTTCAGTGGGATGGAATATTAACTGATTTCAATGAACAGGAAAGGTTGCACGGGTGTGTTTCTTCCTCCCCCCCCCCCCCCCCTTACTAATTGATTGAAATGAGGGGTAAACGTTGTACAGGTGTAGGAATACATGTACTTCTCTTTTTTTGCCACATGTAGGCCGAGGAACATAGTGAGGGCGCTATACAACCTTTCAGTGGGGTGGACCATTAACTGCTTAAAATGAGTGGTAAACGTTATACAGGTTTACTTCTCTTTTCCACATGTTAGGCTGAGGTATATAATTATCCTTCATTGGCAATGATTAGCATTAAAAAAAAAAACTCACCAAAGAAGCGTATGAACGACTTTGATTAAGATGTATGATTGTGGTTCTTCTTAATCTATTTTCTTCTTTCCACTTTACCAATATCTGCAGAAGATGGGACTCTATTGCTAGCAAAATATTCTTCTTAGAATAAACATGCCACAAATAATCATATTTATTTGCTCATTTATTGTCGAAATGTCTTCTCGTAATATGGATTTGAATTAAGCTTACGCCACTCCTCGCAATATTCGTAGGGTATCAAATGTGGTGTATTATACATTACTTAGCATGTGCGTGTGCATGCTACAATTTTTTTCTAAAATCGTATATCCACACTGTATACTCGTGTGCTTTCTTTGCAATCATACGTTTCCTATTGCATATAGGAACATAAACATTCGTGTTATAAAAACAATTACGTTAAATAAGAAACCTACCGGGTATCTCCTCGAGATTACAGAGTAAACAACAACATCGACAACAACAACAAACGAAATAACACGCAAATTAAATAAAAAGGTATTCAAAATAAACAACCCTCCATTTACATCGGTACACTTTGTATTTATAGTACATTTATACTTCTATTTCTCTATCTATATGCAAACACCCTTATTTTAGAGAAACGTGTGTTTTTGTAATGATTTACACAAACACGTGTGTGTGTGTGTATGTGTGTATGTGTGTGTGTGAGGGTGTGTGTGTGTGTGAGGGTGTGTGTGTGTGTGAGGGTGTGTGTGTTAAAAAAACAAAAAGTGGATTTCGTTTCTTTGGTTAAAAGAGTTACAATGTAAGTTTGATTTTTTTTTTTTGCACAGTGTTTGTGTCACTGCATTTCGTGTAAGATTGACATTATTTATACAATGTTGTGTATAATGCAGTTTGTCTTTGTATGTTTTGTTTTTGTTTCTGTGAAAGTGAATTTTGTGATATGGAATTGAACGAAATTCGAGTAAAGAATAAAAAGTGTGTGTGTGTGTGTGTGTGTGTGTGTGTGTGTGTGTGTGTGTGTGTGTGTGTGTGTGTGTGTGTGTGTGTGTGTGTGTGTGTGTGTGTGTGTAGGGACATGTCATGTACTCGTGTCACACAACTCATCATCATTTCAAATTGTTTTGCCACGAATCTCTAAATCTCTGGTACCAGGTAGGCATGTTATGATTACAGTTACAGCTAATCTCCTGAGTGTGAGATTAGGCGTACATGAGTCAAACATCCAGTGCCCTTTGAAAGGTGAAATGTCCCCACAAATCAGAATATCTTGGTCGCAGTCTTACTTGAGTAGGCAGTAAATATCGTTATTCTTATAGACTGTGTGTAGATAATGTGATTACCTGTATGAGTGACTAATATCATAATTTGATTCATTTTCTTCGGGGATGGGGGAGGGAGGGAGTCACTTGATTCGATTTTATGACTAACGGTGACAACTACCCTGCATTTTAAACGCGTTTGTAAAATAGTGACGTCATTACATGTCTGACTGCATGTCTGACTCGAATATTCTTGAACAACATTTCGCAAACATACAGCTTCGATACTCCAAAAAATGCTTGTGCTATCGTAGGGTGTGCAAAGGTCATTTATGACTCATCAAGAATGAGTTTCGTCCAAGATAAAGATACATAAATTCATCTTATTTGGGATGTCTTGTGTCTGCTGTGTAACTTCACACTTTGTTTAGCTTGCGAGGCTAAGTTGTTACTTTTTTTAAAAGAGTGCCAACGCCCCCAAGCGTTCGGATGTGTCCATCAACGCCCGTCACTCTACTGAGTCATTCAACGGGCAGATAGAAAACTGCCCATGAAGCCTCAAACGGGTTCGGCCGCTGGTTGTTCTGTCGACATGCAGACTTCCTCCCAAGAGTAAAACTCGAAGAAAGGTCCCATTGAGACGCACCAGTTTTAAATTACTTTCGAAAGTAACCATCTTTTCATGCGAAGAGTCCAGTATCAAACCATGGAGTTACATCCCTAGCTCCATGATCACATTCTGTGTCTGAAGAGATACATAAAAATCCATCTGTAAAAGAAGACAGCACTTCGTGAGTAGAGGGAACTCCTTAGAGTAATTAACCATCGACAGTAAATGCAGCGTTTTGACGCTGACTCGCCTTCATGCTATCTACAGGGAGGGGAGGGGGTAAATTTCGACGGCGGATTCATCGTCTGGGTATGGCTAATACCTTGTAAGGCGGTATGTTAACCTCGACAGAAGCTTGTTAGCTAGCTGTGTGGCGATACGACGTCACCAGTGGCGAAGCAGAGCATGCCCGAGCGAGCGGAAAGAGAATACTCAGACACATACGTTGCAATCCCGCTCAACATGACTGATATCGACTTTCTTACTGACATCATTAATGTTGCCACGAAATGGGTCTCTCAATATTTCGCAGAGCGTTACTATTTTGCCAGAATGACGCGAATAACTGCATTTTCTTGAATTGTAAAAGATACTTATTTATTAGTAACCCTCGTCTTCAAATCGTTTCGTTGCTTTTTGTTCCTTATTTTGCTTGATCTCTGAATTTATACATGTCATGCAAATATATATATATAATATACATATATAAAGATTTCAGTAGCCCAAACGAAGCACAATTTTTGTAAGGTTCGCCTGTTTTGTAAGTTCCGAAAGTTTTGTAATGCTAATTACATTTTGAGATGAATAAATCTTAGCAGCATTAGTCGGACTTTACAATAATACCAACACATTCTTCTATAACAAAATTAATTTCTTTCGGCATGCTGTGTTGCCTATGGGCTACCCTCCGTATGTATTTTTCTTTACTGGACCTTTATGTATAAAATATGTTGATTTTTAGTACGGAAATAAAACAAACAAACAAACAAATGTGGTGTTGCCTGAAACATTAATCGCCACACTCCAGCATCAAGCTTTTGCTTAATTCAAACAATCACTTACGCCTTTTTAAAGTTAAAAGAATCATCTCTCTATGAGATAAATCACATGCGTGTTCGATTGATAAACGTGGTAAAAATACAAGGAAAACGTTGTTTTGGCGTGTGAATTGCACCTGCAATCATAATACGATAACGATCAGCTGCTTTGAAGAAGAAAATCCATTCTGCCAGTGCAGAGTAATGACAGCATGTGTTAATATCTGATGAAAAGCTGATAACAATCTGCCTCGTTTCACAATAACCTCGGATTCTTAATTCTACACGTGGGATGAATATCCACAGCTGCGCAATTATTCGCCTGCAAAGACAATGCGTCGGCTTTGGCTCTTGTATCCGACTGGACTTGGAAAGCTTAAGGTTTGTCACGTGACTTTGTATTCGTCATACTCTCGACGTTATACCCCGCCTGTTAAAACCGATCGACAATCATTGGAAATTGCCTGTTATGTCGAGTTTGCGCCTTTTCCATCGATGTTACCATCGGCAAGGAACATTGCATAGTAGTAACGACTTCGGATCCAAATTCCATGAATGATAATAGAGATGTGAAAAAAAAGAATGATAAAAGGGATATTTTATTTTCGTCTATCATACCTATACTCGTAAGATCATTGTTACACTATACATGTCATTCACTGTGATGAGCACGTGGTCGGGATAATTTGGGTTTATATCTTTACATAAATCAAAGCGTCGGCTTTTGCTCTTGTATCCGACTGGACTTGGAAAGCTTAAGGTTTGTCACGTGACTTTGTATTCGTCATACTCTCGACGTTATACCCCGCCTGTTAAAACCGACCGACAATCATTGGAAATTGCCTGTTATGTCGAGTTTGCGCCTTTTCCATCGATGTTACCATCGGCAAGGAACATTGCATAGTAGTAACGACTTCGGATCCAAATTCCATGAATGATAAAAGAGATGTGAAAAAAAAAGAATGATAAAAGGGATATTTTATTTTCGTCTATCATACCTGTACTCGTAAGATCATTGTTACACTATATATGTCATTCACCGTGATGAGCACGTGGTCGGGATAATTTGGGTTTATATCTTTACATAAACCAATCACATGCCCACTGCCCCCCCCCCTCCCCTCCACAAAAAAAAGTATTCAATTGGGATACTTTTATCTACTAATATTTGAATCTACTGTTTCCTTTCTGTTAGAGAATTGAACCATTTGTAGATTCGTACTGCCTGTACTGGGATCTTGTCACGTTTGGGCAGTAAAAACAAACAAACAAACAAACAAACAACAAACAACAAAACAAACAAACAAAGCACTGATAATCATATTATACGTGTTAAAGGAGAAAACGTTGTTTGATGACAAAAGAAATTTCTACAAAGGGATTTCTAACTGCCTTATGACACAACAGATACATAGCTAATTTGTCGTCTAAGCTACATTATAATTATATCCAGGTCTACGATATCTCTCGCCAGTCTCTTCTGATGATGAAAGACTTGACAATTGTAAGCGCTTTAAGGTAAGGTATCATTAAGGCCAACTCAACTCAACTCAACTAAGGTATCAAGGTAAGGAATTGATCCCGTGGTGTGATCTCAGTTCACCCCCGCTCTTTGATTTTTTTCCCCTTTCGAACATATCATTAAATTATCATTGGTCAAGTGAGTAATGCGACAATTTCCGTACACTTTCCACAGCTCATCATGCTGTATGATAACTGATGAGGCAATATCCCAGCGCGTTTTCCAAATTTCCTCTGCAATTCTTTTTTTTTCCAGCACCGTCAGTTTCCAAGGAGAGTGTTGCTTCTCCCACCCCTCGCTGACAGCAGCCAGAAGCCAATATCCGAACTCACTTTTCCGCCTCATCCACCGGCTTAGCCAATTATACGTTACAGACTGCGTCCTGCAGTGAAGACACTTCAAATTTATCATATTCCAGATGTTGGTTCAAAAAGAGCCGAGGCTAGCTTTGATTTTTGTGGCCCCAAACTGTGGGATAGTTTCATCCACAGAATGTTTTAAGAGAAACTTAAAGACATACTTATTCTTATTGTACTGCAACAACATTGGAGAGTTGCATGCGTAAAGCGCATAGGGCAGTTTTTAAGTGATTATGCGCTAAATGAGTGCCAATTTATTATGATTATGATTATGATTATGATTATTATTATTATTATTATTATTATTATTATTATTATTATTATTATTATTATTATTATTATTATTAATAATGTTATTATTATTATCATCATCATCATCATTATTATTATTACGACTCACAGCCCCTTCGTGGAGGTTCATACACTTATAGGTGCAGATGTTGGTGCGCAATCAATAATCTGGCAATCTTTGGGAACATGTTTGGGAGGAATTCCACACCAGATTTGAATGGTGGTCATCGTGTCAATATATAACACAATGATTCGTAAGACATTCACACATTTTTTTTCCTAAGACGAAACGAAACAAATAATCTATGCTGTCCGATATTCGCAGTTCATTACTGATGATCTGCAGTTGTAATCCCTTTGTTCAGAATGAACATAAGGATTATGTATTTCATCATCATAAACGCTTTATGGTTTGTCTTACGATACTTATTGGTGCATTATGCTTTCCCATACTGTAAAAAATAATCATCACATATAAATTGTTAGAGACTGTCGCATATTGATACCACACAACCGCAACTTTATAGTCATCGATAATCTTTCAGCATTTGTTCCCCCTCTCAACTTTTTCCTATTTATGGTTTTAAAAAAAAAATCTTCTCGAGTCTGCAATACAAATATTGTCTTGAAGACTGAAAGGAAAAGTCTCGAAGAAGGCATAAAGGGCAAAATTAAACAAACGGTGAAGCTGGATGGGAGCATACAGAGGTGTCTAGGTACAATCAGGCCTATATAAATTTAATAGACATCACATGGGGAAGGGCAGCGGTGTGAGAAGAGGGGGAACATAGAGAAATGATGGAGGAAATACATGAAGGAGAAAAGAAAGCAAGGAGAATGTGATCTTTAAGCAAACAGGAGGAAAAGAAAAGTAAATGAGAAGTGAAGACATAGAAAGTCAGAAAAGAACGAATAATAAATAAGGTACAACAGAAAGACAAACACACACATACACACACACACACACACACACACACACACACACACACACACACAAATGACCAAAGAACATAAAGACAAAGAGAAATAGAGAATGATAAAATTTCAGGTGCAGACTGCATAGAGGGATGCCAAAGTAATATAAAACCTCGCCGAAGGGGTGATTCATAACAATGTAACTATATGTTCAGTGTGCGTTTCTGTAGTGGCAGAGGGTTATACAGTCAGTGAAAAGGACCCATAAGGCATCTCCCCTGATTATGATCTGGCTTTAAAATAGGTCTCCCCTCCTGTTGACCCATTTCATACCTCCTTTTCGATCTCCTATAACTGATAAGAAAAATTCAAGAGGTGAAGTGCTTGTTTCCACCGTGTCATCACGTTTTCAGGCCACTCTTCATCTCTTCTCACACAATACGAGGCTACCACACTGGGCTTCCACGGGTATAGGTGTTTCACTTTACACCTCAGACACACACGAAAAATCTGTAAGTGCTTTTACATCCAAACAAAACTATGAGACAGTTCTACTCTGGTCAACTGCAAAAAACAAACAAACAAACGAACAAACACATAACAAACTAAAAACACCTCTTGCCTCGATGTTTTGTGTTTGATTGATTTCTTTTATTTGTCAGGTTTTGATGAGATGGAAAGATTTTTTTTTTTCATATTATGTTGCGACCTTATATCTACGGAACCGTTTGTTCTATAAATGTTTACGCAAGTCATTTTAAGGTGCAATATACCTGATGGAGCATAATGATAATGTTCATAACCTACAACAAACTTACAAATTCGTGTCGAAATGAACACGAGATAAGTATTTGTATATGACAACTAATAAAGAACATAAAACCAAGATGAGGCCAACAACAGATAGGACACGTTTATGATATCATTCAGGGTATATTGAAATTTCAAGACGATTTCTGTTAATCCATAGAATTGTGCATTCAATATCATTTTCTGCGAACAAAATATGCAGAAATCAGCAGTGGTGAGGCCTAACATCGGTAATAAAGTTTACAAGCTACTGCTTTTCTCAGTTGCCTTTTCATGCACAAATAGATAATGAGTGTCATTTCATTGTAAACAAGGGAAAATTCATCGATCTGTCTGTAATTTTAACTACATATTTCACATTCCTATTAAATTTTGTCCTTGTAACTATTGCTGGTTTGTATTCTGCAATTCACATTTACAGCTCTCTGATTATCATATTGTTCCACGTTGTTCTCTGTTGTTGTTCTCTGCTCCACGTTGTTACACTTTGGTTTAGATAAGTCTGGCTTATTTTGAATGAAAGGTTGGTGACGAAAGATGGCAGCAGATGAATAAGGTTCAGTATTGATCGATTAGTCAATCTAATCACTATACGCCTGTCGTTTTAAAAACTTTATATCATAATCCTTGTAACGCCTCTAAAATAATTGATTACATTCAAGTGATACTATATCCAGAGAGTAAACTGTAAAAAGCCTTAATCACATTAGAAGAGAGTCATAAAATACCCTCTCACGAGAGAATTTTGTTCTTTTTTAAAAGTCAACGTTTATCTAAGATAGGACTACAGGTCAATCCAGCAATCGTTTGAGTTATAAAGCCCGCGATTAATAAGCTAGATTGATCGGATCAGTGATCGATTAACACGTGACGACACGATCATCTTATAGGGCAGCAGAGAGTTGAGGAGTCGTTCTACTATCTAATATCCGGAGTCATAATCGTGTATTGTAGAGACGATTGTGTACTTGCTTCGTCACCATTGCTGTTTCATTGCTCAGCTCACCCAAGTTCTTTCGTCATGGCACTGTCTCTGGAGAGATTTTGGTGTGCTGAATAGAAGGTAATAACCAAAACACTTGTAATGTACCCCATCCTCAGTTTGACCCTTTCCGATGAGGTACTAAATCAGATAGACGTATTTATGCTTACATCGATAATTCTGAGTTTTATTTATCACAGACGTTTGTTGTTGCAATCATGTTTAACGTAACTGGTCTATCCTGACCGTATTAACAAAAAGCTGAAAGTCAAGTTTGTTAGATGAATTATAAGTGCAGAGATGCAAGGCAACAGTAAAAGAGAAAGAGGCTGGGAAGAGGAACTTAAACGCAAGTGCGTTGTAACCATGTTGATTTTGACCACCAAAACTTCATTAAAGATTGAAATGAAGTTTGTTCACTCTCGCTTTCAGTATAATACCCGTACCCGTGCGATCACAAAAGTCTGTTAGTAAGAGAAAATAAACTACCAAAAAAAAAAAGAGAGATACTGGTAATAAATATAAAGTCTCTTGATAAAACGCACATAATATATAGGGTACTTGTTGCATTTTTTGTCTTATCTCAATTTTGTCGGTTAAGATCATAATTTGCGAACGAACAGTCATGACTCTGTAACATTTAGAAAAGTATTTAAGAGACATAAAGAGGAATACACTTAATTGTACTAATGTTTTTCAAGATAGCATATCTTTCGTTTTTAACGGTGTTCATTCTGCCTCAGGTATTTAGTTTTCTGTTTCTACGTTTCATATGGCCACGTTTATTTCTTGGACATATAAGAAGTATAATTCTAGCAAGATATCCCGAAAGAAATGTGAGTGAGCCTTTAAAATGATGAGTCCTGTTCTCACAGAATGCCAAACCATTGCTCTATTTATAGATAATGGTCCAAACCTTCTCTCCTGCTCTCATCCTCCTCATCATCATCATCTATTTTTAAACTTCTCTTCCTCCCTTTTTCCCCTCTCACTATACTTGTTCTCCATCAAGGCGTCGCAGAGGGATGGCTTTCAGCCTGTAGACCGTGATGGAGCGATCTTATCACTGCTTTTATGACTGTTTGCAAAGTGTGACGTCATAATGACTCTCTTGTCCTAGCTGAATCAATCAGTCGCATGCAATGAATCTGCAAAATAATATGATCATGATGATAATGATAAGAAAGAGGAAACAGAGAATACTAAATAAATGGTATGAAATAACAACAGCATCATGAGAAATCTTTAAACCATCAAATCAGACAAAATTGACCATTTTGTCTACTTTATGAAAAAGTCATTAAAGCTTGGTTGCGTCTCCGTATGGTGGAGTCTCTTTAACCTTTAGGCAAACAGTTGCGATAAAGCTACAAAAATCTATACAAGAAAATTTGCGTTTTTGAGGCATAACAAATCAAGACGCTATGACATTTGTTTTGTCGATGTCTTCTTTTGCAGTGTCCGAGTGTATCTTGGAAATTCTCCTCTGAGTGAGTGGGTGCATGACTTCGGAATTCTGAGTTACACATTCTGGGGGGCATTTCATGAAGCAGTTTAGTCGGATATTTTTCTGACAAACTGTTACAAGCTACTGAAATCCTTCTGATTGGCTGAGAGCAAATTTATCCGACAACTTTGTCGGACAAAGTGCTTCATGAAATGCCCCCTGAGTTACACATTCTAAACAGCCAAGTCTGTATGTTTCAGCTTCCCTGTGTAGTCCCACCGTCGATGTCATGTTCTCTTTCCTGCAAGGATAGCATGCATGGGTGCATGTAGGGAATTGGCGGTAGGAGGGGGGGGGGGTGTTGAGGGGTGGAAGGATGCACCCCTGGGAGGAATTTGTCATTCCTAAGCACAGTGAAACCACAACAAGGACTTAATCACCTATTAGTTTACAAACTTTTTTTTCTAACTCTTTATAAAATTTTTGTAAATTGATGTACATTACCCTACAGTGCCCAAAGAAAACCAAAGATCATGTATCCCATCGAGATGAAATATATTTTACCATTTCATATTTTCTCTACAAATGCAGTAGAGCTCTTCATGTTTGATCAAAGATTCTTGCTTAGCTCTAATTGTGTATCAAGGAAAAAACAAAGATTTTAAAGCATCAGGTAATATCCTGTCTTCACAGCTCTTCGTCAATGGTTGTCACATTGAGTCATAGTATTTCTTTCGGGTAAATCAACTTGTACTGGCACTTTTATTCAAATGCTTTTAGCTGCTTAATCATTCTCGCTTCGGACTATACCTAATACCTACATTTTTTCCTTTTTGTTCATAAGGACATTCAGCTGTATACCATTAACATTTCCCCATTTCGCCCTATGATTCATAGCGTTTAGTTTTCTTTGTGTTACTTTCTTTTTAATCTAATCTTGGAGGGTCTACTAGCAAACATATACCTCTATAGAGAAGTGGGTCATTCACTCTCAAAATAGGCTAACTTCTTTTTAAAAATACCTCTGTTCACTCCTTTCCTCTCTCTTTCTTCTCCTTTTCTACCCCTCCCTATCTCCCTCTCCGACATATATTTTTCCTAGTTTGTCTCTCCCTCTCTCTTTCTTTACCTCCTCTCTCTTTATGCCTCTGCTTTCCACCTTGTTTTTCCAACTTGAAAACCTGCGAGGACATGACGTATGGGAAAGTGTTCCCAAACAACCGACAACTGTGAGACGAAAAAGGGTCTTCAAGGGAAATTTAAGCCATCCAGTCCAGCGCCATACTTCCATGCAGCCTCTTCTCAACTCAACAGCAGCTAGGTAGGGAATTCCTCCCAGGGTAACATGGAGAACACTTACTCACTTCAACTTTGCCCTTTTTCAATTTGCCCCATCTCTTCACCCAGTTATTTGGACGTTGAGTCCGTGGCAGACAGATCACACAACTGTTGTTGTTGCGTTGTTCTTGTTCGCCATCGCTATACCTTGATTTTATTCTTTTTTTACGGACAATATGGTACTAACTTTATGATGCAATAGTATATTCGCATTACGGTTTATTTTACGTGGCTGCTCGGGAAACAATAAATGCCTGTATGAGCAAGCAACCACGGGAGGCTGCTTATAGTCCCTCCGCAAGACTATCGATGTAGTTTTTGTTTGATTTTTTTCCTTGTTGTTTTCTTTTTCAGTGTTTGAAAAGATGTGTCTGTGTCTTAGTAAAAGATTATCACTGTCATTTTCTATTCTTCCCTTTGTTCCCATGTTTCTACAAGACGTATACAATCGCATTCGTTACTCGAGCGTTTTGAATTAAAACATATCGTTCATTTTCCTCACGTCTTCGCTACTCTTGCTTTCATTCTCGTCCTCTTACAAGCGAACATGGCGCGATCCTCACAAGGTCATCGCGTCTGAGTTTAGCATACAAGTGCTGTTCCTAAGTTATTGCACGTGTACCACCATAATTATGTATTGTGTTTATCACTTCATGACACATGTGTCAGGAGGTGCAGGCTGTACTGCGTCGTGCCAACTTCAGTTCTGTTGGCTAATGCCTGTCGAGAGAGATTTTATGATTATGTACACAAACAGCATGGTCAAAAACAGTGCCAGTGGAAACTGATATTTCTCACAACACACACAGTTGATCTGTATCGCACAATACACACAAACACACACACACTCCGCACAAAGCGAGAATGAAATAAACAACTAGCAACTCAAATATAAATTCTTCACTCCCTTTGGTTCTTCTCCAGACAATAAATGGCTTAAGCCATGTCCCCCGTGTTTAGTTCTTTATTCTCAGTATACATTGATGAAAAACATCTATACTACCCGCCATATGCTCTGTTTCCTGTACTCCAGCTGTATCTAAAGAAGGTTAATAACTACTTATGTATCACATATAATTGCAGTGATAGCAAAATGATGATGATGATGATAGTTATAATGCTAACATTGAAAACATGACTTTAAAAATGCTTATCTTGAAGAGATTTTGAAGAAAAAAATGAGAGTCGCACCTCAACCTCCAAACAAAAAAATACCCCAGGAAGCACAAAACTGAAAGGAATACAGGCAAAAACACATGCACAGTTTTTCTCGCTAGATCATTCAGAGTGTGAGTCACAATGTTTTTAAACTTCGGAGTGATGACATGTCGCTCTCATGCTGAAATTCTGAAAGAGAAATGTCTTTTTCCCCCATCGTCATCAAATCCTGCCCCTTAAGTCCTAATACCTTCATCATCGAGGCCTCCAGCATGCTGGCTTGGCTAATGCCAGATTCCCGCTCCGCTGCAATGTCAAGACAGACGACAGACTCTCAACCAATTTGACAAACAACATGGCTATATGCACATGAGTATAAGTGCGAATGCTTTCACTTGCAAACCTTCTTAACCGCCGTTCTGTTGCCCTGTTGGTGAGATATTTGTTGTTCTTACTGCTTTGCACCTCTGAACTGAAGACTTAGTTCCTGAAATTGGACCATTTTAACGTTACACTAAAGACCATTGCAGTTCTTATACCTTTGCTACAATGCAGCAATGTGTCACAACCATATTTGATAACATTAACAAACAGCGGACGCAACGCATCCATGACCAAAATGCCATATAAAAATTGTGTTCATCATCAGTATGGTGTATATGTCGGCAGCGTATTGAGCCAAGAGACACATTAAGTTATTAACAATGAGTTACGGTGGGTGTGCATTCACTCTTCAGCTGGAATCAATAGTGGCATTCACGATGATTCAATTCAGTTCAATTCAATTCAATTCAATTTAATTTAATTCAATTCAGTTCAATTCAATTCAATTTAATCATACTTTATTTCCCTGCAGCGAAAGGCAATACATAATACAAAGTGTGCATTTGACAAGTTGTATCATGTTATGAAGTTCGCTTTTTAGCAGCCCCTCAATTTCATGTCCACCAAGTCCTTAATGAAACAAGATGTATTATATGTTACAACATCTGCTATCATTTGACGTTTGTATTACCTATGTATATTGTTTGGAAATGAAAATAAAACATGAATGAATGAATGAATGAATGAATGAATGAATGAATGAATGAATGAATGAATGAATGAATAACACGATATAACACGATTGGTGACGAGTAAACACGATTAGTGACAAGTTATCATCACGATGATTAAATTCAGTTCATTCAATTCAATTCAATTCAATTCAATTCAATTCAATTTAATTCAATTCAATTCAATTCATTTCAATTAATTTCATTTCAGTTCAATTCAGTTCAGTTCAATTATACTTTATTTCCCTTCAGCGAAAGGTAATACATTATACAAAGTGTTCATTTTGAAAAGTTATGTTGTATTGACAAAATTAATGATATCGATTCGAATAATATGATGCCAAATGTTGGTTCCCAATGGGGAAGTGCAAGGCGACGCTTTTTAGAAAGGGTTGCATCTTACTCGCTGTAAGGTTTCATGTTGTAGGAATTGATTATGATTAATGTTAGCTCGAAGGCATGGACCCTTCGCAAAAATCACGTTTTTGAGGGCGACGTCTGGATGTGATTTTTTCTTTTAAACTATTTGTATATAATCATGCGATGAGAAACGTCGCAGCCCAGTACGTCTTGATTTTCAAGTTTTCTTGGAAAGCTCAGAGACGTGCTTTTAACATCAGAACAGATTATGTGTTCCCATTCACATGCCTTGCTCGTGCCTGTATCACCAATGTTATCATCTTTCGGGTGCTTTCTGATGTCACCGTGCAGCGGCGCGCCGTTCTAATCCTCAATGAAACTCCCGCACTCACCTTTCTCACTTTGTAACCTTTTGCCATTTATCCTCGATGGATTTAAGTTGATGTGGCGTTTTTCTTCTGATGTGATTTGTCACGAATTCAAGATCAGATTTACCACTGTATGAGAGAAAAAAAGGTGTCATAATCCGCCTTGTGTGGATAAAGGGGCTACACGTGCCCTTGCAGTGTTAAGTTTCTTTCCTTCAGCAGATTTTACACGCCTTTGAAAAACGTTTATCGTTGCTCGGTGACAAAATATTCGCAATTTCGTACGTGTGTCACGACCCCTCCTTATTTTCCACAACTTAAGTTTATCATGTCAACATACAATACCGAGTATGGTATGCACCCTTGTGAATACATATATCCTACACAATCACATGTCATACACACACATTCTGTATAAGCGGTTATTTTCGCGAGGGTTTAATTTTCGTGAATTTCGCGAATCACAGTTGGATCGCGAATTTAACACGCAAAAATGTCACCATGCACTAGGGTAACAATGCATGTAAGATAGCGTTGGTGCCAATTCGCGAAAACAACATCTCGCGAAAATGTCTGTGACCCTCTAATTAGCGAAAATATCTGTACGCGAAAATAACAGCTTATAGTACACGTACACATTTGTACATAACATGTATGATATTGACGCAGGATCCGACCTGTTAATAAACAGAATTCGTTTAATGGCACTTTAAGGACTAAATGAATCACGGAAGATCTATTAAAAAAAAAAATCATACTTGCTTTGAAATAACGGAATGCACTATGTTTTGAATATGAATTAAAGATTTACACCGGGTATGCAGTCTTTATGATTATACTGTCGAGGCAATTCTTCTTGCACGACTTATTGTCTGCGAAGATCGTACTTTTTAAATTCAAGCTATAACTCTTTGCGCTCTAAGTGTTCATGTACCATTAATGCCATTTTCTCATACACCTTTTCGTTAATCCCAAAACGATATAGCAATAATAAAGCAACAATTTTACACAATAATTCAACAAAATATATAAACGAAAGGATCATTTTGACAAACAAAGAAAAAGAAGAAGAAAGAAAAAAACAGCAAAGAGAGACACTGATAACGGATACCAGAAATTCGTTCAGACGCAGATACTTGACAAATTCAACTTAAATAGATATAAAAAGAAGTAGATTTAAAATGTAAAAATAACAAATCCTTAGTCAAAATGAAAATAATAAGAGCATGTCAGATGCATCCTAACTAGTTTACATTAGCACACTGAGAATCGTTTCGTTAAACATGGCAGGTTAGTGAGAGACTAAGATTGATTGTATCAATGTGAAAAAGAATCAGGATAATCAATGTTTCATAGTATCTGAGCATTGAAGAGTTTGACGGTTATAGTTCGCTATTCCGAAGGTTCGTTATTCCGAAGATTCGTCATTCCGAAGATTCATTATCTGGTACAAAAGTGAGAGAAGGTCCGTTTTCCAAAGGTTTATTAATCAAAAAGTAAAAATGAAATTAGGTTTGTTACTCCAAAAAAATGTTCGTTAATCCGAAAATGAAAAAAGAGATTCGTTGTTCCGAAGGTACGTTAATCCGAAAATGAAAAAGAGATTCGTTATTCCGAAGATACGTTAATTCGAAAACGAAACAAGGTTCGTTATTCCGAAGGTACATCAGTACGCACCGTCTTTACATTTTCGATTTAATGCACCATATTTCTCTTTCGGATTAACGTACCCTTTTCTCATTTTCGGATTTACGCACCTCTATAGTATACGGAATTTGTGTGTTATGGGATAACGAACCTTCGGAATCACAAACATCATGCACCCAGTTTAAACATAATCATATCAAGTTAGCGTTTGCATTCTCTATAATTATCTTTGGCTTTTTATTACCCTTTATATTTCATTATAAATATTGCCCAGCGGGTTGCAATATTGGGCAAAGTTGGACAGCTGCACCTTCGATTGTTCTTCTCGAGTCACTAGCTTGTCTCATCTAGGATAGGCATATAGGCCTTTAGATCTTCACGGGTATGAAGGGTTGGTAGGAGAGGGCAGGCTTGTGGATGATGTTCTGTCATAAAGGCTAACCTTCAGTGAAATATCATTCAATTCATTTCCGATTATCATTTCATGGGGGGGGGGGATATACATAAAATAGACAGTAATTAGTGTCACCGCTCTGAGGTTATATTGATGCGATTAAATATTCATGGAAAATTTTGTTTTGAGAGAGGTATAAGCAAAATGCATGATTTTCCTTTCTTTTACTACGGTATTAGGTTGGGACTATTCCCTGAAACAGCTGATATATACGCAACGCAATGGAGCTACAATGTATTATAAGTCAATGCTTTAACATTATGACATGAGTTGAACGGTTAAAGGGATATTCCAGACTATTTTCATTATTTCACATCATATAGTACATAAATCGACAACTCCATGTATAGATTTGTGGAAATTTATTGTGGTTCTTGAGCAGGGAAATAATACTTTGAAAAACCTTAAACAAATTACACTGAACAAGGATGATGGCATAGGAGGTTCACATATTTCAGAAATGTAGCAATGTAATTCCATTACAATACCGCTTGCTTGCAAGTTCATCTGTGTATAATCTATGCATGCCTTCTTCTTTTGTTCTGCTTCCTTGAGCCCCAACTCATGCATTCTTATGGTGACTCTGGCATGTCATCATCCTTGTTCATGGCATTTGCTGTAAATTTTGAAAATATTCTTATTCTTCATCCCAATTATCATAAATTCTGAAACTCTGTCCTCGGTATTACTAATTCATAGTTGTTCAAATGTAAAAATCTGAAAACCATCCGGAGGTCTCCTTTAAGCACACTCGCGCTGATTTCACGAACATGACATAACGTTGGCGGGTCTGTTTCACGTACGCCGCGTTACACACCCTGTCACATTTTCGGCGCCGCTAATATAGGCCGACTTCCTTGCTGTAAGGTAAATCTACAGCATGGCTGTCACGTCGGGTTGGATGTGCGTTGCACAGAATCGCAGTCGAGGCCTGGCCATTCCCCCACCCAAACAGCAACTACCCCCCCCCCCCCCCCCATCGATCTGAGTTAAGATGGGAGGATGCATATTTTAAGGAAATATATCATGCTGCCATTTTGATGACCGCGATATCCTGGAAACCCCGTTTACGTCATTCGTAATGTTGATCAAAAGGTCCTTGGTTATGTAATAACAGCTCAAAAGACATCTACCGAAATAGCAAACACGCATGCATTGTAAAGCCCGTGGAGACAAAACTACCTTGTAAACAACTTATACTTATCATATATGTATATATATTTTCATATAGTAACAACACTGTGTTTACACATGTACGTATAATTATGTGCATGTACAAAGGTAATGCAGGAATCAATAAATCAAATAAGAAATGCGTTTTTCTAACATAATTTCAGTACAGACCTCTTCACTGCTCTTATTTTCAAAATCATGGAAAATATTTACTTTAAAAAAAAGGTCATTGAAGTCTTATGTAAAATTTGCAAGATAATCATGATTTAGATCAATTCGTTTCGTAGAACTGGTGCTACTGGTTACAAATAAATTGGATTTCACGAATTCAGTATTCATTTGATATCTACATCTAACATTTACTTAATGTTGTCCGTGCCTCAAAGACACAAGATGTGAGGTTTAGGCATAAACGTGTAATGAAGAAAATGTTGGATAAATGTCAATACTTTAGTCTTTGACAGATTTAAATGCAACTTGAAAATTGCACAGATGGTTTTTTTGTGGGATATATGCCTCACTTTAAAAAAGGATTTCACGCAAGGACTGTTGCGCAAGGCAAGGCAAAAACCATCGCTGTCACTTAGGAATAGTTCCTGTTATAAATTTAATTAGTCGGCTTGGGAGGTCATGTTTTGTGTAATTGTTTTGGGGTG
The DNA here is from genome assembly GCF_040938485.1 of Diadema antillarum. Taxonomy (NCBI): domain Eukaryota; kingdom Metazoa; phylum Echinodermata; class Echinoidea; order Diadematoida; family Diadematidae; genus Diadema; species Diadema antillarum. The sequence goes on from NW_027271321.1 coordinate 799,963, forward strand.
GGAAGGGGACTATTACTTTTGATCTAAAAAAAAATCACGTAATAACCGCGTGATGCCACAAAAGTCTTTTGCAAGTACGAGTTGGCTATTCTTTCTATTGTTTGAACATGGAGATGCATAGATACACATGTGTGATTACTATAATCTATCTACTTTTTATCTATCTGTATATTGGTATGTATCTTATGTATATAAATATGCATTTACATATCATAATCTATAATATATAATACATAATATATAATATACAGCAAAAAAAGAAAGAAAACACTTTTTCCATTACATATTTTTCATAGAAGATTTTGGTAAAAATCTGTGTGTCATATACCATATTAAAGGTTATTTAATTGGCTATCAACCCAGTAGGTTAGTACAAAGGGAAATTTTATGCATGAGTGAACACATTCGTTTTTTGTATTCCAAGGCACAAAAGTAAAAATTGCAGAAATTGACATTTTGGCATTCATTTGCGAATGCCGCTCAAGATAGCATTGACAACAAAGGTCCAGTTTAACTGAATGAGAGACATGAATGAATGGCAAAAATACGTTTTTGCTCTCTTGTATCTCCTTATATCCTCAAACAAAAACAAGTGGGAAACTAAAGGGGAAAATAAGAGTTTTTTGACAACTCAAATTCAAATGACACAGGGGGTAAGTTGCAAAGGTATTAAATAAAATGGAAAGAATTTCTGCATTTCGTTCTTTCAATCTAGGAATTTTGAAACTAAGTTGATGAGATGAATTCAAGAACTAAATACTATTTTCAATTTTCTTAATTTGAAACAACATTTCAAATTTTTACCATTTTTGATAATATTGCCCCTTCTCTAATGTCATTTTAATTTGGATTTGACAGAAAATTCTTCATTTTCTCCATGATTTTTTTTTCTTTTTCTTGGGGGCTACAATTAAAGACATTAGAGAGATCAGTGAGTGATTTTTGACAATTGATTTGTGTTTCTTACTGTGTTAAATTCGTCTTTTGTTCTCGTTGTTATATGGAAGAGCACATGAGAACTCATCCATTTTTGCAATTATTACTTTTGTGCCTTGGAAGAGAAAAACGTCTGTGTTTACTCACGCGTAAAGTTTCACTTGTCTTTTTAATAACCTAGCAGGTGGATTGCCAATTAAATTACCTTTAACATCGCATATACAGCATCAATATTTAGTCAAGTACTCTACGAGAGTTTTTTTTTTTTTTTTTTTTTTTTTTGCTGAGTGCATAACATAATATAATATAGGTTTTCCCGGCCAATTTCGCACTTCTTTCAGTCCAATTCCTAATTGCTGCATTCAATTTAGCACAATTTAGCCTACATGGCATGTTCGGTATTTCAATTTTATAATCTTTTCATTCAAATTCATTTTGGAGCATTCAAATTACCTTTAGCATCATTCGAATCAGCACTTTTTCAGTTCAAATTCGTAAGACAAGCACCATTTTGCAAATCGTTCATTCAATTTAGCAGGATATAGTCACGTGATCACGAATACGCTGTGCTCGTTCATTCGAATGCATTCTTGGGCATCCAATTTTGCATTTACTACAGTCAATTTAGCAGACACGTTTATGCTTTTATTCTTTTTTTTTTGCTTTCATTCATCATAGGTATTGTTTGCAAGCATCATAACATTTCATATTTTCGTATTCATTCTTTATTCTGATATCACCTTTGCAACAGTACTTTCATAATAGGTGTACGTGTTTATAATGTTCGATAGCATTATTTCATTCACAGATACATTAATCTTAAGTTTGTTTAGACATTAGTTGGGAGAAGGAGGTTTCCATTTACATCGTGATTATTTCTATCATCTGCATGTTTCATTATTTTCATTTGGTGGGTGCTATATTGCGTTAATCATCATTAGGAATAACGTTCTTGGATCAGCTCTTGCCATCAATTTGTCAAGGTTATTACCCTCAAATGCTTCTATGATTCTTTCCCTGTCTTCTTGAGAGATACGCCTGTAACCAACTGGTGATGCCATGACTGGACATAAGAAAGTGAAGTGAATCTATGGTACTGGTGCATGTATAGTTCTGATAACATGTATGAAAGAAGAGGGGTGTTACAGTAAAACAAACTTGAGTTATTTAGGGTCAAAGATACCTTTACAATATACTTAACAGTGTGTGGATAAAATAAAAATTCACGTTTAAATACATATAAATCAGGCTTCTCACCTTTTCAAAATAGCATTAACATTACGCCAATTTGAATGAACATGTTTGGAATTTGACTGCCCATACGCAAATTTGAATGACTGAAATACCCTTTTCCGCCAGTGCTGGCGAATTTGAAGAGCACGTGCCAATTTGAATGGCCGTTTTACGGATTCGAAAGGCACATGTGCGAATTTCATTGATCGAAATGCTAAATTGAACGAACAAGTTGCACTTTTGAACGACAGAATGTGCAGTGACGAGGGTTTTCGCTAAATGGAATGAACCTGTTATCAAATAAACTGACAAAAGTGCGAAATTGGCCGGGAAAACCTATATATAATATATAACATATATAATATAATATACAAAATATACAGAGAGAAACAGTCCATAACATTTCTATGACTACCTAATTTGTTAACACAGAATAGAGTCATCTTGTATATTGTCATAATTCATGTCGACCCTGAAGAAAACGTATATATCTATATTTTAAAAAAAAAAATCTGTGTGCTCGCACACGCACGCGCGCGTGGAATGTGAGTGTGATTGTGCATCTAATTGTGAGTGTAAATTTTTAGTCTTTTACGGAATATGAGCAGGCACACGTTATCACTGGGATAGGACTGGAGGGTTTTACAAGAAAATGCACATAGTTGTGTTTTTTTTCATAGATTATAATGTGGGCAGTTTCTTCCAAAACTTTCTTTTAAATGTTGGATTTAGCAATGACAATAAAATCACGAGGATAAAGAAACGATGCATCAAGGAGTCTTTTTAATGTGTTTTTTCTTCTCTTTATGAGCCTTCTAAGCTCCTGTAGTCCTCTTTTAAAAGCTTAGATTGTGAGTGTAGAGGAAATGTGACAATTATGCTCAAAAGCATGCACAGATATAGATCTTGTCTTCTCAAAGTCAAACACGATCATCTGTGACGTCAAAGGCACTAGCATTGTTCCCTTGGCGATTAAGTAGGACATCTAATTGACCTTCGGATTCTTTAACTTGTGATTTATTTTACAATAGAGAGACACGTGACTTTAATTAGAGTGTTCCGTAAGGAGTGCCCGATAGTGTTGAGTAGGTTTTATCTCTATTTTTTTCTTCACTGATTTGTATGAATTCATCGTCTTTCTTGCCTAACTCCCCTTGAGTAACTCTTGCGTTTGTTTTTCCTTTTTTCCCCATAACACTGCCAATATGGGACAATGGGCATAATGTTAACTAAAGCGGTGCTCTATAACTCAAAGTGTGAATATCATACTTATTGCATAAACATAATTATCCCAACATTCGATGTGTATTATTTCTACAGCACACAGTCTGTTTCGGACGAGTTTTCCAGGAGAGAGAATTTACCTTTATGTCAAAGTATGTTCGATTTTGCTTATTGAGAACATGGCTTTTCAAAAGAAAATTCTGACACACAAATACAGACACGGACACAGGCATATACACTCACACCGTCACGTTAAACACCACTACATACGACAGTCAACTGAATTTTGGATAACGGCTTTCTCACAAGTTAGACTGTCAGCGTAAGAGTGTTACTTTAGTATATCGCTGAGCTATCTATCAGATTTACAGATCGTCAGATCATGAACAAAAGATACCCATGTGATATTAGAAACATATCGTTACAAAATATAATTACTCCCGTATACGAGATTGTGTAACATGACAGGTGTTATGTGGGTCAAGTTCACCACGCATTTCCTCTCCTAAGTCAAATTAAAAGGGGTCAGATTTTGAATACGTCATTCGCTGCTGCTTCTGACCTTTCTTGGTGCAAGTACACATATCCAGGAAACGAGGCCTTGGTCTGAAGATATCTGAGTGAGATGTTCCTTGCGTTCTGTCCCCCCCCCCCCTCTCCATTTTGAATACCCTATCATATCAAATTTCTGTTATTCTTAACTTGCAAGTATATCTTTAATTCTTTAAAACGAAATCCTGTTCGAGAATTATAAATTCAAACAATGCTCTTAAACCTTTGTTGATTGGTGGACTATGGGACCAATGTTTTAAGATGTCGTGGTTATGTAAACGAGGCCTGCTTTCGCACCTAACATAATTTTTATGCTTATATCAACTAACGTTCTCTTTCCTTTTGAATAGGGTGGGGATACAAAGTTTTGCTAGGTTCCCGAGCCATTGTAAACGAACCTCAGAGGCCCAGTTTTATTTGAGATTGTTTGCTTGGCTTTCGTTCAAAAGCAAGGGGGTCCTGGCAACCTCTTCGCCATTTTGCTCATGAGACAGAAGAAGAAAAAAAAAGGAGAAGATTGTTCAACGACAGTCTTGCCAACAAGACCCTTGAGAGGCGCATCACTCCTAAAAAGAAATGAAAGAAAAAAAGTCGTTTTTACATGAGTAGAATCGTAACTTTGCTGGATGACGACCAATAGGATGGCAATTATGGCACTAAATAGATCGTGCAATCGATTCAATGTAATTTAATTAATAAAATACATGTAGAGCAGCCAGGAAACAAAATATGACAACAGTAAAGGGAAAGAAATAACAACCTTACCAAAAAAAGGAAAAGAACAAAATACAAAAAAGAAACCTTTATAAAAGCCCATAAATATCAAAGGTTTGTCCATTTGGTTATTCAGTGTGTTATTATTTGGGGACCCTTTATTGGCAATTTTTATATTCTCACGATTGTGTAAAATTCAAAACATGTACTATAAAATTGAAAAATATATATAATAATTATACCACACACGAGAAACATCTTGTCGGAGCCTCTGCAAAACGTATTATCCTCCGATATACTGACGCCTAAGTTTCATAGTCAAAATTATAGTTTGTCTATCTATCATCAATTACATGCATACATCATGATATAAACTAGTCTAGTAAAAAAAAAAGGCACATAAAAATTCTATCTATCTAATTTTTGACAAAGATACCGATGAATAAGACAAGAATTGTGATAATAGTAACAATGATAGCAACAAGAGGAGTGTGAAATAAATGTGTATGGATACCACGATGTATGGCAGATGTATAACAACACAAAACAGACCCGTTATATTCGGACAGAACAATAGTATTACCGTCTCTTCTTCTTTCTTTTTTTTTTACATCCAGTCCTGCACTAGTTCACAACGCGAATATGGGTCATCGAATAAAGCCACCAATCCATGGAGAGACTGAAATCAGATTCGATTGTGAAACATGGACCAAGATGGGGGGTCAAGCCAACAACGTAAAAACGAGTAGATGTGATTATGTAATTGACTTTCTCGTCGGTGACAACAAATTTGTATTGTACGTCCATATACAGTTGTACAAGCCTTGGCCTCCTGCATCGACGTTACACACGTTAACTACTTTTTCTTATCAAACATAAGCTCATGATATCACTTTGAACAATTTCTTTCTCTCCCTCTCTCTCTTTCTCTCATATACATACTTGTATATATATATATATATATATATATATATATATATATATATAGACATGTATATATATATATTATGTATATTATATATTATATATTGTATATTATATACATGTATATATATTAGATATATTATATATTATATACAGATACATATATATATTTTTATTATATATATATATATATATATATATATATATATATACAAGTATGTATATAAGGGAAAGAGAGAGAGGGAGAGAAAGAGATTGTTCAAAGTGCATCATGAGCTTATGTTTAATAAGGAAAAGTAGTTAACGTGTGTAACGTCGATGCAGGAGGCCAAGGCTTGTACAACTGTATATGAACGTACAATAGAAATTTGTTATCAACGACGAGAAAGTCAATTACATAATCATGATTATCATATAGGAAAAAGAGAAAAGTGCGTAGCTTTGAAATTATCATACCTCTTACTTTTCCTCCTTTTTTTTTAAATGCACGAGTTGAAATATATATATATATATATATTTATACGCTGTATGTGTGAGTATATATGTTTCATCAATATATGAATACATAGTATACGTATTCTTTTTAATGCAGTACATTCTAGGCGTCCCAAATAGGCTCCTGTGGGACGCAGTTGCTTGTGGCATTACGTGTCTAACACAGACTTCGTGACCCGCTATTGGTATCGACTCTCATTCATCCTCCGATATAGGGGACGATCGGCATGGATTAGAAGGGGACACCTTTGCGTCAGGCTCCAATAACGCGCGTTTACCCACACCTGTGACTCAACTCGGAAGATGCAGTGTTCCCGAGGGGATTTTTCTGTTGGCATTTACCACCACCTGTTAGCTCATTCCATTAAAGGGATGGTACAGTATTGGTGGAGATGAGAATAGGGCTTTTAACTTTTGGCGAGAAACCTAGAAAATACTTATGAAATAGTACAGAGCATACCATTGGGGTGTAACAAGAGGAATTCAAAGTTTATTTGATGAAAATCGGATTTGGAATGACTGAAACATCTAAAAACAAAGTAAAGCAAAGCGACCGTCACTGATCGTAATAAAATGTGGGTCCCACACTTTATTAGAATCGCTCTGTTTTGGATATCTCAGCCATTTCAAAACCGATTTTTATCAAATAAACGTTGAATTCCTCAAGGAATTACATGCTCTTTCATATTTCTTAAGAGGTTTCTCATTATCTCACCAAAAAATGTTAGAAACCTGAAAAAAAGGTCTCAACCAAAACTATACGATCCCTTTAACCTTGTCATAGACAACGATACGAGTATCATGTACAAGTGCAATGACGTTCTTTGCAATGTGATTCTGAAAGAGTTAACGCATATGTTAATAGGTTGTCTATCGCAAATTGGAGCGTGAAGGTTTCGTCTTCAAGGGAAGTATAGGTCTATATCAAATAAGTGTCCCAAAGACTTCGAATAGACATCTATTCGTGTATTAATCGAAAGAGAAAGTCTAGAAATAACCACAGAGCATATTGATTTGAATTGACCATCTTCATCCTTTTACAAACAAATGTTGTAAGAATTTGAACAAATTCCTCCTATATAACACAAATAATTGATCCTATATTTAACCATGTGGAAGTTCTCTATGAATTAGACAATATCAATGATCTTCAAATTTAAAAACAGAGATGTTTAAACACAAGCAAAATTCGCTACCCGAAACTTTAAGCATTTTTTTTTTTGATGCAACAAAAACATTCATTTATTTCCATCATAGACCCGCTATGATATTAATTTGAATAACCAAACAGTTTTACAGGCTCACAAATCCTTTAGAAACTATATGGACTTGATATATGGAATGAAATTTTTTCAAAAGAAATTTAAAGTAATCATAATAGATCAATCTCATAAAAGACAACATTGAAATGCATTTTAGCATTGACGAAAACTAATATAGAAACGCAATGTTATGTCAATTCATTGTTATCTTAGGCATAAGCACATCAAGCACATGTCTTCCATTTTCCGACACTTCCCCCGTGTATTTTCAATGGAAGACGGAATGTTAAAACCATAAAATTATGTCGCATTCACATTATCACTACCCTGTCAAATTGCTATTAGAGCAACTGCTATATAGTGTGCAGCATGTGGCTACTTGCTCTCATCTTATCATATGTGAGAAGAATCTTCTGTACCCCCGAGTATTAATAGTCATTCTCTTTTGTTTATCCTTTAGTTTGGTCTTTAGTTGTACCCGCGCTCCTCATTCTGTTCTTCACACTAGGCTTTTGTTGGGATGCACACACAACAAGCTTTGCTTTTTAGTAGGTTCCATCGTATTTCTCTATAGCATTTTTTACTTTGATTGAAAATGACACATCGACCGCTATGTACTATGTTTGTATTTTTTTTTTGATATATCCAAGCTGGACATTCTGCATAATTATATTTTGTTATATCATCTTATGTATTTTCCATCGAGAAATACAAAAATAAAATTGAAATTGAAAATTGAAATTAATTATCAATATGGCCATGCCGTAATCTCCCACCCCACCTTGCACTTGTCATTTCTCCTCCTTCTCAAATGTGTGTGTAATATCCTAGAAAACATTTTTTAGTCGTATTGGTATGAGGAGAGAGATGTCGTCCAAGAAGCATTATTATATAATTATGTTATTATGCAGATGAGAGATATATCTATTCTGTATCGGGTACTTTCAACAAGTTTAGTTTCAAGTGGCAGTCACTACAACATTTGTTTGTGTAAACGTTACGAGAGAAATGTTAAGAAAAAAAAGGAGACTATGGTTGAATGATCTGAATTTGTATTATGTTGACATGGAGATAATAAAATAGTCCACGGAGGGCTAAAAAGTTTGGAGGAAAAAATCATTATATATTTATTGTGACGGGGCCCTGCAACAGTTTCCAGCTATGTTATGGGAAAAATGCAATAATCTTGCTAATATATTGTGCATCTAAATGATACCATTGTTTGTAGTTTGTTTTCTTAGAAAATTGAATTTTGCCACAATCTTTTGGTTGTCGTTTTTTTTTTCGTTATATATTATATTCTAAATGATGGAACTATGTTCTTTCCACTGTTTCGCGTCCAAACGGTTATTGCAAGATATTAGCTATCATCATAATACATGTAGGTAATGATGTTCTCACTACATCTTCAAAGTCTATTCTTGCGCCACGTCATATGCACGTTCATCAAATAAGTACTGCATCTTTCGTGAAAAGGGTGTTGTTGTATTGTGGCAGTCTTATCACGTATTTAAAGCATTATTTACCATTTGCAGATGAAACAAAAACCCAGCTTTAGTGCTTCAAAATAGCTCTAAAGTGTGAGTTAGGGATGGAAACAATCAACGTAAAAATGTTAATCAACATAATCAATGCTAAGTATTTTTGAATATACAAAATGTGAACAATAGTTATAATGAAATTGTTCCTAGACTAAAGCGTATACAGTTGTGGTTATAGTGTGAAAAACAGTGATATCACCTTTTATTTTAGACCTTATTGCCAAATTTTTGTATATGGTAGGATGTTTTATGGTACAGTTGACTATGCATCAAATGTGATAACTCTAACATTTTTTTTTTAGATCACTGCTCCCAACGGTAAACAGTACCTTTTAAAGAACAAGTTAACCTTCATATACATAAGGATTGAGAGAATGCAGCAATATTAGTAGAACACATCAGTGAAAGTTCGAGGAAAATTGGACAATCCGTTAAAAAGTTACGAATATTTTAAGTATCTGCGCAGTCACTGCTGGAAGAGAAGACTACTACAGTGTATGATGTCACACGCGTACGCGTACACAAGGAAAATGAAAAGAGAATTTCACAAAACTCTACTTTTTGAATAAAGTGCACATTTCTTCGACTTGCTACTGACGTATGTTAAGGGTAATATTATTCCCCCTGCCTTCTGAAAGAGAGAAGTGGAGTGTTATTTTGTTATGCGAGAAAAATGGAAATATGTTAAATTTTCTTTATTCTTTGTTCATATCGTTGTACTCATGTGACATCACAAGCTATTGTAGTCTTTTCATCAAGCCGTGACTGAGCAGAAACTTCAAAAATTCATAACTTTTGAACGGATTGTCCGATTTTGCTCAAACTCTCACTGATGTGTTTTACTAATATTGCTGCATTCACTCAACCCACATGCCTATGAAAGTGAACTTGTCCTTTAAAGTTTCGACATCTCGACTGCCCCAGGGGTCGTGTCCATGATGTCATATACAATGGTTCATGACGTAAAGACCTGACAGGGTCCACCAACGCCCCAATATTCCCCCCAGGGAGAGGAAAAGGAATCGAGGGGGCAGGAAATGATACAATTGACCAACCTTCCGGTTTTGCCCGTCACTCAAAGATCTACCCCGAGCTGCTTGGATTTAGGTAGCATTGTCGCCCCTTTGAGTCAGTTAATTCCATCCAGCTCTAAATATCATCGAGTGTTTATTTCGAGCACTTCCAATTATGTATCAACATCACTTAGTACAAAGAAAAAGAAAAAGAAATATATAATCACAACAGTGAACGCACATGTATGCATAACTTCATTACCTACCTACGTTCTGGCCTCCGTATAAAGGTAAACATGCGTTCAGTGTGGATGATTGTCTTATAGGCCCTATATCGTTACACTCACACGCACACACACACACACACACACACATATATATATATATATATATATATATATATATATATATATATATATATATATAGCAGGAGAACAGATAAAAAATTATCATGCTGTATTCAATATTTTTAATGCACTAATTTTCTGGCACCTTGCCCTCTGTAGAACATGATAACACATTACCTAGTCTATATCTATACATATACATTCACTTAATGTTGTACATTATTTTTCTCTTTCGCCCCCAAACTACAGATTTATCCTGTGTAGTGCAGTGCTCTTAATCATGCAAGGCTCTTCAGGTACATAAGTGGATGGAGTGATATAAACAGACTAGCAGTAACACGAACACTGAAGAGTGGCCACAACTGCCATGTTGTTGTACCTATTCATAATTATGTTCCGGTCGCTCCTCTGCCCCCACCCCCCCCCCCCCCCCATTTTTCTCCTCTTCTCTCATTCTCACCTTCCCTCCCTCTCTCTCTTAAAGGAACAGTTTACCTTTGGGAGAACTGATTTTAAAAATTTTCAAGGTATCACATTTGATACATATGTGTAGGTCAGTTGTATCACAAAACATCCTGTCATATAAAAATTTTGCAATAAAACCTTAAATATAAGGAGATATCACTGTGTTTCTCATTAAACCATAAGTGTAGACGGTTTAGTCTAGGAAAAATTTTAATATAACTATTGTTCACATTTTGTATATTTAACAATACTTAACATTAATCATACTAATTCAAATTTCTAAAGCGTTAGTTTCTATCCATAACTCACATTTCAGAACTCTTTTAAAGCACTAAAGCTGGGTTTTTGTTTCATCTGCAAATGGTAAATAATGCCTTTAAGGCTTCGGCACACCGAGCACGGTAATGGCAACGGTCCGGTTTCTTGCTGTATTGCGCCAAAAGGAACCATTAACTAATGTCAAAATCAAGAGCACCAAAATCACCAGATGAAGATTTATTTTTGTAACAAAATTATTAGTGGGGACAGAACCAGATGTGGTACCTTTTGGCGCACCGTAGTAAAAGAACAAAACAAAACAAAACAAAAACACATAAACACATAAACAAAAAACAAGCAAAACGAACAAAAGCAAAAACAAAAACCCGGACCGTTGCTGTTACCGTGCTTGGTGTGCAGAGGCCTTTACCTTATCTCTCTCATTCTCCCTTAGCCTGCACCTTGAGCCTTTTTTTTTCTAGTAAGACTTCGTATCACTGCATGATGTGGTTACAAAACGGGAAGCTGTTGTACCATCAGGCCGGATGATCGGTAAAGAAGCCCTAATTGACATCACCCACTCTCCCTGTGGTTTTTCCCCTCATTCTTCATTAGCCCCAGGTACGCCGTTTAGAATTTCTTGAAGGCCCCGTTTTCGTGACCTTCTCTCATTCTTTACGGGACAAAGGAGTACATGTACAATGGTGACTCGAATTGAATCCATGAAATAATTCAAATAAAAATGATTCTTGCCTCGAGTTATTTTGATTTTCAACTGATTAACAAATTGCCCTACATTGACGTAATCAAAATAACTCGGCGCAAGAATCATTAATCTGAATGAATGATAAGTACCCGCTGCTACTATAAAAGGTTCAGAAACATCATTGGCTATTGGGCGGAAGCTCGATAGTCCAGATCTAATATCTAGCAATCAGGAGGTCGTTGGTTCGAGTCCAACTTGAGTATGCCCATGATTATTTTTTTCATCATGTCTACTACTAAAGCACTGAACAATATTTGGTGTTTATTTACATCGAAAGGCAATTTGTCAATCAGTTGCAATTCATAGAATATTTTTTGATAAGGAAGGGTCATACTATCAAAGCAAAAGACATACCTACAGACGTCAAGCATCTAAAACAGATGAAGTCAGTGACCAATTAGAGTCCGTATGTAGTTAACAGCAAGTTGTATGGAAAATAGATGAAATCAAACGAAATGTGTTGACCGCTTAGCATTTTGCGTAATAAAAATGTTGTTGGTTTGGTTTGCATTCGTTAGTAGAGCCTACTAGGTTGGAAACATTAATATTTACCAGCTGGGTTTGATTGCGTGCATTCTCAAGATTAATATCAACTTTTTTGAATGACATTCATACTCAACATATAGCGTTATATTGTGTGTGTACACACTATTGTCTGTCATCACTGCCAAACGTAATGCCACGGCACGTGAACTTTCAATCTGAACATCAACGTCTCTAATGACATTCAAATTTACAACGTTGCTCTGTGTGTGTGTGTGTGTGTGTGTGTGTGTGCGTAATACGTGTTGTTTGCCATCATTGTTGAACGTGAAGCCACTGTGATTGCTGTTCAAGCTGAACGTCAAAGTTTTAATTGACGTTCAAATTCACCATTAAAACGTTTCTCGTTGTGTGTACATACGTGTTGTCTGCCATCATTGTCAAACGTGAAGTCATTGTCAAACGTTTGTCAAACATGAAGTCACGGTTTAGTTTATTGCAGATCAGTGTTGATTAGGTTGCACGATAAACAAAATAATCGATTTTGAGGACCCAACATTGACCTTTGCTTTTAAGGACATCAGTTTATAACAAATGTATCACTTAACATGAACTGTCAAATGTAATTAAGCATGTATTTTCAAAATGAACATAATATCTCCATATTCTGTTTTTTTGTGAGGATTTTCAATCGCTGAAGGGCAAAAAGGGAGACTTGTCCAGTACAGACAAAATATCCTATTTGCAAAATATCCTATACTGTAATCGCCATTTGGTTGATCCGTCGTTGTTACAAAATTCATAAGATGATTGTTCGGTTTAGTAAGGCCAGATAAAGAGAAGAGCAAGCTTTAATGTCGTTTTAAAGAAATGATACACAGCTTTACCAGCGACCCTACGATCAGAAAGCATGTCGCACACTGTGGCTGCTGCTGCAGAGATGAGGTTCGAAGGGAAAATTTTTACAACACTCCAATTTTCCCTATAAAACGAGATATTACATGATACAGAGGAATGGGTGCAGCATTGTTCAATTTTGTCACTTCCGAGTTGTTCGCCTGTCAGAACCCATCAGCGAAAATGACATTTGACGCATGAAAACAACCCCATTTCCGTCCAAATGCCAAATGGCAAACCAGTTTCGACGCCCCCTCTGTCTGAACACTCTAAAGGCTGAGTAATAGCATATATTATATCCTTGTTATAGAACAATGCGTTCACTAATGTGATCGCGGAATGTCCACTTAAGTGTCTAACCTGTGACCATACGCTTTTAACTCACTGTATGTATGAATATATATATATTCATCTATTCACTTAATATATATCTAAACTGTGTTATATATATATATATATATATATATATATATACATGTATATATATATATATATATATATATATATATATATATATATAATTTGACCATGTTTGTCATGTAGGACAGTAATTATGTGTTCATCATCTTCGAAGAGTATTTCAAAGCTTTTGTAAATAAAATGTGATCATTTTGGAGCTAAGAAGGAAATATCAGTCATGTGACTTAGACATATTGTTTGATCTATCATTTCAACTGATTACGACATGATACTCATATTCAAACCAATGGAAAATCATTTAACCCTACTTGACACAGATATTATTTATCGATAATCTATTCTTTTTAAACATGTCCTTTATTCATTTTTTCTATCATTTTGCATACTTCTAATTATACTATTTTGCAATATGATTCCAAGGGATATTCGGTATTTGACTGTGCATGTCTAAACAGAGCAAATCTACACACAGGTCGGGTTTTCCAAAAAGGTCATTTTTAGCAAAACTGTACGAGTGGTTTTCATAGAGTCATACTGACTAACATTATGATGGATGTGGATTCTAACACAAGTAGGGAAAAATCGGCATTGTTGTTAACTTATCTTTACATTATTTGAAGAACACGTATGGTCAGAGAAATGTAGATCATACAGGGGAGAAATAAAACTTTTATTTCTACTCACTTATCAAATGTTCAGGACGCCAGGAAGTGATAACGCTGATTGCATCTTATTCTTTAATCTGATTGGTCAATGTACTGTGATCTTAATGTTTGATGAAAAAAGAAAATTCTTCAATTTGTCTCCCTATGTACAAATGATATTTGTAAGATCGCAACTGTAGATCAACATTTTTAACAATGCTGGTTGTTTTGGGGTTTTTTTTTTCGACATGTTGTTAATCGACATGTAGATCAGCATTTTTCGACATGGTGTTAAAGGGATGGTGTAGTATATGAATGAGATGAGGATTGAGCTTTCAACTTATTGCGAGATACTAAGAAACCACCTATGAAATGTTGCAGAGCGTATATACAAGTCTATGAGGAGTTCCAAATTAGTTTATTTAATGAGAATCGGTTTTGAATTGGCTGAGATATCCAAAAACAAAGTTAAACGAAGAGATCCTATTACAAGGTGGGTCCCACCTTTTATTAGGATCCCTTTGTTTGATCCTATTACAAGGTGGGTCCCACCTTTTATTAGGATCCCTTTGTTTGGATATCTCAGCCATTTCAAAAAACAATTTTCATCAAAACAACTTTGAATCCCTCTTAGAATTACATGCTCTTTCATGTTTCACAAGAGGTTTCCAGTTGTCTCACAAAAAATGGAACCCTGAAGCTCCATCTCAACCAAAACTATACAATCTCTTTAAAATGTGGATCAATTAATGTAGATCTGTTGCGATCTTACAATTTTCATTTGTACAGAGGGAGACAAACTGAAGAAAAATCATACCCCATATCCCTCTACATAAAAATCTCTTGCTTTCATTCAATACTATAGTTACTGTATGTAGCGTTGATACAGGACATCATGGTCTGGATGAATGTGCGGTAACAATTTGTCATCATAGATGAACCATCCCAACCGTCAATTGCACTTGCTCACTCTGATTTGACATTGTTGGCTTAACCCACAACAGTCTCCTAAATCTTTTGTCCTGTCTTATATCCAAACCGGAAATCGATCTCTCCGTGAATAAGAGGCTTTATCTGATGACCTTCCTTCGGGTCGTGATCCAGTGTAGGGATAACAATAAGAGAGGAGATTTTGTCCACCTATAATGGGTTTGTTCGGATGTTGTCATAAAACTGCCACGAATCGGGATATTTTTGGATGCTAATGTATTTCATTAACGTATTCCAATTATCATTATCATTTTTACCATGATAACCATCATCAATAACATATTTGTTTTACCGTAGGGAACAAAACTTGGCTAGAAAGATTATTCGCCTCTTTTTATAGGCTGATATCACTCGGCATTCATGATCGTAGGCAGACAAGGTACAAGCAAGATTTTGTGGAAACTATTCATAAGCGCGTAGCTACATCGGAGAACATTAGGTTTGGCAGAGGCTCTGGCAATTATATTTTCTTCATGAAATGATTGGAAGCAGCCATTTATTGTGATTACCGACATGGATATAACAGTAGGGGGATTTCAGGATATCGGATGGCAGTCATTTTTCACCCAACTAGGCCTGGCAAATGCTTTTAAATGGCAATTTCTCCTCACATTCTCTATGTACATTATATACGCCACGTGAAGTTATACCATCAATATCAAAATAGATAGCAGAAATCCAACACTGGATCAAGAGGACAGCATGTGTCCGACATCCTGTCCAATTCAAACCTTTGTCATGGTCTGTTTGTGAACAGTTCGTGTTCGTGAGTGTGTTTATGTGTGCGTGTGTATGCCAAGAAAGCTTTCTAATGCGAATTTTAATTCTAATTTACTTTAAAAAATAGATTCTTAGTCCCTTTTTCCATTCCTCGCTCTGACTCGCACATTGCTATACAGAGCAAACATCAACGCAGTGTCGCACACACACACACACACACACACACACACACACACAGAGAGAGAGAGAGAGAGAGAGAGAGAGAGAGAGAGAAAGGGAACATATTAAACTTGCTAATATGTCTTTTACGTTTTTGAATCATTGTGACAGCGCAACTTTCTGAGATCTGAAGCAACGACCAAGTAGTTTCTCAGACGGCTCTTCCGAGGACACGTTTTACATAAATCCGATTATGAAAGAATTTGCATTGATTTTTGTTATATATCATTGAATGCTGTATTCTCTATTATCATCTTTGACAGTGTCTGCATAATTTTTCATGAACAATTAAGTCAGAAATTACTAGTAATGATACAAATCGTTTGAAAAGTGATTGGAAGTCGGGTCGAACTTCTTTATTCTTGAATATAGTTTTAAATAAAATAATAAGATGCATACTTCCTCAATTATTGTAACATATATCTAATGGTTCAAAGAGAAAAAACAAAGACATTTCTAAGAATGCAAATTAAGTGTGAAATTTGATCTACTTTTATTGTAGTAATCTTGAATGTACAGATATTTCCTTAAAATGATGCCGGGGGGGGGGGGGGGGAGAGAAAACCCAGCCTCTTTGTAAGAGCCTACTCACATCATTGATCCCTTCCTGAAGGCAGGGGTCTGTCCCCTTTTCACTATTCCGACAGAGTCTGTGGGGAAAAACAGACAAAGAAGAAACCATGCTGGAGGTTTTTTTTTCGGTACATCCTTTTCTCCACACTTACCCCCTTGAATCGCACTTTCTCAAGACAATGAAGACGCGACA
This sequence comes from Diadema antillarum, assembly GCF_040938485.1. Classification (NCBI taxonomy): domain Eukaryota; kingdom Metazoa; phylum Echinodermata; class Echinoidea; order Diadematoida; family Diadematidae; genus Diadema; species Diadema antillarum. Next base: position 816,832 of record NW_027271321.1, read on the forward strand.
GAAATCATGACAGGAGCTCTCCTCCGCTCGACAGCTGCCTCTCCCATTGACGTGGGATTCGCCTTTCGACTTTGTAATTTGAAGGACAACCTAAAGGTTATTTGAGTATACGGCTTGAAGGGAGGCAAAGAGAATGTGATGATTGTCTGTCTCGCTTGTTTGTTTAATTGTGATCCTCTCGGAGAAGGGGATAATCTCCCTGATTCATGTTCGTCATGTTCCAAGCTTTGGGACATTCAAGGTTGGAACCTGTGCTAAGACCCAGAGATGATAACATGGCTTTTCAATACCGCGAGGGGCACTCAGAACATGATATGCCAAGACAGCGAGGGGCATCGGGTTTGTGTGCTGCAGCACACGCGTGAACAGGAACAGAAACGCAGGGGCCAACAAGCAGCACAGCGAAGTTTGATGTAAACAAAGAATGGAGTGCATGAGGCAGATTTTGCAGCTTCAAATTTACCGGCTGTTTTGCCACTTTACTTTATACAGTTCCCTTTAAATCATTATTGAGTAAATCAACCTACAGGTAATATATCTGGATTTGGGCAAGACATGGCATGCCATGTCTCCCCTAACACCCCTAACATCAGTAAAGAAAATCTTGGAGGGGATATCATATTTGGACTCTCAATATCATGGAACAAAGTTACTATACCTAAATTCGGCATCTTCGTAATGAATGTAAAGGGCTACATCCGGAAGGAGGAAGGACGAGTAGATAGAGGGATTTAAGAAAAAAAGGCGAATTGATTTGATGCAATGGAAATCGCAGAAAACTTGCTAAGTTGAGAATACAATTACGTGGCTCTATAATTGCAGCTACATAGTAGGCCTACTTCTCACAATCTTGCGGACTGCATGTGTACAGATTATGTACACAGTAAATCTCCTCTCGCCTCCTTCCTTTACAATGAGAAAGAGAAATAAAGAACAAAAGATAAATCACAAGACACACATGATGAAAAATACGAGGGCTTATTTTTTTTTTAATTTTAGCATTCTCAGTCATTTGTAATCAAAATCTTTAAAAAAAAAGCTATTGCAGATTTAAACCTCTGTCTTTTATGTTTGAAATGAATTCAAGCATTTTCTAAAATTTCATTTCATTTCATATCAAAAGTATATAGTTATCTTTACATATAATAAATAAAATCATTCCTCTAAATATTGCACTGACAACGTGACTCGAAGCTATGAGAAGTCTAACGTAAAGTCATTTAAGTGGTATCAAAATTTTCTAGATCCTTAAAGTACCTTGAATTGGTAAAGAATTACCTAAGAATCAGTGTAAATGGACGCATTTTACATAATATAAAAAAGTGTAATATCTCTCGAAGAGGATTCACTTAAATTTTGTCCTGAAAACGTCTCAACAAAGTCGAAAATAGACGTTTTTAACAGACCCCGCTGTCGACTGAATGAGGAAAAAAAATGTTTGCAATCCCGAAGCAGTGACGTAAGCGTGTGGACACATATTTTATCCCATCATGTACTAAATGGGTGCGCCATGTTGTATAGATTGAATACCGGGTTGTTTACATGTGTTGCTATCTCTTCGTGATTAAATGGATTTACCGGTATAATATCATCAACCTTTTCGGTTGAATAGATTTTGAGGGAGTGTTATTATCATTGTATAGAGGCATCTTAAGATCTTTGGTAGATTATTGATTGATTGTGTGTGTGTGTGTGTGTGTGTGTGTGTGTGTGTGTGTGTGTAACATATCCTTTCTTGCTTACGTTCGGAGGATCCTAGTATCGGATGCTTGTCACTTGCGCCGAATCGTACTAAATTTTGCTTGCACATCATTGAGAGTACTCTTAAAAAAAAGCAGAACAACACAAGACAAAAAACTTTTAGTGTACAATATAATTTGTGTGAGCCTGAACCATTTTCAGACAATATAAATTTTGAAATATGTATCTAATTCACTCTCACAACATGTGCCGAATGAGATAATGACTTTAAGCATCGAGATCGTCACCATAACACGGCACAGTCCATCTTGAAACTAATATATCATTTGAGTTGCAAAGGCAACATAGTCGTGTAACTCAGTAACAGCATATGGTAAGAACTTTAAATTTCACAGTGTGTTGGATACGCCAGGTTTGAAGACCGCGCCCAATTTTCAATTTTGTCAAAAGCCAAGTGTTTTCTCTCTTAAGTTTTCCAGCTGGCTCGCCTCTTTTCGCTAAGTCCAAGTTGCCAGGTTCCGCCAGGCGCAGCTCGGATTCACGCTGGTTTAAGCTCTCGACTGGCCGTCAGCTGCAGTACCTTTGTCACTGTCATTGATGTTCCCCTCTTTTCCGCCGTCAAATTCTCCGATTTTTCCATCTTCACTGCCGCTCGAACAACTATAGATTACAATTGTAGTACGAATCCTCAATATAAAGCAATATCAACCTCTTGGAATTCATCTAACATTTTTTGTTTTTCGTTTAAGCTTAGTGCATTGTATAGTCGCGATATGATACCATACAATATTATACAGTCAATCGCCAAACTTGCAAGCATGCACACGCTACGTGCACTAGAGGCTCTAATGCAGTACCGACTTTTGTCCTCTGTTTTACTGCTTACGTCATAAATGTAGAATAAAGTCGACAAGGGCGCTATAGTTTGATATGGTAAAGTGCACTTTCTGCACCTGAAATATCTCAGATGAGTGATGAAATATGACAAATCCACTTATGTCATTGCGTTTGTGAGAGTCTCCTCTCTTTGTGAATACCAAATGTTGAACAATCTGAAGCATTTTAAAACCTTCTCGTAGGTACTTTAACAGGGGAAAACAATTTTACTCACTGACGAAGGTACATGTTTATGAGTCAGAAAAAATGAGATTGAGTAACATTCGGGTAATTTGTTTCTGACGTTAGAGGAGACACGGAATATCTTAACCTTCGGTGAATCCGCACCAAGTAGCTCAAACTCTGCCAACCACCTGCTAGGAGTTATTGTTCTCTCAGAGAATCGGCGTTTGGGCAAAGCAGTCAGCTGTTGACATGTTTTGGCTGGCAATCAAGTAAGAGTAAGGCCGGAGTGTCGTCAAGCCATTCCTTCAGGGAGCCCAAAAACTGGATAAGCAGTCAAAAGAGTTTGCAAACGCATTGACAATTGCTTTCTATTAACTCAATCGAAACGAGAATCGCATCACCATGACAGTTTTTGACGGAGCTGTGGATTGAATCATCGGTCGGGTGGGTTAGTTACTTGCTCGTACTTGCCACTATTTCCGAACAATTTCCTGCCCCAGACAATAGTATGGAAAGACGCCAAAATTTATTCAATCCTGCGGGACTTTCATCCTAATTATCCAAACAATTTAAATCTTACGTATTTCCGTCGATTCCTTTTGATACAAATTTAAGTTTGTCTTTGACACTCGACACCTGCGTTTACTCTGATCTTAATTTCCCCTTTTTTCAGCTCAATAGGTGGTGACGTGTTCAAGACTTTAACAACCTTTAGCAGTTGAAACGAGGTTTCCTTTGACAATGTTTATATGAAGGAATTTACACACACACACACCACACACACACTGATGGACATTTTTTTTCCTCTCTCTCGCTCTCTTTACACGCGCACACACATGTTTCTATGATAGTGGTTTGAAAGGTCTCAAGAAGTTAAGTTATAATTTCACAAGACGTTCATGATTTTATCTTTGCTCTGGACACACAGCATATATCGAAGCACAATACATACTACAATGCGATGTCTGCAATACATTGACATCCTTTCTGAGTAGGTGTGCGTAATTTATCGTCATATCATTATATCAAATTATCCAACATTAATACTCACATTCATTGATTTACTGACAACTTTTTTTTTTGCACCGTTTTACATGCAATCAATCATTTTTCGTTCCCTTGTTGTTTCTACCGTATATAAGATCTAAAATGTCTTGTATTTTCCTTTCAGGAGAAGCTTACACTTATTCCAGAGCTGTGTTCCAAGTTGGTTTCACAATTTTTCCACGGTTCGTATTCCGTACTTTGCTTTGCTTGACAAGAAATCATACGTCAAATCAAATTGATTGGCTGCATTGCGTAATCTGTCAAAAAGCATTTATTACACAATTACACAATTTCCTTAAATGATTAAACTCTAGCTTTGTATTTCTGCGTTCTGTATGAAAAATAGAATGTTAAAGACGGACTGAATTGATTTGAGTATCAACATTGCACCCTTTAGTGCAACCGTTGTATTTGATATTTATAGGTTTTGTTGGGATGATGAAGTGATTTTTTTATAACACTGGTAAAGAAGGTATAGGTGAAAAAATGGCGGCATCAAGGGTTAAAGATGTTGATTCCATATATAACTATGTGGTCGGGTGGATTGATTATTTAGATCAAGTAAACGGATATCCTCGAAAAATCAGAAAGTTCTCAGGTTGTTTACGCTCATGAATAGAAGGAGAAAAAAAATGCACCTACAGGCTGGTTAGTAAATGGATAAAAGATAGGTAAAAACCTTGCCCATGCATAATTGTAAGCATCCTCAATAACAGTCGAGGGTTATACTGTGCTTTTTATACACTTTCCTCGACATCACAGACCCCCTTTTTAAAAGCCCATCCTTACCCCTTCCTGGCCACAGATATCCAAGAGAGCTGAACAATTACTTGACTGAAATCCAAGTGTGCTAATTGATGCGCCTTGTACCGTACAACAGAAGTGACTTGCTCTCTTTGGGGATAGTTAGAAAACAACAGCCCGTTCTGTTCGGGGATAAAAAACGTGATAAACTTATCTCTTTATTAGAAGAAAATGGAGTACAATGCAAACAGAAAAAAAAGGTCCCTATGAGTCAGTATACCAACGAAGGGTGCAAGATGCGATTTTAAGTGGTCACGGATAAGCTCCCTTTGGCTCAATATGAAACCTAACATGACACTTGCCATTGTTACCGCAATCGTTTTTGTTAGGTGTGAGGAAGTTCTTTTTTTTCTATGTGTGTCACGTGTACTTTTTGAGTTTTTGTCCCCCGCAAAATACGTGTCACCTGAGCTGGGAAAGTAACAGTATCTGACGTTAGTAGGAAACAACGTACCCCCATGCCATTCCCAATCTTCAATTTGGCATATGGCAAAATAAAAACAAAAAAGATAATCGAGAATATACGGCGTGTACTATACAGTATTTAGTGTACTTGTGAAGACTGAAAATCTTGAATAGAGGACGACTTTTATGGTCAGTCCGTCACTGCTATAACAAGATTATTGTGGACTTCTTGTAGACGATGATACGTCATTCCCAAATATACGCAGATGACACGTATATTTTATACATTTTACCTGTCACCTGTTGTTGCACTTGGAACTGAAAAATACTCACTACCTTGTTTCATGTTGATACCTGAGGGAATGTAAATTTCAAACCTGGCACCCTGATGTAAGCCTGTAAGACATCATGATATATATTAGTTACTACTCTTAGCAGTGTGAGGAAGTTCTTATTCTGAGGATCCTTTCAGTAGCTTTGATTTTGCTGAACATCAATTTGCACAAAAGAAATACTTTGTATCGTTTTTGCACGATGTCATTTACATCATTCGTGAAACTTTCATTGAATTTTTCATTGCCCCCCCCCCTTCCTGGAACCATGTTATATGAGTACATCGCTTGCATACATCCTATTGGCTGTTAGTATAATACACGTAGTGCTCAGACTATCCGATTCTGCTGTAGAACATTAAGACTGTTAAATGTTGACTTTACTAAAAAGTGTGAGTTAAAATAACAGCATCCTGCTATGAAGTGAATATTAGTAGATCTACATCAAGTCCATGATCTTCACATTGTCAGTTATCGCAGAAAACCTAAGTAGTACAAAGAAATCATATCACAAAATATGGGTGAGTGTCTGAACATTTAGATATTTGCACAGGTTATGTCACTTTAGTGTTAATTCAACAGTCACGTGAATACGAGAGAGATCACATTTATAAGTGCATTTTTATGTGAAGCGTTCATCATTTTTTTTTTTTTTTTTTTGGGGGGGGGGGGGGTTAAGTCCCTTCAAATTTGGGGCCTTTCTTTTTATAATCCACATGTCCACCACAGCCTTATCATTCTCGTCCCAGGTGTACTTGAATGTCATGTCACACCTGACGCTAATAAATGGATTATAGACAACTTCCGGACTTAAAATAATAATCACTGCTATGGTGGGGTGCGGGCGAGAGGGACGCGAGGTATAGCATAGATATTTAATACCCCAGTCACCGGGATAAGACATATCCGTACATATCAGTATGTCAGATTTCATTTTTTTTTTCAAATAAAAATGTACACATTTCTTTGACCTGTTACTCACATGATGCTAAGGTTAGTATTATTCCCCTTCTATCTGAAAGAGGTATGTCAACTGCTGTTTTTAAAATCATGCTTGAAATGTTAAATCATGCTGAGTTTTCTTTTTATAGTTTTTATTATTGTCTATACGTGATGTCACAAAATTTAAAGTCTTCTCAGCTCGGGGTGGCGACACCAAAACTTAAAAAAAAAGAAAGTAGCTCATGACTTTTGAACCGATTGTCAAATTTTCCTCAAACTAACAAAATGTGGCCGCATTCACTCAATCCACTTAGGTAGCCTCTACAATTGGGGTTCGTTCTCCTTGATTAAGACATTTACATGAAGTGTGGTTGGCTGTATCGATATGTCTTCGTCCCCGTTTCATTTCCGTCTTGCGTTGAAACAGGTTGCCAACCGAACTTTACAATAAATGATATGCTGCAAACCTTCATAATATAATCACTAAAATACACCTGTCTCTCTTATTGTTCCCCTCCCCCTCAGTAACTATCTTGATTGTGTTCTCTAGAGATGATGACTTGATGACCTGTTTCTGTTGACCCACGTCTCTTATTCTAGTCACAATGCCACTCTTGGCACAGATGCTGTTTTGTATAATATCATAATGAGGGTTGTGCATTGTCTGACGAACATGCAGTCATCAGTTACGTTAACGATACCTCTTGATCAAAAAATAAATAAATAAAATGTCATTCTGTAAGCTCTGATTCTGTACAGTGCGCTCCCACTATATCGAACACGGGTTATCACGGCATTCGGATACAACTAGGTAAAATCCAGGGCCTAAAGTTATCATCTAGATATCTTCATACACTTTGTCCGGATATAATGAAATTTTGATACAGTGGAAACTCGATACAAAGAGATCTATATAACAAAATACCTGATATAACAAACTCATTTCTACGGCACCAATGAATTTATTTCTTTTGATTTGTATTATTTAATGACAATGACAATTAATATAACAAAATATCTGATATAAAGAACAATGGCTTGGTACCAAGGATCTCGTTATACTGAGTTTCCACTGTATAAGAAAACATCCGGTCCCGAGGAATTCGTTCTAACTGGAGTCGCCTGTAAAATGTATGGCATCGCAATTGTACAGCGTGTCCCAGAAAAAAACGAAACCGAGTTTCATTGCAATTCTTTGCGATCATGATTACATATTTGCTTTATGAGTTGTACATGGATTGAAAGATACACTTCTCTTCTTTCATTTGATGCACAACTCATTGTTCAAAATTCGTGCATGACTGAGTTAGAACAATAGACAGTAGTGCTACTAAATTTTCATTTGCACGAGCAAATGTCGACTTTGAATGAGTTTTTCAGACCTTTTCAGCAATCTTTTGCAAGAAATAAAATCATAGCCTTAATATCCATTCTTTTTCCTTTCATATAATATCCCATGCGTCAAAAATGATCAACGCCTGCTCGAGAAAACTGAATGTGAAAATATGCTTCCATTTTACCCAGATGGATAGATAGTAAATAAGTAGCTTTCCCGACATGCCCAACTTGGCAGATAACAATGGCCTTCATGCTTCAACGAATTTACACAAACATGAAGGGAGGGTGTAAAAGAGATTGTTACTGACGGTTCGGTTGTAAATAGGGTCTTAAATTAGCACATGATCATGAGCTTGCCTGACCATGCAGCTAACTACAGAGCAAAGGGTGTTCATCAGCGGAATGTTTGGGAAGGTGGGGTGGGAGAAACGGACCGAAAAAAAACCTTCCCAGCCCCCCCCCCCCCCCTCCCGAAAAAAAGACGACTTTCTGCCCTGCACTTGCACCGTTGAAATGTTAGAAGCGCAAGTTCAGTGATAAATAAAGTGATGTACCCTCTCTTTCTACTTCACCCCCCTCCCTTCAAAAACTTCAAAACTCTGTCAGTGATGAAGGACTAACCACGCGTGAGGGAAATGTAGAGAGGAATGAAAACAGTGAAATAATTATGAGGTACAAAATCATCAAAATGTGTATCATTGTTGTAATGTTGATTTCCCATAGCCGTTGGACTGCGTGCAGCCTGAGCATACTCACGATATTAGTCTTCAATAATTTTGGTTATGTCTCATAGCTTATTCTAAATGAATGACAACAAAGGGCTTTCCGTCTCATACAGCATTCTCTGTAAATACCTCCCCCCCCCCCCCCCCGAACAACATTTACTGTAGCACTGCGGCTGTTTTGTGTGAATTCAATGGTGCAGATGAGCCCATTGTCTAATGCTAAGTCTGGAGAGCTGAATGCTTGTTTTTCGACTATCCGTAGAATCGGTAGAAATCATGTTTTCATGCAAATTTTTCTCAAGCATGCGTTATGCATATTTGACGCGTTAGGTCTCATATGAAAGAAGAAAATATGAATATTTGGCTAATGAACTTTGTTTTTCGAAAACGTAACGTTAAAAGTCTGAAAAATTCACTTAAAGTCACAATTTGCGCGTGCAAAGTAAAATTTGGTAGCACCACTGTTCATTGTTCTATCTCAGTCATGCGTAAACGATGAACTTTAAGTTGCACATCAAATGAAAGAAGAAAAGTTTATCTTTCCATTGATGTACATCTCATAAAGAAAATGTATGATTTCGATAGTAAAAAGTTGCATGGAAACCCGGTTTCGTTTTTTTCTGGGACACGCTGTATAACTGGCGTAAAAGCTGTGAATCGAATGCACATAGTGTCGTAAACGACATTTTGGTTTAGTCTACTTGTTATAGGTATTTTTTGATTTTTTTTTCAAGAACACTAGCTTAAAGATAAGAGTCGAAGGATTTCAACTTCAATTAGAATAGAGTTTGCTTTGAAAGGAAAGTTCAAAGGAAAGAGAAAGAGAGGGAGAGAAAGAGAAAGATAGAGAGAGGGTGTACTTGTAGATCTCACTAAAATCGTACCTTTGAGTGATTCGGAACGTCATGGAATTTTAAGTATGTCTACTATGAAATCCAATTTGACCACATAAAATGTCACACAAAGATCATACATTTCTTTAATTGACAGTTATTACTGTGGCGTCACCTCCACTTATGAAATATAACGATATCTTTCTTGACTAATCAGATGTAAGTCCCGGGTATTGAGCTGGTTACCATGGTAATGATAGGGTCACAAGAAAGTCATTTACCGCCGTTCCCTCTTGTTGAAAGTAGTGGTAATAGGCACATAGACTGATAATGTCCCTCATTTGTCTGGTTGATAAGAATAGAGAATTACCTCTCTCTTTCTCTCTCTTCTTTTCCTCGCTTTCTTTCTATTTTTCTTCCTGTTCCTCTCTATACTTCTCTCTCTTCAAAGTTTGGGACAGTCATCAACGCAGGTGGTTTCTGTTGAACCAACTATTCCATTTTCTTGAAGTTAGTTTTTTTGTGTGTGTGTGTGTTCCTCATTAATGGTAGAATGATAGCAGTACGATCATGACGATACAGGTGTATTGGAATCAGTTGTTCAAAAATGCTTGCTATCGTTGTGCGACAGTGCGTTGCGTACCACATGAGTGTATGACTGCTAATTTGCTTGTTTACCATGATTTTGATAGAAATACCACTTTATTAACTGTTCACGGTCAAAATGACGGTGTGTTATCTTGTTCAGGCTTAAAACGAAGTCGAGACCGTTATATCAGACCTTTCTTCAGAATGATAAAACTTTACACTCCTTTATGATGAAGACGAATAAAAGCTAAAGATTTCCAGTGAATTTATTCCGATCCCGAAAAAAAATCCAACCGTTATTCTCGGTGCAAAAAAAAGGCACATTCTTGAGTGGCATATTGGTTATAGTTTTTCTTTTTTTTTTAATACTCTGAGGTGCATTGCCGTAAATTTTCTTACACGACGTTGGGGGATATTATTCGTCAACCATGCAAATTTCGTGTCGTTTGCAAAATGGATATACGACCTTTAACCATACAGCACAGCGGCATTCCCCTCAGAAGAGTACACTTGCTACGAATGTCATACACCAGGGAACATGCTGTTAACATACTAGGGAAGATTTCGAGGAAATCAAGTGCTTCCTCCTTCCGATGCAGACTAAAAACTAGACAAAAAAAAAAGAGTCAACACAGAGGAGAAGTACGTTAAAAAAAAATCCACCTGCTCATTTCGACAGCGCTTTTTAAAGTTCAATGGTTTTCTTTTTATACTTTTGAAAACATGGACACATTGCTTCAAGGGGTTCTCATATGTGATATATCTATATACATATGAATATATATAAATATATATATATATATATATATATATATATATATATATATATATATATAAAACTTTGAGCAAAGAAAATGGGTTTTCATCGGGATATCCCGATGAAAACCCATTTTCTTTGCTCAAAGTTTTCACTATTTATCATTTGTTTCTGGTCAGTTTTCCCTCTTTTTGTTTCAATATATATAAATATATAAATATATATATATATCATATATTTATATATATAATATATATATACATATATATTCATCCTATTTCAGTATTTTCTTTCCTAGTCTCACTCAACAGGGAAAAGAGTCTGATAAAGGTAAATGGATTAGATTATTTGTGTTAAATATCACAGACCCTTTTTTTCCTCTTTATACCACTCAGTGTCATACGGATCCATTCTTCCAGTGCTCAATTACTGAATTATGTATGATATTATGTGAGATAGAAAACACTGCGATTCATCAATTGTCTGGGGACATCATCACATTTAAAGAACCGTTTTGAACCCCATACTCATATTTGGGCTTGACTTCTAGATAACCACCAGTTGATAGGTATAAAGTGGCTTTTATCCAATAGGTCGGTGACTTTAAATGGATCATATAATCGTCATTTTGTAGACGGAACTTGACTCGCGTAAGATACCTCTCTGTTGAACTCTAGCAATGTCTAGCATATCCAAAAATTACCCTATGCAAATGGCCATTGAAGATATTCTCATTATCACTGTTATTATCATTTTGGTCAATAATTACAAAGGACATAAATGTAGGAAAAATCTCATGATATATTACGAAACATTTGTTGGTACGCATGATTACAGAAGGATTTTATTCAAGTCTTGCTATCAATTTTTCTCATCTTGTTTAATGATCCATGTGGATATTGTACTTTGTAATTTGGTCCTTATGACTGGGGCGACGTCCGCTCGCCTTCATTTAATTCTTGAATGGACGAGTTTCAGAAGTAAACATAGTATAGAAAAGGCAGAAATGATTAGTATCGATTGAGATTATACCCTATCTGGAGTATCAAAACTCTCATTTTATCGAATGTCCACGTACACTCCGTCTTTAACAGCCATAATCGTATACCGCTGTCAGTGGGTGGTGATAAAATTACCGGATAAAACACGAATAATTATGAAGGCAGAATGTTTCCTTTTTCGATAATTTAATAATCTCTCCATTGTAAAACATTGTTAACAATATGTACAACATAAAAAAAACAGGTTCGTTGTGCATTTTCATATAGACTTAAAGGCAACGTGAACTTACAAGTTATCACTACATTACCAATGATAAGCATTCGCAAAATGGGGAAGATAATGACGATAAGAGATAGATTATGTCAATATGTAGGAAGAACATCATTTTAGAAACTCTATTTACATCACTGTTTTCGTTAATAAAAAGATAATTGTTATACTTATTATCACCTAGTATAACATCACTGTTTCATCAAACTTCATGAATGTTTACGAAAAGATTATCATGTATCAATGACACAAGTAGATTCTTTTTGATTTGCCAATAGATATTTATAAGAATCCTGCCATGGTTCTACACTGTAAAAAATTTGTTTAGTTTCTAAACACCTAACTAAACACTTTTCTGTGACAGTTTAAAAACACTGCGACGTGTTTATATATTAAACATGTTTATGAACTAAACACATGCTGTGTTTATTTTCAGCACACCCTAGGTGTTTATCACACACACATGTTTATGTTTTAAACGGTTCTGATGTTTAAAAACTAAACACCTGCTGTGTTTATAGCCTAAACACCAAACGTTTACACCGTAATCACTCACAGTGTTTAAATACTAAACACCGCACAGTCACATAATCACCCACAATGTTTAAGATCTAAACACTGAACCAAAAAATAAACATGACGCACTGTTTACGATGTAAACACTGCGACATGTTTATTCGCTGTGACAGATTAAAAACACTGCGACATGTTTATTTGCCATTCTAGTGTTTATTTTCAGAACACATGTCTGATTTTTAGATCGATCACAAAATTGCATACACTAAACATGTGACATGTTTACATATTAAACATCGCAATTTCTCAGTGTTTATATGACACATGTTTACACCTTATACATGCCGAGTGTTTATATGAGACATGTTTACACATCATACATGGTAATTTCCACGTGTTTATATGAGACATGTTTACACATCATACATTCATACATGCTAATTTCTACGTGTTTAAATGAGACATATCATCATGCATGTTAATTTCCATGTATTTATTAATGTAAAGTGGATTGTTTCCACTTTTTTTGCATGGAATAAGATAAACGCATAACATTATATAGAATTTACCCAGTATGTACCAAATCATCAGCACACTTACATCGCATAATACCAGGGAAGACCTGGGTTAGCTTTCACAAACATTTTGGCTACAAGAGTTAAAGGCAATTCTCTGAATGCAAGTTATCAAAACATCAGTCAAAGCTTGGGCAATATCTGATGAATAATATAAGTTAAAATCCTTTAAAGGGGAAATCGAGTCCAATAAACAAGTCTGATAAAAAAGAGTAAAACCTTACCAGTTTAACAGTAAAAATTTGAATGAAATCGGATGAAAAATAAGGAAGTTATCAAATGAAGATTTGCTAATTTCTGCCAAGCAGTTAAAAGTGGATATGAATATGCAAATGAGTGTGTTGACCATGCCATAACCTCACAATTTTCCATTGATCGCGTACCCCCCCAAAAACGATGAAATTCAATGTTTATGTTAATGAAATGTGAAACATTATGGTATTGCTGGTTGAATAACTTCAGAAAAGTGATCAATTAGATATATCAGGACTTGAGCCTCGGGAATAATTGCGTTTGAATGAAAAACTTGAAATTAAGTAAGTTGTGAGGGAATGACATGCCCACGTTGCCATTTACATATTCATATCAACTATTCAAGAATTGTTTCCTCAAAAATTAGCGAAACTTCAAAATGTCATAACTTCCTTATTTTACATCCGATTTCGATCAAAATTTTACCAATGAACTCTTAATATTTTATTTTTTCTTATCAGACTAACTTGTATTTGGACTGGATTTCCCCTTTAAATATTGCCATGTTATTGCTATACGACACAATACTGAGTTAAATGCAAGATACCTGGGAGTCACTGGCCTGTACGAAGACGTAAATGGAATTCTCTCCTATACACACAGTAAAGTTTGTATTTGCAGGAAATGACACATAACTCATTTTGGAGAAAAAAAAATATTGCATTTAACAATTACTTTTCAGTCACATGTAATTCTTAGCCTACTTTCAAGAATTGCCGTCTTTCTACTGTATTCAGAACTAATTCTTAGTATTGTAAAACAAACGAATAAACTTGTTGATTGTGAATTGCAACTCAACGCTTCGGAAGCTTGACATGTATGTAACACCTCCAGGAACATAACTGCAGTCTGTGAACAAATCGATGTCGACCTTGAAGATTGCATCAATTATTGACAAAGTGCTTTGGGGTGTACCCGAACCAAATTAGGCTCACGGCAAATTATACAATGCACAACACTATGGTCGTATTGGTACTGATCAGGGAGTGTAGATGATGCACTCATCATAAAGAGACCCCCCCCCCCACCAAAAAAAAAAATAAAAATAAAAAATAAATAAATAAATAAATAAATAAATAAAAAATGTTTTCACTGTATTTAGCCTGTGGTGAACATCTGCACTCCCTGATCAGTACCAATAATGGAACTTAAATACATACATGATATTGTTCTTTTCACTGCGACGTCCACTGAAAGTACATGTAGGCTAACAGTACTGTATTGATTTTTCACTTTTGCTATTTCGAGAGAAATCTTAGAATGTTAGTGGTTTTCAAAAGGTGAGTGAGAAAAAACTTCTACCTTGCTAGAACCTTGGAGAAAGAAGTCAAACTCAATGGGTATACATGAATAGTCTATTAGAGTCTAATCAGTCTCATCATACTCCACATAATCATGGTATGGAGGGCTACTTTCAATCTCGACACAGCAGAATTTTTGGTAAAGACAAGAGGATATGAACAAAGAAAAAATAATGCATTGCAACTGGAGGGGGGAGGGTATGCAAGGCTGTCATGAACACGCGATGTGATCAGCAAGACTCCTCCCTTGTCAATTTGTCAGTCAGTTGCAAGACTCCTCCCTATTCTCCATGCATGTTGTACTACATTTCTGATACCTCTCTCCATGTGACAGATTTCAAGAATATCTCAGAAAGAAAATATTAACTACCGAATGCTGCATTTCCTATCAGGTCTACAGGAAAATTGCAAAGAATTCCAAACAAATGCAACTACTGGCCTCTTATTTGCGTCCAATATCTGCTGATTGTATTTGAAGCACCGGAGGGAAAAAAAAAGAAATGGCTGATATTTTGATTTGATTTGTTTTGATTTCTATATTCCTTTTTGCACAAGAATATAACAGAAAGCCAATCGAACAAAGTTCTTGAGTAATATATTAACAGTGAATTACAAGGATATTGGTTGATGAATAAAATGAAGTGAATAAAACTGTTTTTCTTAGTAGTGCAAGACGATTTCGAGCAAGTGTCTTTACATAATAGATAACATTACAATTTTACGTACCAGCTGTTAAAATAAGACAATTACACATATCTATCAGCAATAAGAATACAGGTGACCATTATCGTAAGCACAGAGGACAATAGAATCGCTTTGTTTTGGATATCCCTGCCATTTCAAAACCAATTTTCATCAAATAAGCATTGAATTCCTCTTCGAATTATATAGGCCCCCTACCTTCATATTTCTTTAGAGGTTCGTCATTATGTAATACACGCATACACGCACACGGAGAACTGAAGCCCCAGCACATTCAAACCCCTATCAACCCCCATATGATTTACTTTATTCTAGTATACAGGTTTAGATGCACACTGTCAGTGAAGAAAAAAAAACAATAAGAAGGTTGCTCTAACAGGTGGGATGCCTCCTAATAGGTCTGTAGTGCATCATGACGATGTGAGACATCACATGGCTAGCGGGAAAAAGATTATTAACATTCAAAATCATTATCCATGGTTCATTTCCTTCATATGGCATGTAGGCCTATAGATATACTGTATATCAGTATATCTTGCGATGTCCTTGTAATCCTCAGATGTTTGCACTTTTAGACGGGTTGTATAGAAGTAAGCGCATGCATCTTTCATTCTAATCCAGACAGGTTTGGCGTGATCCCCGATCAATTCTTCCATGACGTACTGGTGCTGGTAAAAAGAAATGATTACACAAGGAAAACAAATCAGTTGGCTTTGCAATACAATGGACTTAACTGCTCCCATAGATTCTGAAAATGAATGGATAGCAAAAAGTTGACTGAATCCATAAGCAAGTTCAAATTAAAAGGAATGACAGAATCCCTTCATCACATTAGCACATAGTGTCTTGCGTCAGTTTTTACTTACTCTGCTGAATTTTCTGGAAATAATTCAAGTCTTTTTGTTGTTGTTTCTTCTTTCTTATTCATCATCATTATCAAGCAGAGTTACGACCATACTGTATCCTTTGTCTCTTGGGTGAAGATTTTCACATCTGTAACTTACACTTTCAACAATATTTGCAATAAATAAATTTTCCATGTCTATTTTAGCTATTAAATGGATTGAATTCGGGAGTCGGGAGTAGGTAATCCCCCCGCCCCCTTAAAAAAAAACCACACACACACAAACAAAAGAAGTTAAAGCATCTAAAATCGGCATTTTATAGAAACTCATTTACATACCCTTTAAGTACATAATATTCATTGATTTGGCCCTGCAATTTTGAGTACTGACTTACTTGATTTCCAATTTCCACATGGGCAGTATGCAGTGATGTACTATCCCCAGTCGATTTACTCTGCTGACTACACCATGCCTCGTTCTCTGCCAGCAGAGGTAATGTCTTGCAGGATTCATACAGTACACGTCAGGACATCATCGTCACCCACTTTGGTGCCATCGCCATCCCCTTCCAAGACATCCTAATGGGCTTTACATTCAATTTTCACTACCTGTTGAGTGAAGAATTTACAGGGAATAAAACTGAATTTCACTCAAAATATAGTCACTAACCCATCGTCATTCACATGAAAGATACTTCATAACTTCGTAAAATTAAAGATACAGTGAGTTTACCCGCTGGGCCGAGTTTACCCATAACTACGGTACCGGTAATTTGCAGAGTGTAGGCCTAGATATTGTAACGTTAACAACACTAACACGTTGCAGTTAGAGCGTTCCCCGTTCTAACGTAACTTAGTCGTTAGATTTAGAAATAGAAAACTAAAACAAACGAGCAAAATCTTTAAGGGCGTAGCTTATTTCCACGCCTACAACAGTTTTACATTAAACGAGGGCGATTTTGCAATAAATCTTGTTATTCACCGACTTAGCTGACTTAGCAGACTCACCGCTTTCATGCAGGCCGGCCAGGCTAGAACTTTATCCCTTCGACGCCATCTTAGCTAGATCCGCTCCTTTATGCAGTGCGGCATGCAGTCAGCAGTGCAGTCAATCGAGTCGTAAGTGCAGTGTGTGGACGACCAAGCCTAGAACGAATGCGCACGTACTGTAGGCCTACGCACATCACGCTGCTGGGGCATGCAATCGCAGCACCAGCCAGCCATTCAGACAGATCCATCCGTACAGGTACGTACGCGCGTGCACATCTCCTTTCCCGCCAATTGTGCATTGATTATGGTCATAATACATGCATAGCACGAGTGGGCGCTAGAAGCGCACGCACAGGGCACCACTGCGTGCGTTGTGGCCGCGGCCGTCATGTCACAATACATGCGCTGCTGACTTGTAGAGTACGAGTATAAGTGTTTATGTTAAACATGTGCGGTGTTTAGAACGTGTTTACGAGGCGTTCTAAATGTAAACGCGTCTGTTTAATCCTGACAGTAGAAGTGTTTAGGCCTAACCAACAAAAATTTGGGTAATGCCCTAAACCATGAACGAAATCATTAACAAAGGCAACTCCCATTTTTTTCTAGCAGTTAAAATATAGGACTGTACATGCGAAACCAAAATATAAATTTATTACAGTTTTATTACATATTTTTAGGTTATCCTTTTTCCTTATTGATTAGGCATTTCCATGAAAGGCCTAAAACATGAATTATTTCATAGTGCATCTTGATGTCGTAACAGTTTCCACTTTCTCGTGATAAAAGGAAACTAGAAATTGCAATTTACACACCATTTCCAACACTTCTCCATATATTTATGGACATATTGAGATTAACATAACGTGACCAGAATAAACACTCCAACTAAACACTCCAAGCTAAACACTTTAACTCTCAATACTTTACACGTGCTATACACACCGGGTGTTTAGATGTTAAACAAAGTGTTTAGATTTTTAACACTGTGTTTAGTTCATAAACATGTCGCATGTCGCATTTTTTACAGTGTAGCACTGGTGTTTTCAAAACAGTTTTCAAAATAAGATGGTGCAAAGGACTTTTACTCCTAGGAATCACACCCATGCTATCAAACCTGCATCTATCACTACAGGATGACCGAGCAATCCAGTTGCTCTAGTTTTCATAGCAAAACAAAATCTAGCAATTTCATTTACAACTATCATACACTCGCCTGTGCAGTTTTCCTATTTGTCTGCCTTTGCATGGTTGCTGTTTTGAACATGGAGCCGAGTTGTTACGAAGTAAAATAGTTCTAGCATGTTTAAGAAAGCACATTGTGGTAATGTAAAGAGGCATATGTAAGCTGTCAAGTACCCTGGTCTGATAAACTGCTTTTCATGTAGTAAGGTACTGAAGATTTGATATGTGACCCTGCATCACAAAACCAACAAAAAGTTGCCAGACATGGACTTGAGTTGAAGGCAGATTCTGAAAGAGCAGACTTCAAGCTTTAAAATGGTGCATTACTCAATTCTACTTGACTATCTTAACATACCTAAGTATTTGAAAAAATGCACACTTTGGAAAGGTGTGAACTGAGAAAAGAGGCTCCGAAGTATATAGGGTCTGTTCAAACGTTTAATCTTACCAAGACGAGCTAGCTTCGCAATGAATGAGACAAAAAACAAGCAAACAAACAAAAGGCTGTAAAACACCTTATCAACAACATTGAAGGGATTAACTGTTCATGAATAATACCAACTTTCAAAGCAGAAGAGTGTGTAAATGATTTTTAACGAATGAAAAGGGGCCTCAAAGACATACCTAATTGCACTCTTCTACAAAAGAAAAAAGTGCTCTAGAAATACTGCTAAAAACACAACTTCCCATTCATTTTATGATCCCAAACCTTGTCATAAATGTGGAGGAAGAATTGATCTTTTAGAAAACATTAAAATCTCGAGACTGAATAAGTTGACCCGTTTCACCTATTTTGAGTCCTCACGTAAAATCAGGGTGTGCGACTTTTTGTTGGCTTTGTGATGCACGGTCGCATATAATATGTCTGCAACTCTTTCTGGTAAAAAGATAGCATTCAAACTTGCACATGATACAAAATTACACCGGAATCCATTGTCTTTCCAAAGCGATTCATGTCGGTCATACTATAAATCTGTTTTTATGAAGAAAATCCAGAGTTTCAGTGAAAAGGACACCCTCGAGCAAGAAAAACTTACAAACATGACTAAAAGCAAGAGATAAAACAACACATCTCAAAAAGAGCGATGTACTAGACTAAGATATCTCAACCTATAAAAAACGACGTATACTATATTGCATAATCCGATTACGTTTAAAATAAGCAAGAACCTGCGCCAGTCGTCAAAACGCTTTATTGCACTACGTAGAGTTCTGAGCCATCCACCCTGTAATGTTACCAGGCTGAGGTCACGGTATTAGACAATCTGACTCTGATTTATCGGTCTCTCATCTTTTGCAGATTGTCACTGAAATTCGTGCCTGCCAGAAATAATTTTATTGACTGGCATGTTCATAACACCAAATATCTCTTTGGTTTGTAGTCAAAACAGCATATAGCGGGTCATCACTAATTATCAAAGTGCAAATGAAGTCACTGCGTCGACTGCTTCAATGGTATTATCTTATTTCTAATTATCAACTGTGCTGACAGAATTAAGACTTGGTTACAATTCTTCTAAATTGTACAAGAAAGTTTCCGGTCAGCATTATACTATAAACCGTGGAGCTGGAATCCCTCACGCAATGACAATTGTTCGTGGGCCCAATATAAGGAGTGTATTGGTATTCAACATGATTGTGTATCATATTGATATTGGGGCATGGGGTCCCTTTCGCGATCCTTTTATTATTGGCCGTCTGCTTCGATCCTCTGGAAATGAAAGTCTAAGAGGCATCGCGTTTTCATACAGGGATACAGATTTACTGTGATTGGTGAATCGAACACGATCAATTGAGTCACTCCGTTCACGGCGCAGTGGTTGGTAGGAATGTCGCGCTTGTCTGTTGTATCTCCCATGACCCGCGGAAGAGCTTCGAACCCCCGGTAAAGGAGGCGTGGGTACCTTGGAGCTTGAAGGTCCCCGCGACATGGAAGAACCCCTCACAGGTGCTACTGGCTGCCGTGATTTTGAAGTTTCTCGCACAGGGGGTACCGGCTCTTCGACCTGACCAAGCTTGGGGGATGAAATTTCGAGAATTCTTGGCACATCGTCCTCGATTTCCCTTTCTTTCCTTGCTCTGCGCCGAAGACATACGACAATGACAACAATCAAAATTAACAGTATGGTTGCACCGACGCCCGTTGTAGATGCTAGCAGAATAGACATCGGTGTCCCTCGAACTTTAGGCAGCTTCCGCCTATCTGACAGCGTTACCTTCGATTTGTCACCGGAAACCGACTTGTTGCTCCTCTTGGGCATTGCTGTTGCATTGGATGATCCCGGGCCTTGGTCAGGATCAAGGGTCTTCTCTACTGCACTTGAGCTTACCTTGAGGAACCCAATGGCACTTCGTCGCATATTGAGGGCGTTTGAGACCTTACAACGAATCTCGTACTGCGCAGCCGCTGCTGCCAGGACTCCTTTGATCTTGAGACGCTTCCCACCATCTAGCAGCTGAAAGACATCGGGCTTCTCAATAACAGGATGTCCATCAAAGAGCCACATGTATCGCGTGATAGGCGGTACGGCGTGAGCCTCACAGGAGAAAATCACCGGGGTGCCCACCAAGGTACTAATCGACACAGGCCGAAGGGACACGTTCATGGGAATGTCGAAGGGAATCAAACTACAGGACGTCCGCGGACTATTTTCAAGAGGATATTTTTCGGTGCATGTGTACACTGCGTGGTTGTCCATGTCACGAAGGCGGCGATGGAAGGTGACCACTTTTTTCTTCTGGTCGTTAAGCACTGAAGAAGAGGATATGATTTCAGAGCCTCGCGACCAGCTGAGTTGGCTGAGGGCGTTGTGAACTAACGACGAGCATGAAAACGCAACTAGGTCACCGGGACCTGGATGAGCTGGTACCAACGAACATTCTGGTGAACCTTCGGGAATTTCCTTCCTGACGACATTCACATTGGCTAATCGAGTAATAATTCGGCGGCTTGCCACTCGGTTGTATACAATGCATCCATATTGACCACTGTCGTACCATCGGGCTTGTTTTATGATAAGCTCGAACTGGCCCTGAATATGATTGGAGTGGAGAGTAAACCTGGTACGGACATCTGCGCTAAGTGCCGGTGACAAGGCAGCTCCGTCCGAAAGGAAAGTTTGCTGACCTGACGTGGGGTTTAGCCGCACCCAGTGGTGATGGTCAGCCGTACCCAGCCCGGAGGCTGTGCTGCAACGAAGTCGCACCATGTTCCCTTCGAAGGCAAGCTGATTATTCGGCTGCTCACGCCATGTCAATCCGCCCAGGCACGAATTCACGGCGAGAAATATGATCCACACTCGAAGCATATCAGCCCTCCAATGTATAAGGTGTCGACCTACACTGCAGCGTGATATCTCCTTATCTAAAGATCCAGTTTCTTTGAGAGGCAGCGACGTCCCACAGGTATTCTCTCACTAAGAGAAATGCCGTCACCACTCAGTCTTTCATCGAGTCGTTGAGATGAATAACCACACAATGGAAGAGCGCAAGAGCCGCCTACTGAAATTCGTCCCCCCGAAAAAAATCATCCACCCTCGCTCCCGCGCTGAAGGCTTTTCAAATGCAAACGCGAGAACAGAGATATTTTTGCGAGTGACTCTGACGATGCGATCGACGTGCGTTTGTTCGACACCCGCGGAAGTTATGAATCGAGCAATCTAGAGCCAAGGCGCATGACTCAGGCCTGGATCATCGATACACAGGGTAACGGAAAAGAGAGGAAACGGGGAAAGACGGTGAGAAAGAGAGAGGTAAAAATTATATAATAGATCTGCGGTGAGGGCAGCAACTTTGGAAATAAAGAGCGTACAAATTTAACTAATGTCTGTGGAAATGTTGATGGCTATTTGTTTTTGTTTTAGAACGTCTTAGAAGGGAGTAATCTTTGATTTGTTTGTCAAATGTCGTATATCTGTATGTTCCGTTCAGAGCGAGATGTGACATGGCAATCTTTTCTCTCTCTCTCTCTCTCTCTCTCTCTCTCTTGCTCCTGTCGTAGAACACACTTCAGAAACAATGACAGCTCACCTTGGTTGTTAAGGCATGTTTAGGTTCAAGATATCTTGTCCTTGTCAATTTTTGACACAGTTCCAAGCAGGGGAAAATATTTTCTTAACCCTTACATAATCTCATAAAAAGTTTTTACTCAAGACAGCTAAAGACACGCACAATGATGGAGAGCGCAGTGTTTCTGCACCCTCAGTTCTCCAATTTGCGCTTTGAAGGTGACGATACATAATAAAAGCCTTTATAATTTTTATATATGTTACAGTAATATTATACTAATAGTTTTATATATATATATATATATATATATATATATAATGTACATCAACATTGCATACCGTCATACCGTGAAAACCTGGTAAACATATTTAGCACTGATATATTTGTACGTTGATTATATACTGTACTCCATACTTATACTGCAGGTTTAAACTCATCCCACCTCAGTTAAAAAATACTTCAGGAATAAAAGAAAGATTAACTACGTTTGACAAAAATTATCTGATAGCATTTAAGACCAGATATATTAAAGTCATTTTGCAAGACAATTGGTCATTTCAAAACGTTTCTTTACATGTTTCATAGAAACCATACAGTTTAATTCACTTTTTAAAAAAAGGTACAAAGTATGGAATCTCAAAAATCGAATTCGGACAAAAGATCTCGGGGAATGCCAGATAAACATTTTGTCTATTTGTATCTAAGCCATATCACCTACGTTTTAAACTGCCGCGGGGCATTTTATAAAGTGTTTTGTCCGACAAACGTGTCGGACAAATTTGCTCTCAGCCAACCAGATGCAAGGATTTCAGTAGCTTATAACAGTTTGTCAGAAAAAATATCCGACAAAATGCTTCATGAAATGCCCCCCTGATCAGTGGTATCATGGATGACAGGGAACAACAAATAGAAAAATATATAATTTGTTTTCCAGCATTCCTCTATATGTCCCCTTTTCATTTTTAAAAAGTACAAAAATGCTCAATTTTCTAACAACCTAGTAGCACTTAGAATTAAGATTTTGTTCAACTGATCTAGTTCTTTATTCCTTCGTAATTCCAGTAGTATTGTCGTCATTTCCTGAACTCCAAGATAAGCACTAAGTGACATTCGTTGTTTTCTTCTTTCACCTACTTTGAGAGTCAAAATCGAAACTTCAATGCAGATTTCTCCCCCCCCCCCCGGTATGTTTTCATACTGTTCCTAGAGAGGTTTTTGAATGTAGATTTAGACATTGCTATGGAGCTGATCGTCTTGGGAATGTAAGAATAAATTGAATTATCATTCGATTTTGCGTGATCTTTGCAAGCTTCCGACATGAGACATGGTGTATGTATGTGTGTGCAGGTTTGGTCATGAAATATAACTATACTTGTACATTCTCGTACTACATTTATTAATTGGGAGCTTAGCGTGCACACCACGTTATGGGTAATATTAAATTGATGATCACTCACTTAAGGTCTCAACGTTAAAGGGACCTTGTTATCGACCTTAACACCCTGCGACCTCGCTGTGCGCACTGCATTAAAATCGTTATAATTAATTTTAGGGTTTATATATATATATATATATATTTATTACGACTACCCTCTTTCGCCTCTTCTTCCATCAGAGCAGAAGGGCAACGGACTGACAGGCTTTAAAGTCACATGACCACCTGATCTGGCTCATCGTTCGAGTCCATCCAGAATACTCTCGTGGGATTAAGTGTCGAGATATGATTCCCGGCCTGACCTTGGAATCCTTCCTGCCTTAAAGATCCTTCCTGCGCGCCAGATTCCGAAGAGGCGTTGCCATGATTATCTTGACATGGCTATGTCGCTCCACGTGATAACCCAGCGCAACACATACGCGCATTGCCTGATTACTTGCTCTTGTATAGAGCTAGAGGCAGAAAAAAAAAACAACGACATGGTTTTATATGGACATTTCTCTTGCCGTCTAACATCCGCTTCTTACAGCTTATCTGGAGCGCCCTCGAATGGATGATGTATGTGCAGCCTACGTGTAAAAGTGTTCTTCTTTAGGATGTCAGTATTAGATAAGTGTGTCACGAATACTTACGTTTTGATAGCCGATACTCCTTTTTTTAAGGAAAAAGTGTATTAGGGAGGAAAACTTGGTGTCGGAAGTGGGGATGATTATTTATAGCACACTTTCGAAGGGTATTACTATGTTGTTATGTTGAAGCACATCATCTCTCATAAGGTTTAAAGAAATATTGGTAAACATTAACCAGGTGTAATCTAGAATCAGGTGAAAATACTATGTCATGAAGCTATCACTGTTTATTACATCCATCGACGTGCTAAGACCTATGTAAAGACACAACAATGCCTCTACTAGACCGTAATATAAAGTTAGTCA
Organism: Diadema antillarum; assembly: GCF_040938485.1. Taxonomy (NCBI): domain Eukaryota; kingdom Metazoa; phylum Echinodermata; class Echinoidea; order Diadematoida; family Diadematidae; genus Diadema; species Diadema antillarum. The sequence continues at coordinate 841,378 of NW_027271321.1, forward strand.
TGTTGGTACTAATAGCTGCAGAGTGATCGTTGTGAGGCGAAGACATCATCCCTTTATCTTACATGAATATAAATGGTTGAAATCGATATTTCTATACCGTAGAAACGTTTAAAACTACGTTGTCATAATTTTAAGAATCATTTGTCTGCGTTTAAAAAAGAAATCCACTGCTCATGTTAGACTTTGGTCTGTTTTGACATTCAACTTCAACGTGTAATCGCTTCTTACTCTAAAGAAAATAAAAAAAAATAGATATATTTTGTATTATGTCAAATTCCCCTCGAAACTGGCCACTTGTTCCTTGTCCAAATCCTATTGTTGCACAGTTTTTATTCGAAATATTGGTATCAGTCAAACTTTAAGAGGATACTTAATGCCTATAAGTGTCCCCTCGGGGCTAGTGTAACTTGTAATAGATGGAGTGTTTTAAAGTAAGGAGGGAAACGCTCGCAGGAATAAAATCACGCAGAAGACTGATCTCACGTAAGATGAAAATACAGAGCTGGGGTAGTAGGGGGAAGGGGGCTATGCTATGCCGTTGTCTCCACTTTATACTAAAGTATAAATTCATAGTCTTTGCAGCAGTGCCACTTTCAGCGGGCATTCTCTCTCTCGTCACGGGGGAGGGGCCCATGCATGGCTATGCCACGCTCTTCTGGGAGTAACTTCCTTTTGCGCTTAATCGGTTCAGTTTCTGGGCAATTTCCGAGTCCGCGGGTTACTATATTTGGGAAGACCTATTTCTTACCAAAGATCGAGGTGCCCCGTGCGACAGTGTGAATGTACAGATCGACATCAGAAAAGCATCCAGGGAGGGTCCGGCATTGAAGTTGACTCACAGAAGAGTAACTGAATCATGTTTTTACGTAGATTTGTCGCAACATTTTGTGTTGAATCAGTATATCACGCATTGCCATCCATTTTTTTTTTCTTTTTAACCGTACACCAAGTGGAAGACGTATGTCACGATCATTATTAGGTCACGAAAAAAATAAAAACATTTTAAGTTCGCGTCTTAGTGCCGAAGGGCAACAATTACATCTAATTTCGGCGCATATCACCTTGATTTAATAACCTCCCAATGCAAGTTTCTGCGGCAATTAATACAGCCCTAAAAATGATTGTTGTTACTTGAATAGAGAGTTTGGTGACATAAAGATAAGAAGATTAATTAACGAGAAGGATGACTGCATATAGTTGATTGATTGCGCGGTTTTGCTCCTTTCCCATTGCATAATGCACTCATTGCTTCACTTTTGTGACAGCCTGAAGACCCCTCCGAAAAAAAAACAGGGTGGCTTCAATCCTTAGTGTCACCCCTCCAACCGTAGCCATGCACGTATAAGTAATACGACATCATATCAGCGAATTCAAGCCTTCGAGCAAATTATTCGATATCTTGCATTGCACTACCGAAGAATCATGGTCATGAAAACTGAAAAAACGACAAAGAAGAAGAACCTATGTCTTGTCTGCGACCATTCGTAGACAAGCACAATGCTCCACTTGACATTAGACATTAAATCCTTTTCAGCCTATCCTAATTTTGACGTCAAGTCAGTTAAAATGCAGAGTTGGAGTGATTATATATATCCTCCCCTATTCTTCTATTTTACTTGCTCCTTTTTCTCAAGGTCTCTCTCCCTCGCTCTCTTAAGCACTGCCTTAGCCAATCTTCCCTCTCTCCCTCTCGCTCTCCCCCTGTCTATCAATCTATCTATCTATATCTATCCAGGGCGGATCCAAGAATTCCATAAAGGGAGGGGGGGGGGGGGAGAAAAAAAGAGATATTTCTGGTGCCACTGACGAGCAAAAAACAAACAAACAAACAAACAAACAAACAAAGCAAAACAAAACAAAACAAAACAAGGGGGGGGGGGGGGGGCTCCCGTGCTGTTTCATGTACCATTTCTGCGTTTCATCGGCTGACAAGCAAAAAAAAAAGAAAGAAAGAAAAGAGGCTTCAGCGCAATTTTCTGGTGCCACTACAATCGAAAATTCTTTTCTCTTTATTTTCTGCTTATTTCTTTTGTTTTAAGAAAAACTAAAGGGGGCGCCCCCTGGATCCGCTTCTGCTAACTATCAATCTGTCTATCTATCTATCAATCTGTCTATCTATCTATCTATCTATCTATCTATCTATCTATCTATCTACCTCTATGATTGTATTGTCGCCCTCGTCGTCAGCTAATTGTGGCGTCCTTGCAGACATCTGTTGCGATACATATCCCTTCAGCTGTCATTCATTTTCCCAGCTTTCGCCGCCCCGAGTCATCATAATATGCTGTTATTAAAGGCAGAGTAGGCCCAATTGCTTTTAATTTTAAGATCAATAGATCCCTCCCCGTCCGCGGACGTATATCGTAATATCAGAGATCGCTCTATAGTGACGCTCAGTATATTATTTTATCCGATTTCCCTTACTTTCTTTCTCTCTATCTATAAGATATATATGAACATATTATATATTTGTAGTACTAGTTATATGTATATATATATATATATATATATATATATATATATACGTGTGTGTGTATGTTTGCTTGTGTTTATATATGTATATATATATATATGTACATGTATATGGATCTAGCTTTTATAGGTAGACATTATATGATCATAATTATTGTATTAAAAGTCCTGTTTACCTTGGGAGCAGTGATTTAAAAGATGTTCAAGATATCACTTGTAATGTATATGTTTAGGTCAGTTGTATCACAAAACATCCTACCATAAAAAATATAAAGAAATATCACTATTTTTGTCATTAGACCATAACTGCGAAGGGTTTAGTTTGGAAACATTCTTATTGTAACTATTGTTCACATTTTGTATATTCAGAAATACTTAACATCGATTATACTCGTTCAGTTTTTTACATTCTGGTTGTTTCTATCCCTAACCCACATTCTAGAAGTATTTTGAAGCACTAATGCTGGGGTTTGTGTCATCTGCAAATGGTACACTACAAAAAGTCCGGTGTTAAATAGTGAACACCGAGCTGGTGTTAAATTTTCGGTGCTCATTTATGGTGTTAAATTAACACCTCCGGGTGTCATTTCCAAATATAAAACTGTTTTTTGAAGAGTTTCTTATATAGTAACTGCACTTCTTGTTGATTTTTAATTTAAACAAGACGATCAAGAATTTTACATTAAAATACTAGATTTTTGAAAAAATGTGAAAACAAATTTACACCTCAGTAACACCAGCTGGTGTGGTCTCTTATTGAAGCTGGACGGGTGTTAAACCATTGATATTAACACCAACAAATATCAAATCAACACCATGTGGTGTCATTTTTGAATTAATACCAGTACAGTGTCAAAATATCACCAGGTATACAGTGTCAAATTAACACCACGAAGTGTCAGATGAACACTTTTCAACACCATCACAGTGCATTTTCTACACCTGTGGGTGTGGTCCTCTATTAACACTTGATCGGTGTTAGATTTAACACCCATGGTGTTAAATCTAACACCGATGTTTTTACAGTGCAGATTATACCTTTAAGGAGACACACGACTTTAGGGAGACAATTCGTGTCTCCTTAAATATTTCAACTATATTATATCCCATTCAATCGCATGCTTTACTGCTGACATTGTTTATCTACTCAATGTCTGCCTAAAGCTGGATCCAGGGTTATGTGTGAATGAAAGAGAGAAAGGGGGACAGAAGCAAGAAAATAGTCAAACAAAATAGATATTATGGATAGAGGGAGATACCGAATATCATAAAAATGTAATTAACAAAAATATTAGCATTAAAGATTCAAGCATTGTTTCAGCATGTGGACCCATTTGCTATTTCTTTTCGATATTTCATTCTTGAACAATCATAGTCGAAGAATGCAGTTATATAGGACATTTTTGACCTTTCGTCTTAGCAACTTTTTCCCTTCCCCAACCGTCGCTGGCAATATCATGGTACTTGTTTTTATTTTAATCTTTATACATTAATGAGAGGTTTGGGTTGTCTGCAAATCGTTACTTTACAAACATGATGAATCAACTTCCCACTGGAGCCTTTACACGCTAGTTCGTTCATATTTCGCTCAGCCATTTGGGATGTACAGAGTACAATTAGCTCTGTTTAACGTGGGGTAGGAGAGACATAACCTCGATGTCGTAGTTGATGTGTTGCAAAGATTGAATATCTTGTGTTGCAAACCAAGGTACCAATCTAAGTGCGTATACTAGTATGTAGGTCCCGCAAGTTTTGTCCATTCCTTGTACGGTAACGAATTGCCATTATGCTTTTTAAAGTAACAATGAGGTTCCACTGGGCTGTAAAGGGGTTACAATGTATAATATTTACTTACCCTAACCTTTGGCACGAAAAGTATTTTCCTATTTGCATCATGTGACCTTGCTTTGACTACGCTATACATGAGAAGAAAAAGGCTATAAAGAAAAGGAATACAAGACAGGACATGGAATATTTTTAGTCTCATCCTCGTGATGTTCATATATACAGAAATGTTGAAAGGACCATCATCTTCCTGACCTTGTTTTCTTGGCACGGAATGACTTGCCGCGTGTTGTTTCATCACGAGAGTGTTTTCATTAAGTCAAATCAAGGCCGCAAGGTATGATTAAGTGCCTATCGCCATACCAATACCGCTGTGTAAAGTTGCTGATTGAAACGTCGCAATACATCCACTACCGATAGAGATTAACCCCTTACTGTCTTTGTTACTGTTTTTGTAAAGTTGACTTCAGCGTACTCTACACTGATCTATAATTGTATAGTTAATAACGTGTTTGAATTATCGCGTCTACAACCAAAATAAAACGAAAAGAGTCTTATGCCAATCAAAAATATTTAGAGTGGCTGTCAACTTTCTGATGAATGCCAATTAAACCAGCTTCCCGTTTTATTGACATTAATTCTATCTCTTCTCAAGAGCTGATACTGGAGAGAGAGAGAGAGAGAGAGAGAGAGAGATAGGGAGAGAGAGAGAAAGAGGGGAAGGGAGAGAGGGAGAGAAGGAGAAAGCGCGAACGAGATGAAACGCTCCTACTTAATTGTTGGAAGAAGGTTACGTTGCCATGACGACGTATATTTGCATCAGTGCACGCGCTGGTAAGAGCTGGTTTGCTCTCTACATTATGCCAACGTTCAACGTAATGTATAAATTCTGAACGGAAATGAGCATCATCGATAATAGCAAGCATTCCGTGAAGACAAAGATTATGATTGACGCTTTTAGGCATGATTTGGTCTGCAGCAAACATGCAAATGAAACCCTTCCTGTATTCATGATATCTGTGTGTGTTCGTGTGTATGTGTGTGTGTGTGTTTGTGTGTGTGCGTCCGTGTCGTTTTAATTTGCTATTTACCCATTACAGCTCTTGATACATTTTTACACGCCCATTATAGATTACATTGCTTAGACTTACGGTGCTCTGAGCGCTCGGTACATTCGGTTCTACGTTTGACGCACTGCAGATCGCTCTTGGGTGATTATCATAATTCTGCATGCAAAATTCTGTTCTGATTAAAACTATTCCGTGATTTGTCTTTGTCAGTGGCAACAACGTCTCATCCAGGGGCATCTATGTTGTGCCGGAAAAAACAGAAGCAGGAGGAGGAGAAGGATGATGGAAATATAGGAGACAATGATTTCTTTGAAGTTGATATGAGTGGAAATGATGCAGACTTTCGCTATAAGATTTTATTTAGTGCGCGTTCAGAAAAAGAAGTTACATAGGCGGAGGAGGAGAAGGAAAATGAAATTACAGGAGACTATGCCGTTTATGAAGTTGATATGAGTGGAAATGGCGCCTACTTTGGCCGTAAGATTTTTATTCAGTGCGCCTTTCTAGACGTGTTTCGAATCAGAGGACAACAGGAAACTGATCGTCAACAAAATCGGATTATACTCAGATGAGTACAGAATCATTCGCCAGTGGTGTTGGGAGAAAAAGAAAACAAACCTCCAAAGGTGCATGAATTGATTGGTGTTGTTGAAGTAGCATGGAAGGATTCGATTGCTAAAAAGGCAAATATAAAAGAAATAAAAATATGCCGCCAGATTCTTCGTCAAGAATATCTCAGTGGTGTGAGAAGACTCGGTCTTGTAGGATCGACTTCCTGCTAGTCTGTGGCTGGTTCCTCTTCCTGGCTGTCGGCGTAGTGCTCTTCATCTTTCTGGAGAGTAAGAACGCGAAGAGGGAGAAGGCCATCATAAGAGAGGAGTTCACTCGCAGGCTCCTGGAGGTAATTTTCAAATTGATTTATATTTGTGCTCACATATTAGATACATTATTTACCATTTGAACAAGAAACAAAAACCCAGATTCTAATACTTCAAATATTTCTAAAATGCGGGTTAGGGACAGAAACAACCAGTATAAAATGTTAGAATAGTCAATCAAAAGCATTGCTAAAAATACAAAAAATTGAATAGCAGTTACAATCAATTGTTTCTAGAATAAACCGTTTACAGTGGTGTATTGGGAAAAATGGCGATATCTATGCACCTTTCTTTGGGAATACGAAGAACATTGGTACTTATCTTTTTGTGATGTATAGCAAGACTGTGTAACATCTTGACACAATGATGATATCGACATGAGAATTTATATTCACAAAACATTTCAGCAAGTAAATGGGTTTGTACTTACTTGAACAAAGGCTGAAGACTGACCACTTTTTGTTTCCATTTTCATTTTTCATTACAGATCTGGGAACTCGGTCGACAGAACCAAACGAATCCAAGTTCCGGCGCAAAGTCGAATATCACTGCCGTGGTGGAAGCTATTGTTGATGATTACGCAGAGGACTTGGGTATAAAAACACCCTTCGACTGGGACGTTCGTGGAAGCACACATTTTTGTATGTCAGTGATGTCAACAACTGGTAGGAAATCATCTTTCGTTCGAAAATGATCTTCTAGCTTACATAAATAAATTACCATAATTGTTAATCCTAGTAGGCCAATATTGTAATATCTCTATTAAGCAGTCAACAGAAGTACCCTTCATTCAGTGCGACTCTTTAGGTTACACTGTGCCGCTTTTAATCATAAAAAAACCCCACATGCTGATCAATGTCAATGCCTATACATACATGTCATATAGTCCAGGGAGGTATATCTCCTTTCATAGACAAAAAAAAAGAATATATATATATGTATATATATATATATATATATATATATATATATATAGTTGTTCGCTATTAAATGAGAACTTTATTGTCGTTTTGATTCTTATACATAGAGAGAATTAAGGCAGCATTCTGGTCTTTAAAATGCAAAGTGATACTTTGTACAAGTTGGCCTCACTCAAAAGAATGAAAAACTAAAGTCAGATGTGTCATCCCCATCATAATAATATAATCGTATGTGAGGATGTGACATTTTCCACATGTTATACAAGAAGGAACACATGTTATGAGTGGCTCCTCCAACACGTCTTCTTCAATATCCTTATCTTTTATCAAGGAGAAAGGATTGTAGTTTCTAAGCATCGACTGAAACATGCTTATTAAGATACTCAGGCTAAAATCCGTAATACTGGAAGTTATTTACACATGTTGTTGCGACCGAGATCATTATTACGATGGAACTTGTGCAGTTTTGAAAACCATTTGTTCCTATTTTATGTCAGATTTAAATGTTGCTTCTATCATTAAGTTTGTTTGATTTTACTGTGTTTAAGTTTCTCTTAAACATTTATGTGGAATTGCACTTTTTTTTAAAATAGGAAACTGAATTTTGGAACTGTAAATTTGCAAAAGCACATGAATCCATTCTGCTTTGAACATTACGTGTGTTTTCTGTTCTTCTTCAGGATGGGAATGACAAGTTGTGGAAGATTTATAGACTAAATTGTGAATTGTAGATTAAACGTTTTATAAGCAGTTTTGTTTGTAGTTTGAGAGACCAACATCGCAATTCTCAACTACTATCTTACCCATGGAACCTTTGTATATAGCTTCCTCTACGTCGTGCCTGATGATTTCAGCAAAATGAATCGTATTGATCTTCTAACACGTATTATCTTTGTCTAGCTGAGGTGAGAAGTAAGTAACTTTGTAGAAATCCTAACCAGGCGCCGAGATAGTTGGTCCATATCAAGTAATAAAGAGGGAAAAATGGAAACACCCGAATCACTTCAAAGAACAAAATATGCTATCATCAGAATATTACTTATGCTTGGCAAATGCTGCCCTTTTTCGTTTTGTCAGGATTTGGGCACTTGGCTCCGAAGACCCAAGGAGGTCGGCTTTGCTGTATCATTTATGGAGCTTTCGGTATTACCATCAACATCATCATTATCGGCAAACTGAGCAGACGAGTCATGCAAGCTCTGGGCTTTTTGTACGGTATGTTGCGGAAGCTTATAGGTGCGTGCCGCTCACACAGGACGACGCAGAACGATACTGATCGACCTGGGAACGCTGGAGGGAACGTCGTTGATGATGCGAAGGGCGTCGGAACAGCTTCTGCGGCGTACCGGTCAGAAATGTATGGCTTCTCGAACAGTCCGTCGTGTGATATCTCATCGACCTTGAGAGCACATCGCCAACAAGCGTGTGATAGGAAGAACCTATCTGATCACAATTACATCGGATCCCAGTTCTTGGCGTCGTCAACATCAACTCAGATCAAACCAACTTCGAAGCCACCTCGAGGAAAGGAGCCTTCGCACGAAGGACGGGATGATGAGCGCGTCAACGAAAGCAAACCGCCGCCGACATGGTTTGTGGTCCTCGCCACTGTTGCATACCTTTTGCTCTCGGCTCTCTGTACGCGATTCTTCGCGCGCACTACTGTTGCGCGTCAGGACCTTTCCTACCTGGACCTGTGCTACTACCAATTCGTCGTCATGTCCACCGTCGGCTTTGGAGACCTCACGCTTGTTGGATCCGAGTCGGACAATAGCGTTGGTGTCCTCATCTTCACTTTCATTCTTATGGGTGGGTTGCTGTTTCTTAGCGCGCTCTTCAGTTCTGCCTACGAATCGTACGAAGCGTTTGAATTGCAGCGAACTCGTACCTCTCTCTGCAAATTGTGCTGTAAGAAAAGCGGGCATCAGTGACAGAAATAACCAGGAACATACACACATAAATATTCCCTCTCTAGTTATGCTTCAAGGCATAGATCTCTACGACAAGTTCGCCTAAATTGACCCCAGGGCCACTCTTGTGAAATGAAGGAATAGTGATATAAAGGGAATAGTGATAAAGTAATGTCTCAACTGGAAGAGAGTTACTATGTTCTTGAGGTTTTGTTTACTAATAGTGTTTGTTTTGTGGGTTTTCGTGGAGAGAAATGTCATTGTTGTGTATAGTGTCTCCCCTTGTTCTCTCTAGAAACCAAGAGAGAGAGAGAGAGTTATATTGAATGACAGCATTGTATATAATAATATAGTACATAATAGTGTATATAAATGGTGAGTGCCTGTCATGAACTTCTGTCATTTCTATTATGTCATTTCTATTATGTTGGTATTTGTCAGTGCTCTCCATTATCTGTATGATTATCTATTATGTAATTTGTTCCCTTGAACAAAGTATGACATAGATATGCTCATGATATACATAAATTATGCAGTGTAGGCCTAATTGTATATTCAAAGAACTCATCACCGTATAATCCAGTTTAGTCATTGCATGGCGAACATAGCTCCACTGAAATCCTTTCTCTAGGACGGGTCTACAATACTTTGAGCAAGTCTGGACGTATACGTGCACCTTATTTTAATGCTTGAAAATCTCAAAGTCTAGAACGGGTTTAGTTTTCAGACTACTATTACACATTATTTACACATTATGTTTAAAGAGACTCTCAATCAGCTTTCCTCGCTGTGTTCTAGTACACTTGATCCCTTTACAATGATAATTCACTTGTATCCGACCCGTCACGCAAATGACAATCATCAAGAGAGCATCCAAATAATCCTGGCAAATAAAGTCAATCAGACGCCAATTGACAAATGTCCACGTAATCATGCCATAGTAATTATGGTGTGTAATTTGCTTATGAAACGTCATAATGGTAAAAGTAAGGGCATTTGCTGCCATGACAACGCAATAACCACTTTGTCACTTAAAGGGACTGGGGAGGAGTGTTGGAACCCAAAATGCAAAAGTACTATTTCATGAAGTGAAACAGGCAAAAACAAGGGCCAATGCCTATGAAAGGACTAAGCAATGAAAAAGAATCGATCAAAAATACGGCATTATGAAGATATCTATGATCTTGTGAAGAGCGTTACATGTAACGCTTGTCAAAATCACAGGGGGTCGGCTTAGAGGCTCTCCGTTCAAGTGTTGTTTTTGCCTCCCTCTTTTGTCCGATTTTGGCACAGCGTTGATGTATTGCCTTCTCCTCGGCGAAAAGCAAGCCCAAGATACATCGCCGCGATCGCGAGGCGAAACCCGGGTGCCTGTTCACTGGCTAGCGAGCGTTATCGGTGCATTTCCCGGGATCCGCCCGGCAGCTAGCTAGCACGGGTCCGCTTGAACTCTATCGGTGCATTTCCCGGCATCCGCCCGGCAGCTATCTAGCACGGGTCCGCTCGAACTCTGCTGGCTGCGTATTCTCATGGTCGGACATCCGGGTATTTTGCGTGTCACGGGGTCATGGATAGCGTTGGAGTGAAAACAAACCACTCGCGTGAGCCTGGAGTGAACGCTGTACGTGTTTTCTGCCGGGGCGCCCCGCGAGCATAGCGCTAGCGCAAGCTGGTACTGTAGCTGTGCGGGCGGCAGGATTAGGCCCTAGGCCTACTCTAAATTAGGCCCTACCCTAAGTACTACAGTACTAACGTTAGACCTACCTCAAGTTTCTATGAGGTACTAAGTAAGCGTAGATATCGGGGTAGGGCCTACTCAAAGAGGTTCCACTGCACATCTGGCCATTCTGTCGGGTCGTTGATCCAGAGTCCTGCCGCGATTTCATACGGGCACAGGTCCAGTCCGGCCGCCTTAAACTTGGCAAAGTACCGGGACCGATCGATCGACAGGATCCAGATTTTTAGAATATTGCTGGCAAGACATGATGCATGTATCTCATGAATGATGGCACAAATGACAAAATGAATAATGAAAAACAGTCGATCCCCATGTCGAGCTGCGTAGAGTTGCACATAAATTATACGCGTCGCACATGCACAGCATGCAGTATGCGCATTATGCAGGCTTAGCGCTTGCAAGCTGTTTGTTTTCACTCCAGTCGACCGGAAGTGACGTGTAGCCGACCGCAAGAATAGGCCTACTTACCGTACCACTCCATCCACACAACAATGGAGCCGCAGGAGGAGAGCGAGAGATCTGTCTCCAAGAAGAGGAAGACCATGAAAACCAGTGACAGAGTATGGAGATGGCGACAGAAAAATAAAATGAAGTCAATCCCAATTCCCCTCAAGACACTAAGGGGCTGAACGACAGAGATGTCATTTCACTTCTGCTGGATCGGTAATAAATTTGTGAAACTCGGAAGACTTCATTCAGTTCAGTGTGAGTAACAGTTAACTTCAGTTAGGACCTACAATGTTAGTGTAAACATTGCTGATAGAGATGTCACTTAGAGGATCTACACACACTATACTATTGTTATGAGTAGGCCTAGATTAGTAGTTTTGTTAGGTGTCCTATACCACACCCTAACATGTTTCTATTACGGTAAACTAAAAGATATATCACAATTTGCCTGAGATTTTACTCACATGTGAAGAAAGGCTACATGCAGATTCACAAAGCCAAAGGTGTACCGGTATTCAGAATGCGATTGAGGTAGTACGGTAGGTATCCTAGACCAATGTTCTACGACTCCTAGTCCGAGGCCCTTCTTCTCTGCCAATATATTAGATAACTGGATTTTTTTTTTTTTTTGCGTAATGACATAGGCCTATCCCAAATTTGGCTCAACAGTTCTCCTTTTTGAAATGTGCTTCTGGCAATTGCACAAAATCGCTGTTCACATTAAGAAATGGCACGCTAAATTGTTTTGCATGTAAATACACGAATTCCTATTTTACCATATTCTGTATTATGTTGCCCTATTCTACCTTCATGTCAAATTATGGGTCTCAAAATGTCGAAATAAGAAAGTTACGACACTCATCAGAACTGCCGTTTGTTACAAATCGGCGATAGGCGAGAAATCCAATTTTACGAAACGACACTGAATGAGTGAAAGTGTCAGTGAAGAGCTGCGTAGAGTGATCATCTGGTCACTCTCGCGGTTTTTACAAATAGTTTGTGGAGAGTCAACCGTGTATATGTTGTCACGGCAGCTATGATCGCGGACCAAAAACATGAATTCACATGTTTGGTAAGGTACCTAATTATTGTCTCCGGTACACATGGCATTGCAAAAATGTTGATTGAAGTGTATCTATTGTGCGTATACATAAGTGGCTAATGGCGTATATGCATTGCAGAGCAGTTCACTCAGTCCCTAGTGTAGTGGTTAATGGTGTATGCTTTGTAACACAGTAGGTGCTAGTTGTTGAGAAAGGTCTGTCAGATATTATTGTGGCAAATGTGGGTATCTTTTGTAGGGCAACAGCCAGCATCACATTCAAGGACCATCCTGACTAGGCAGCTCAGTGAAGCCAGTGACATCCCCTCTCGTCAGTTGAGACCAGCCCTCCCAGCTACCGAGCTTGATGTCAGTTCTAAGCCAGTGAAATTCCCTCTCGTCAGTTTCGACCAGCTACCCAGCTCGGTGAAGCCAGTGACATCCCCTTTCATCAGTTGAAACCAGCCCTCCTGGCTAACCAGCTTGATGAAGCCAGTGACATTCCCTCTCGTCAGTTTCGACCAGCTATACCCAGCTTGGTGAAGCCAGTGATGTCCCCTCTCATCAGTCGAGACCAGCCCTCCCAGCTACCCAGCTTGATGAAGCCAGTGACATCCCCTCTTGCCCATTGAAACCAGCCCTTGCACTGGTACAAAAGGTTTGTACAAACTGTCTTTAATTACCTGGTACATTTTGTTTTAATACACCTAGATCCAACAACTGTTTTGAACCTGCAAATGAAAATTAATGTTGATATTTAGGAAACAAAACATCAATAAATTGTTCGATTTAACTCTGTTCTCAAACGATGCTGTTATTATTCTTGTTGTAATAATTGCTAACATTTTTTTTTTTTTTAACCCATAGCTGTGGTAGTGGTTAATAAGATTATGGTTGTCTTGATCATTACTTTTAGGGTTACAAGTTACATAGTTTGTACATTGCAGCCACATATAGGCCTCCTATATGATTGTATGTGGAATTACAGACCCCCAAATCCCATGCATGTGGCTGGATTTAAAGACATAGGCCCTATATGAGGTTGTATACATAGGGCCTACTTTGTAGATGCACAATGAGAGGCTGAGGTCATCCCGACGTCATGTGCAGTGTCAACTCATCAAAAATTTGGCTAGGGTCTGTAGGTCTTATTTTCCTTTTTGCTATTTAACTTCTACAGTAGACAGTCTATTTCTAACATATTTCATGGAGTTTTCTCTGTTGCATATATGTGAGCACTACAAGATATAGCTACCTGGTAGACTCTACACTGAAATAAAAGGGATAGCAAGTTCTGTGACTAAATTTACAGAGTGGTGAAGAACTAATGCGACTATCCTAATTGTAAGTCAGTGTTAATGCCTTTCATTGTGTCTGATATACAGATGAACTCCTGTCCAGATGTCCCTGTGAAATGGAAAAGGACAAGTTCGTGAATGCCGTTGCCTTCTCCAATTAGTTGTGGAGGAAATGCTACTCTGAGGAAAGGACTTGGGTCAGATTGAAGTGGATCAAAACCTGGTGAGAGTGCTGACAGATATTGATTTTATCAGAGCCTGGGCAGATGTTAGAAGATGACAGGTTACATGATGAAGACGTCCCTTTAGCATGCATATTTGGGAATTTTTATGTAAATATCATAAATAAAGTGGGCTACTAAGTATTTTCATTGGACTTTCAGCATCTAACATAATTACTTTCATCAGTACTAAACTTGTCATTGCTTGAATGTTAGTCATTAAAGAGAATATTTATTATGTGTAATACTGAATAGTTAATTGAGTCTATATGAGTAGTAAAATAATTTTTCATTGTAAATGTGTAGTAGTTACTATATTACCAACATTCAGTCATTAGATGAGAGATCAATAGAATGTGCTTGTTGGCCTCTATTGCAGTGGAACAGCTAGCATCACATCCAAGTGCCATCCCAGATATCCAGGTTGTTGAAGCCAGTGACACCCCCTCTCGCCAAATAAGACTGCCTCTTCTAGGCTACGCAGCTCAGCAAGACCTGTGACATCTATCTCGCCAGTGGAGACCAGCCCTCTCTGCCACCAAACTCAGTGAAACCAGTGACATCCCCTCTCATCAATCAGAACCAGCCCTCCCAGCTACTTAGCTCCATGAAGCCAGTGACATCCCCTCTCATGTTCTTCCTTGTGGCTGGCAAATGTTTGAAAACTGAACTTGGATGACGTCAATATCATAATTATGTTGAGTGCATCCAAGTGATGGCAATGATAATAGCTCTGACACCAGCTCTTCCTGTAGGCCTACTGTCAATTTATGCCTTCATTGTGTATAATATAGCAAAAGACATGTTAGTAATGAAAAAGCTGCACCTTTGTACCAGGATTGTTGGGGATTCTGATAAATGCACATTGAACATGAATAACATCAATTCCAATCATAGACCTACATTCATGTGATGGCAATACTAACTGATATGACACTACATTCATATTTCTGAACTCTCTATTTCTGTCTTTTCTGTGAGGTAACAACAAACATGTTAGTACTCAAATGTGTGAATCAGAATGAAACATTGAATTGATTGCATAGAAAATTTGTTCTTGCCCCATGTGGCAAGTAGGGAATATAAATCCTGTAAACTCCTAAACTGCATGTGCTTAAATTGTTACTGGAAACTGAAAGGGCTGCAATATCCAGCCACAAAGTGTTTTGTCCTTTTATTTTGTGTTTCCCAGGTGTTTCAGTGGTGAAAAGCTACAATTACTCCGTTACGATAAAATATTGCATCAGTGTTTTAAAGTGAACTTAAGCAGGGCTGTCATGCACAGCAGTGTACATCACTGAAAGGGCCTTTCACACATTCCATTATTGCTCTAATTGTTATTATTATTATTACTACTACTACTATTGTTGTTATTGCTAATGTTTTTATTACTATCATCATCTTCATAATGATTATTATCCTCATCATCATTTATGTGATCACTGATATCATGCCATGTGTTACATTCAAGTGGCACAGCAGGTCCTACACAGTAGCATTGTCCATCAGCATTTTGGAAGACACTTTTTCAGCACATAATTTTGTGATAACTCTATCAAATCACATTATTATGAGGACAATATTTTTGTGGTAAATGGAGTTTGTGCCCTTGTAATATTCATGGCATCTATATTTTATAGCCAAAAAAAAGGTATGAATTTTGATAAACAAATGTGTTGGAAGTACTTCAAACAAGATGTTCAGTTTTCATTCACATAGATATAAAAATACATTGTAATATAACATTTTGGTAGGTCCCTACATGATGTTCTACTGATTTATTGTATACGCTAAAACCCTAAACTGAATGTGTTTTGACAATGCAATATGTAGAAGGTCTCCACACTGAAATAGTATAGTGTTCTTTGTACTTGAAGTCATTAAACCATTTGACATTGATTCTTGGACCTTCACTTAATTTTTTTTTTCCCTGCAAATGTGCAAGTTATTTGAAAGTGGTTGCATTTGTTAGGTTTTTTTAATTTACATGTTATATTATTGTTATCATAATTGTTCAATATGATAGGAGTATAATGTGTAGATGCCAAAATTGACTAATGACAGAATGCTGAGCAGTGTTTTTTTGTTTTTTTTTGTTTTTTTTTTGCAAATGACTACCTTACCTGTGTAAATTGGCAATCTTTGCTATACAACTATTTCTATTATGACATTTCATATTTAAAAGATATAGGCCTACATGCAAGTCGTCAGCACAGATTTGTTATCTCTACATTGTATATCACATCACATTACTGTGAGAGCAGTTTCTACATGTAGCACATTTGCAATTAGAACCTGTGCTCATGATGGAACACCAAATGCAAATATTCATGCAAAGATAAAAGAAAATGTAAGGTCAGTGTACCCTGGTACGCACAACTTCTAATGTAGGTCCCATGTACACATGCAATTTATATGTACACATGAAATTTGTATATGTATGCATGATACAGTGGACTCCCGTTATAACGAAGTCCTCGGGACCGGCAGTTTTCTTTCGTTATATCGGAATTTTGTTATAACCGAACAAATAAACAATAGAAATACATAGAGTGGATGACATTGCAGCCCAAATTTTTACTTCGTTATAACCGGAATTTCGTTTTAACCGTGTTCGTTATAACAGGAGTGCACTGTAGTATAACGTAGGCCTACAGTGTAAGTGTAGGGATTTACTTTGAACCATTTATTATAAGTGTATCCCCCTTCTGTTATAACAGGTACCACCCCTCTACACATAAATACGTCAACCCACACATACAGAAGTATTCACATTTACATTCATCCACGCATCCCACCTATCACAGACACACCACATATCATATGACATTTTCCACTCTTTCACTTCTCACCCATTGTTCCCTGTAATACTGAAATCATGCCTAAATCACCCATGCCTACACACCATTTACATATTATGAATATTTAGTTTTAACCTGCTTTGTTTCCTTATTTGCATGTTTTGTTATGTTGATTTTGTGTATGAATATTTGTTACAACCCACATTTACATGTAAACCCATGCCAAATTATGTGTAGAATAAACTGGCTACAAGTTAGTTAGCCAGGGGACTCCTTCCAAGTAACACATGTGTGCTGCCCTAGTTTGCTTTAAGTGTGACGAGTGCTAGAGAGCTAAGCGAACCCGAGCCCTACATAAGAAATGTGTTAGATTTTTATTCACTGAAATATCAGAACAAGATATTTATACCTGTGTAGGTCTAATTATTAAGCATTTGAATTTACCACTGAGAAAAAAATGTGTTCTGATGATAAAAACCTAATCAGGGTTCTAGATAAAACTGAGTGAATGTTGTTGGCCTATGTGGAAATAATTGACTTGAACAGATTATTTCTTGTGTCTTTTCGCCTTGTAGGTGAACAAGACATATTGCATCATGCGTGGTTGCATTGCATGATGAATAAGAAAATGTGTAAGGTAGCCTCAGAAATTGTTGGATTAGTTAGTAGACTACAGGTGTCACATTATTCAGTCTAGAAGACTGAAAATGATCCGATTCCCAACATTTTTGTGTGTATCTGTGAAATAATTCCAATTAACCCTATTCATACAGAAAAAAGGTAGGCCTAAGCCATACCAATGACCAATTTTCTAACCTATTCAGTGCATGTGTCAGTTGTGAAGAAAATCATCCACAATAAATGTTACAACTAAGTCACATTTGAAATTACGAATACATGACAAGTTGTACCGGTAATAAAAATGAACTATTGGTTAGATCCAATGCAAATTTAGATATAACATGGTACCTGGTACTTCTCTAGCCTACTTGTGTTTCAAATCTTTGAAGAACTAAAAAAAAAAAAAAAAAAAAAAAAAAAAAAAAAAAAAAAAATGGGTTTGCCATGAAGATTGCATTTCTTGACAATGTGCATGAAAAGTTTAAGATATGTATTGAATTACATGTACATGTAATAACAC
Organism: Diadema antillarum; assembly: GCF_040938485.1. Lineage (NCBI taxonomy): Eukaryota > Metazoa > Echinodermata > Echinoidea > Diadematoida > Diadematidae > Diadema > Diadema antillarum. The sequence goes on from NW_027271321.1 coordinate 859,104, forward strand.
AACCCGTTTGTGTTTCGTGTAATTGTAATCAATAATTGAGATTTCGTTGATTTTTTTTTCTACGTAGCCCGACCAGCTACCAGGTCACAGACGCCGTGCGAAGCACGGCAGCTAACTGCGTACTGGGCTGTGTCCTTACCCGGAAAAGTTTCTACGTACAGCTACAGGCACTATGGAACGCCATTAAGGAAACAATACAAAATTCATTTCACTCCAGCCAATATTCATTTCACTTTTAACAAATACATTTCACTCACAAACATTGATTTTACTTTTTATAAAAATACATTTCACTTTTCACAATAATACATTTCACTTTTAAATTAAAATTCATTTCACTTTTCACAAAAATACATTTCACTTTTGAATTAAACTTCATCTCACTTTTCACAAAAATACATTTCACTTTTGAATTAAAATTCATTTCACTTTTCACAAAAATACATTTCACTTTTACATAAAGATTCATTTCACTTTTCACAAAAATACATTTCACTTTTACATAAAGATTCATTTCACTTTTCACAAAAATACATTTCACTTTTAAATACAAATTCATTTCACTCTTCACAAAAATACATTTCACTTTGGCGTACCATATCACTCAGACGAAACCATTTCACTGCGCTAAAACCATTTCACTCTGATAAAACCATTTCACTCCGATAAAAAAAAAATACGTTCCTCCTTTTTCCCGGCCAAAAGGTGGCGCCAGTCTGAGAGGAGTCACAGTGCTATGGCACTTAGCACTGAGCTGAGGTGAGTGGCCGGCCAGCTGGCCGGCTGGCTATGCAGTGAGTACCTAGATTTAGCGCGCTACGCTGGCGCGGAAGCGACGCGAGGCGAGCTAGCAGTCGACGGTCCTCGCCTCGGCCTCACTCACATGCACGCTCGTGCCGTTACATGCATACTCACAGAACTCAGAGTTCTGTGATGCATACTACATCGAGAATTGAATCTACGCCTGACTTGCTGAATAATTAACGTGTGTTTTACAACGCTTTTCAACAGCGATGTTGTGGGGTAAGTTTGATGTCTGACTTCTTGTGATCGACATGCTATTTTTTCCGATTCAAAATGAGTATTTTTTTGCCGTTTGAATAGTATCTCGAAGTTGACATAGTATTTTTCCTCTTTCAAAACATTCCCGTGTTTATAGCTGGCTGCTGACCCATCTAAAAAGGGGATTGATGTGACTTTTTGTTCATCAGGTCGGCAATACTTCGTGCTTTACGCAGATACCAAGATCGACGGTGCCCTAGAAGCATAACTTGTTAAAAATTGGGCCTGAAGATTGCATTTTTAGAGGCCAAATAATGTATTCTAGTCCTCCGGAAGGTCACGTGATCGCATCTAGTGCGGAAGGGGACTTTTTCGGACCGTAAATGCACCGTTGTTAACGATCTCTGCGGAGGTGCAGGGTCAGTCCCATATATCGAAATTAGCGTTGTTCATTCGCTCAATTGGAACTTCGTGATATCGTGTGTTGTGTACAGTGAGTCAGTGTAGGCCGGTGGCGGTAGGCCTACAATTGTATGTGGCGATGGCAATTTGTAAATTTGAATTTACAACTTATTCACAAAAATTGTACAGTGTACAATGTGTATGCTGTCTATAATAAACAGGGTCTTAGTCTTCATCTCTTAGTAGTTATAAATTATTATATGATTTAGGCACCTACTCATCACTTAATACAAACAAGAACAGTATAGATTCAATAATATTACTAGAGATTGTAATTTGTCATCACTGACAAATTAAGGTGATCCGATTTTTTTTTTAATCAATGATTCAAGTCCTGATCGCAATAGGCATGGCCATGCAGGTTTCATCTGTGTTCAGAGACATTGGCCGTGTGATGTTTGGATTCTCATTTAGAAAAGGGAGTCATATCTGTCATCTTTGGTACCAAATCTGTATACACTATAACGAAGATACAGCAACAGGTACATATGACCTTTGACCCCACTTTGCACAACCTAGATGGCATCTGAGCAAAAATTGGTTATTTTGTGAAATGATTCTTGTAACATGATCTTTGCGTGTGCGAAATATGGGAAAGATAAGACATGTATTCACCAAGATACAGGATGAAACATTTGTGACCTTTGACCCTAATTTACATACCCAAGATGTTGTCCGATCAAGTAGTTGTTATTTTATGAAATAATGTACGTGACATGAACTAAACATGTGCAAAATATGGGGGTGATAGGGGCTGTTTTTCTTGAGTTATTGCAAAGAAAGTTGCAGAAACATAGAAATAGCTCAATACATCGAAGATAAGCTTTAATTTCAACCTTGTAACATGATCCCGACATCATATGAAAAAACAAAGGGCAAGGAACGATAGCGCAAAGTCTCAGTTACAACATATTAAAATCTGAGAAAAATTCACCGAAGGGTAAGTGAGCTAGTGCTCGATAAAGACAATCATGTCAATTTTCACATCTAGAAAAATTCCCTCCCGTAGAGATAACACGTCATAACGAAGAAACAGAAAGAAGTACAATTGTACATATGACCTTTTGACACCACTTTGCACAGACAAGATGGCATCTGAGCAAAGAGTGGTTATTTTGTGAAATGATTCCTGTAACATGATCTTTGCGTGTGCAAAATATGGGAAAGATAGGACATGTATTCACCAAGATACAGGATAAAACATTTATGACCTTTGACCCTAATTTACATACCCAAGATGGCGTCTGATCAAGTAGTTGTCATTTTATGAAATAATGTTCGTGACATGAACTAAACATGTGCAAAATATGGTGGTGATAGGGTATGTTTTTCTTAAGTTATTGCACATAAAGTTGTAAAAAGAAAGAAATATTACAATACATCGAAGATAAGCTTTAATTTCAACCAAGTTTTTTCACGTGATCCCGACAGCGTATGAAAAAACGAATGGCACATTCACGATAGCCCTACGTCTCAGCTACAACATATTAAAATCTTAGAGAAATTCACCGAAGCGTAAGTGAGCTAGTGCTCGATAAAGATAGTCATGTCAATTTTCATTTCCAGAAAAATTGCACTCCCATAGAGATTACACGTAAACTGGTCAAATTTGACAAGGTTACCTTCAATCCGTTTTTTAGAGGTGATGTCGTCATCTAATCAAAATTATGTAATTACATTTATGAAAGAGCATTTCATAAGCCACAACATATTGAAATTTAGGTGAAAATTGGCAAAGGATAAGTGAGATACGCTCGAGCAAACTTGAAATTTGATGACGTCATTTTGAAAATTTACTTTTTTTACTTTATTAAGAAATTTGATATCTTTTAATCATTTTGTCAGCATAGCCAGCCCATAAAATGACATGTACAACTCATCAGCTTTCAGAATATGTCAAGAAAATGGGGGGTCACAGCCCATCCTGACAAGTAAAATCCGATTTAAAATTGGCGTTTTTTTGGCATAGTTGCACTGTGTATCCCCATTGACGCACGCGCGGAATTTTGAATTTGACGGGCCCGTATGACATCATATTGAATCGGATCGACTTGAAGCTTGGTATAAATATTCCTTGACATTTCGGACATCCGATCCGTGTGAAAAAATTGAAAATTTCTATTTCATATGAGCTGTGCGTGCGAATATGTGCGCGCGCGTACGCGTCCGTCCAATTTTTTCAATTTTTCAAAAGATGCTCCAAATGGTCTGAAACGTGTGCAAAAAAATTTTGAGCTCGATTTGAGCATACAAATATTTCAACGCGTACGCGCGCGTTTTGAGATAAAAATGAATTTTGAGAATATGAGTAGAATTCGCATGACTTGAAATATATGTGACGTAAATTTCATTGAAATATTCTATTCCATTAATGAGATATGCATGAAAATGTGTTTTCACATAATGACGTCATAGTGACGTCACGGTCGACTGATCACTATGATTTTACTTGCGCTGTCGTCTTTGCGACATGATACATATATGGTATAAGTTTGACATTGAGAGGCAGTGCACTTTCTGAGCTAACCTCTGCACAACTTTTGAGGAGAAATAAAGAAAGAAACAAAGAAAGAAGAAAGATTCAGTACAGATACAGAAGGTGATCCGAGAGGATACTCGGATCACCTAATTAGGTGATCCGAGTATCCTCTCGGATCACCTATTGTATCTGTACGGATTCTTTCTTCTTAGGTGATCCGAGTATCCTCTCGGATCACCTTCTGTATCTGTACTGATTCTTTGTTCTTCTTTTTATTTTCCTTTATTTCTAACCAAAATTTGTGCAGCGGTTAGCTCAGAAAGTGCATTGCCATTCAATGTCAAACTTATACCATATATGTATCATGTCCCAAAGACGGCAGATCAAGTAAAATCATAGTGATCAGTCGACCGTGACGTCACTATGACGTCATTATATGAAAACACATTTTCATTCATATCTCATTAGTGGAATGGAATTTTGCAATGAAATTTACGTCACATACATTTCAAGTTATGGGCATTTTACTCATATTCTCAAAATTCATATTTTCTCTTAAAACGTGCGCGTACGCGCGCGTTGAAATATTTGTATGCTCAAATCGAGCTCAAATTTTTTTTGCACACGTTTCAGACCATTTAGAGCATTTTTTGAAAAATTGAAAAAATTGGACGGACGCGTACGCGCGCGCACATATTCGCACACACAGCTCATATGCAATGGAAATTTCCCGTTTTTTTACATTTATCGGATGCCTAACATGTCAAGGAATATTTCTACCAAGTTTCAAGTCAATCCGACTCAATATGACGTCATACGGGCCCGTCAAAGTTGAAATTCCGCGCGCGCGTCAATGGCGATATACAGTGCAACGATGCCAAAAAAACGCCAATTTTAAATCCGATTTTACTCATCAGGATGGACGGTAACCTCCCATTTTCTTTACATATTCTGAAAGCTGATGAGTTGGATATGTTATTTCATGGGTTGGCGATGCTGGCAAAATGATTAAAAGATATCAAATTTCTTAATAAAGTAAAAAAAGTAAATTTTCAAAATGACGTCATCAAATTTCAAGTTCACTCGAGCGTATCTAACTTATCCTTTGCCAATTTACACCCAAATTTCAGTATGTTGTAGCTTATTAAATGATCTTTCATTAATATAATTACAACATTTTGATTGGAGGACGGCATCACCTCGTAAAAATGGATTGAAAGTAATATTGTCAAATTTGACCAGTTTACGTGTTATCTCTATGGGAGAGCAGTTTTTCTGGCAGTGAAAATTGACATGACTCTCTTTTTCGAGCACTAGCTCACTAATGCTTCGGTGAATTTCTCCCAGATTTTAGTATGTTGTAGCTGAGACTTTGGGCTATCGTAAGTGTGCCCTCCATTTTTTCATACGATGTCGGCATCACGTCGAAAAACTTGGTTGAAAATGGCACGAGGCTTCGATGCAGCGTCATTTTGCTTAATACACAGGGCCTATGGAGAATGAAATAGGTCATTGCGTAGCGCATCCGACTCGTAATCCCAAGGTCCCTGGTTCGAGGCTCACTCCTGCCAATATATTTTTTTAAATTTTTTTAAACACTTTTTTTTCTTCTTTTTCTTTAGTTAATCTTAATCTCCCTTTCCTTACTTTATCTTTTTCTGATTTTTTTATGCTTCTCCTTCAAATTTCTATAAAATAACAATTTTTTCTTTATTTTTCTTTCTTTCTACTACTTTCTGTGCAATAGATGAACAACAACAATGGCTATCAATCCCATATTTTGCACATGTTTAGTACATGTCACGTACATTATTTCATAAAATAACAACTACTTGATTGGACACCATCTTGGGTATATAAATTAGGGTCAAAGGTCATAAATGTTTCATCCTGTATCTTGGTGAATACATGTCCTATCTTTCCCATATTTTGCACACGCAAAGACCATGTTACAAGAATCATTTCATAAGATAATCACTTTTTGCTTAGACGCCATCTTGGGTGTGCAAAGTGAGGTCAAAGGTCAAATATACTTCATTCTGTATTTCCGTTAGTGTATACGGAATTCGGTACCAAAGATGGCAGGTCTCACTCCCTTTTCTAAATGAGAATCCAAACATCACACGGCCAATGTCCCGTCAACGCAGATGAAACCTGTATGGTCATGAATATTTGGATCAGGACTCAAATCATTGATTTTCGAAGAGATCGGATCACCTAATTTGTCAGTGTTGACAAATTCCGGTTCTAGTTAGGTGATCCGAGTATCCTCTCGGATCACCTATTGTATCTGTACGGATTCTTTCTTCTTCTTCTTCTTCTTTCTTTATTTCTCCCCAAAAGTTGTGCAGAGGTTAGCTCAGAAAGTACTATGCCTATCAAGTTCAAACTTATACCATGTATGTATCGTGTCCCAAAGACGGCAATCGAACTAAAATCAAAGTGATCAGTCGACCGTGACGTCACTATGACGTCATTATATGAAAACACATTCTCAATCATATCTCATTAATGGAATGAAGTTTTTCAATGAAATTCACGTCACATTTATTTCAAGTTATGCGCATTCTACTCATATTCTCAAAATTCACATTTTCTCTTGGTACGTGCGCGTACGCGCGCGTTGAAATATTTGTATGCTCAAATCGAGCTCAAATTTTTTTTGCACACGTTTCAGACCATTTAGAGCATTTTTTGAAAAATTGAAAAAATCGGACGGACGCGTACGCGCGCGCGCATATACGCACGCACAGCTCATATGCAATAGAAATTTTCAGTTTTTTCACACGGATCGGATGTCCACAATGTCAAGAAATATTTCTATCAAGTTTCAAGTCGATCCGACTCAATATGACATCATACGGGCCCGTCAAATTCAAAATTCCGCGCGTGCGTCAATGGGGATACACTGTGCAACTATGCCAAAAAACCGCCAATTTTAAATCGGATTTTACTCGTCAGGATGGACGATGACCCCCCATTTTCTTGACATATTCTAAAAGCTGATGAGTTGTACATGTCATTTCATGGGTTGGCGATACTGAAAAAATGATTAAAAGATATCAAATTTCTTAATAAAGTAAACAAAGTAAATTTTCCAAATGACGTCATCAAATTTCAAATTCACTCGAGCGTATCTCACTTAAATTTCGCCAATTTTCACCCAGATTTCAGTATGTTGTAGCTTATGAAATGTTCTTTCATCAATGTGATAACAACATTTTGATTGGATAACGTCATCACCTCGTAAAAATGGATTGAAAGTATCCTTGTAAAATTTCACCAGTTTACGTGTTATCTCTATGGGAGTGCAGTTTTTCTGGCAGTTAAAATTGACATGACTCTCTTTTTCGAGCACTAGCTCACTTATGCTTCGGTGAATTTCTCCCAGATTTTAGTATGTTGTAGCTGAGACTTTGGGCTATCGTAATGTGCCCTCCATTTTTTCATACAACGTTGGTATCACATCGAAAAACTTGGTTAAAAAATTGCATGTGGCTTCGATGCAGCGTCATTTTGCTTAATACACAGGGCCTATGGAGCATGAAATAGGTCATTGCATAGCGCATCCGACTCGTAATCCTAAGGTCCCTGGTTCGATGCTCACCCCTGCCAGTTTTTTTTTAACACTTTTTTTCCTTTTTTTTCTTTAGTTAGTCTTAATCTCCTTTCCTAACTATCTTTTTCTGATTTTTTCATGCTTCTCCTTCAAATTTCTATAAAAATAACATAATTTTTTCTTTATTTTTCTTTCTTTCTACTACTTTCTGTGCAATAGATGAACAACAACAATGGCTATTAATCCCATATTTTGCACATGTTTTGTTCATGTCACGTACATTATTTCATAAAATAACAATTACTTGATCGGACACCATCTTGGGTATGTAAATTAGGGTCAAAGGTCATAAATGTTTTATCCTGTATCTTGGTGAATACATGTCCTATCTCTCCCATATTTTGCACACACAAAGACCATGTTACAAGAATCATTTCACAAAATAACCACTTTTTGCTCAGATGCCATCATGTCTGTGCAAAGTGGGGTCAAGGGTCATATATTCTTTCTGTATCTTCATTATGACGTGTTATCTCTATGGGAGTGCAGTTTTTCTGCGAATGAAGCTATGACAATCTTTTTCGAGCAATAGCTCACTTATGCTTCGGTGAATTTCTCCCAGATCTTAATATGTTGTAGCTGAGACTTTGGGCTATTGTATTTTACCCTTCGTTTTTTTCATACGATGTAGGGATCACGCTAAAAAACGTGGTTGAATTTAAAGCTTATCTTCAATGTATTGAGATGTTTCTTTTCTTTCTGCAACTTTCTTTGCAATAACTCAAGAAAAACAGCATCTATCACCCTCAAATTTTGCACATGTTTAGTTCATGTCACGTACATTATTTCATAAAATAACAACTTCTTGATCAGACACCATCTTGGGTATGTAAATTAGGGTCAAAGGTCATAAATGTTTCATTCTGTATCTTAGTGAATACATGTCCTGTCTCTTCCATATTTTGCACACGCAAAGACCATGTTACAAGAATCATTTTACAAAATAACCACATTTTGCTTAGATGCCATCCTGGCTGTGCAAAGTGAGGTCAGTGGTCAAATATACTTCATTCTGTCTCTTTATTATGACGTGTTATACGGAATATGGTACCAAAGATGGCAGATCTGACACGCTTTTCTAAATGAGATTCCGAATATCACACGGCGAATGTCCCTAAACACAGATGAAACCTGTATGGTCATGCCTAAATTATATATTTGTTGCTGTATCTTCGTTATCTAGTGTATACAAAATTTGGAACCAAAGATGACAGATTTGACTCCCTTTTCTAAATGAGAATCCAAACATCACACAACCAATGTCTCTAAACACAGATGAAACCTGTATGGTGTTGCCTATTGCGATCAGACCTCGAATCATTGATTAAAAAAAAATCGGATCACCTTAATTTGTCAGTGATGACAAATTACAATCTCTAGTTAGGTGATCCGAGTATCCTCTCGGATCACCTTCTGTATCTGTACGGATTCTTTGTTAGGTGATCCGAGAATCCTCTCGGATCACCTTCTGTATCTGTACGGATTCTTTGGTTCTTCTTCTTCTTCTTCTTCTTTATTTCTCCTCAAAAGTTGTGCATCGATTAGCTCAGAAAGTGCTCTTCCTATCAATTTCAAAATCATACCATATATGTATCATGTCCCAAAGACGACAGATTTTATAAAATCATAGTGATCAGTCGGCCGTGACGTCACTATGACGTCATTATATGAAAACACATTCTCATTCATATCTCATTAATGGAATGGAATTTCTCAATGAAATTTACGTCACATATAGTTCAAATCAAGTTGATTCTACTTGTTTTTTCAAAATTCATCTATACCCTTAAAACGTGCGCGTACGCGCGCGTTTAAATATTTGTATGCTCAAATCGAGCTCAAAATTTTTTTGCACACGTTTCAGACCATTTAGAGCATTTTTTGAAAAATTGAAAAAATCGGACGGACGCGTACGCGCGCGCGCATATACGCACGCACAGCTCATACGCAATAGAAATTTCCCGTTTTTTCACTTTCATCGGATGTCTGAAATGTCAAGAAATATTTCTACCAAGTTTCAAGTCAATCCGACTCAATATGACGTCATACGGGCCCGTCAAAGTTGAAATTCCGCGCGGGCGTCAAAGGCGATATACAGTGCAACTATGCCAAAAAAACGCCAATTTTAAATCCGATTTTACTCGTCAGGATGGACGGTAACCCCCCATTTTCTTTACATATTCTGAAAGCTGATGAGCTGGACATGTTATTTCATGGGTTGGCGATGCTGGCAAAATGATTAAAAGATATCAAATTTCTTAATAAAGTAAAAAAAGTAAATTTTCAAAATGACGTCATCAAATTTCAAGTTCACTCGAGCGTATCTCACTTATCCTTTGCCAATTTACACCCAGATTTCAGTATGTTGTAGCTTATTAAATGATCTTTCATTAATATAATTACAACATTTTGATTGGATGACGGCATCACCTCGTAAAAATGGATTGAAAGTCACCTTGTCAAATTTGACCAGTTTACGTGTTATCTCTATGGGAGTGCAGTTTTTCTAGAAATGAAAATTGATATGACTATCTTTATCGAGCACTAGCTCACTTATACTTCGGTGAATTTCTCCCAAATTTTAATATGTTGTAGCTGAGACTTTGGGCTATCGTAAGTGTGCCCTTCATTTTTTCATACGATGTCGGAATCACGTCAAAAAACTTGGTTGAAATTAAAGCTTATCTTCGATGTATTGAGATATTTCTTTCTTTCTGCAACTTTCTTTGCAATAACTAAAAAAAAACAGCCCCTATCGCCCCCATATTTTGCACATGTTTAGTTCATGTCAGGTACATTATTTCATTAAAAAACAACTACTTGATCGGACACCGTCTTGGGTATGTAAATTAGTGTTTCATCCTGTATCTTGGTGAATACTTGACCGAAAGATCGGTCTGTGCGTATCACGGATCCCCTCCGTATGCAGACCGAAGTCAATGATCCCGGCTCCTGTGTGGAGCATCGCGCACAGATCAAACGTCGTTGTAAACCAAATTTCTGACAGCTTTTTTACATTCAAACAAGTTTGAACGTGACGACGCAACAAGCTGGTTGATGTGTGTTTTACGTTGAAAATTCGACCGAAATGTTGGATTATTCATTAATGTGGTGTGTGAAGTCTATTCTTGAATAGTTGATTTAACTGTACAAGCTTAAATTTGCCGACCTAGGGCAGTGAATTAGACGCAATCGAGAAGGGTGAGGTACCTCACCCAATTTTCCATAGAGACAGTGGTTAAGAATATCCACACAGCAATGGGTACTGGTACCTTCCGTCTGTCTACGGAGGACAGATTGTCTTTATCGAGCAGTAGCTCACGTACATACATTATATGTACCCTTCGGTGAATTTCACCGTATTTCACCAACCGTATGTGTGCCTATGTATGCCAGGAAAATCACAAGAAATCTCACGGATGGACATGCCATCGCTGTGCCTCTGCCTCACATTCTGAGAGCTAAAGACATAATGCAACTGATTTATCTGTGATTTCATGCATCTGGACCTGCTGAACATGAATTTTGTGGTTCTGTCCCTGCTGCAAACACCGCTGCAAACAACAGTCTTTCGCGCTATAGTCCCACACATTCATCTTCGTGTCATGGACCACCAGTTCTTCATGCAGAAATTGCAGTGACAATGAAGGGTTATCTGCTGTAAGTTTTTTCTGATATTGCATACACCACAGGACCAATATTACATGCCCTCTTGCTACAGTGACCTGTGTCTCTCAGCCTTATATCCGTGGAAACCCTGAACTTAATCAATGTCAATGCACAGTGTGCTTGGATAAACTGATACTGAGTGTTACTGTTACGGCTACTGAACTGTGTACTGTGCATACGTGTATCTGTAGCGGTGCTGAATGCTATGTGCAAGCAAGTTGTACGTACTTCAGTTGCCTAGCTACACAGTGTACTGCTTGTAGACTAACTTATGAGTATCTCATGTGACATCTGAAGTTAAGCCTCATCTTCTCAGAACTCAAAACCTCCCGTGATTATCACCAAATGACTATCACAAGTGTTCTTCACGTGACGGTATATGTAAGAGTATTAGACCTATCTCGAGGTGAAGATGAATTGACTTATGCTCTACAATCATAGTCTCAGAGTGCCAATGTGGATTACAGCTACAGTCCACTGGCTGCTTCTCTGCAGTCAGTATGCCTGACCTCGCCATTTCTGTTCGTCACTGAGTATAGCACCGTCAAGTCATCACTCCAGATTCCAGTACTACTGTCACACTGTCTGTCGTACCTGATACCCCAATATGGAGACCCGCAAAGGGAAAGCCACAAGTACTGAAGCAATCATTCAGGCTTTTGGAGAGTATATCCAGAGTCCTGATTTCCTTAAAGCCATCGAAGAAGCTGTTGAGAAAGCCATGAATAAACAAATGACAAAGTTTGTCCAGCGCCTCGACCTAGTTGAGCAAAAGTGCACCAGTCTCAAGGATCAACATCCGATCAACATGATGGCTGCATCTTTGACCTGGAAGCATCCCTCAAAGCAAAAGATGCTGAAATAAAACGTCTCACCACCGCTCTTGATGATCAAGCAACAGCTGTCAACAATCTCAAACTGACGATGAATGAAGCAGAGCAATATTCCCGCCGCAACTCCCTGAAGTTCCATGGTGTCAAAGAGAGCAGACTAGAAGACACAGACCAACTCATCCGCCAGCTCTGTTCTGACCAGCTCGATGTGCCCATTACTCTCAATGATCTTGACAGATCGCATCGTGTTGCCCCCCGCAACGACATCGCGACATCCCAGCCGTCAAACTTTGTTGCCAGCAACAAACAGAAAGACAATAAAGAAGACCATCCTTAGTAAATGTGACTTGGAAAGCTTTGACATGGGCCTAAATTGATCCCAAATAGGCACTCAGATATTGGGTAACTTGTTGAATTTTGTATATTTTCTTTTCTTTTTGAATTATATGTACACACTTGTATATCTCTGATTTTCTGTATAACTTTTGCACTTCTTTTCTTTTTTCTTTTTTTCCCCAAATGTTTGAGCCTTGTAATAGTTTGATTACTCAAGTGGTCGAAGACAACGGAACCTCAGATACTTTACACTTGTATATACAGATACTCCATTAATAGTGCATGATGATGTGAGGGTTTCTCCCTTAACATCTGTTTTTCAGGAAGAATCAACTACATCTTCACACTCATTATACTAGATCATGTTACCAGATTCACCGATGGTCTTTCTCAAATGATAGGTCCAAATATTCATTACGGTATACTGGACCTGTATTGTGGAAGGATTTGAACGTGAACCATGTCTTTAATGTACAATTTCATAATATTTTTAAAAAACAGTATAAAAAGATTCTTCTGAGTTTATACTGAAGTTCTATGTGAAAGTATCGTTTTTAGATTTTGGGTGATATCCTTATGTATTTTGACCATGTTAATTTGTTTGTTTGTTTGTTTCTGTATGTTTTTGCTAGTTTGTTTTCTCAATTCAAATCTGTTTCTATACATTATTAGGTATGCACAGTCTTACAAGCCATTTAAAGGCTTTCTTATGTGCATTCCATTTTTCATCATTACAGTTGTGTACTTTGTGCTGATTTGTATAGCATATGAATGTAACAATACCTTGTGTTAACGTTGTTTTGTTTTTTATATGTCATGTATTTTTTTTTTTGTCCTTGTGGAATGATGGAAATAAACAAAATTTCTCCCACATTTTAATATTTTGTAGCTGAGACTGCGCTATCTTGTGAGTGTCCTCCGTTTTTTCATGCAATGTCAGGATCACGTTAAAAATTTTGGCTGAAATTAAGGCTTATCTTCGATGTGTAATATCAAGATATTTCTTTCTTTCTACAACTTTCTTTGCAACAACTCAAATAAAATAGCCCCTATCACCCCCATATTTTGCACATGTTTAGTTCATGTCACGTACATTATTTCATAAAATAACTACTTGAATTGGACACCATCTTGGGTATGTAAATTAGGGTCAAAGGTCATAAATGTTTTATCCTGTATCTTGATAAATGCATGTCCTATCTTTCCCATATTTTGCACACGCAAAGACCATGTTGCAAGAATTATTTCACAAAATAACCACTTTTTACTCAGATGCCGTCTTGTTTGTGCAAAGTGGGGTCAAAGGTCATATGTAGTTCTTTCTGTATCTTTGCTATGACGTGTTATCTCTATGGGAGGGAATTTTTCTAGATGTGAAAATTGATATACAGTGTAATTGTCTTTATCGAGCACTATAGCTCACTTACCCTTCGGTGAATTTTCCCCAGATTTTCATATGTTGTAGCTGAGACTTTGTGCTATCGATAATGTTCCTCTTCATTTTTTCATACGATGTCTGGACCACGTTAAAAAACTTGGTTCTTCGATGTATTGAGATATTTCTTTCTTTCTGCTACTTTCTTTGCAATAACTCAAGAAAAACAGCCCCTATCATCCCCATATTTTGCACATGTTTAGTTCATGTCACGTACATTATTTCATAAAATAACAACTACTTGACCAGACACCATCTTGGGTATGTAAATTAGGGTCAAAGGTCATAAATGTTTCAACCTGTATCTTGGTGAATACATGTCCTATCTTTCCCATATTTTGCACACGCAAAGACCATGTTACAAGAATCATTTCACAAAATAACCACTTTTTGCTCAGAATGTGATGCCATCTTGGCTGTGCAAAGTTGGGTCAATGGTCAAATATACTTCATTCTGTATCTTTGTTATAGTGTACACCGAATTTGGTACCAAAGATGGCAGACCTGACTCTCTTTTCTAAATGAGAATCCAAATATCACACGGCCAATGTCTGTAAACACAGATAAAACCTATATGGTCATGCCTATTGCGATCAGGACTCGAATCATTGATTAAAAAAAAAAAAATCGGATCACCTAATTTGTCAGTCTTGACAAATTCCGGTTCTAGTTAGGTGATCCGAGTATCCTCTCGGATCACCTTCTGTATCTGTACGGATTCTTTCTTCTTTTTTTTCTTTATTTCTCCCCAAAAGTTGTGCAGAGGTTAGCTCAGAAAGTGCATTGCCTATCAATGTCAAACTTATACGATATATGTATGGTGACCCAAAGACGACAAATCTTGTAAAATCATTGTGATCAGTCGACCGTGACGTCACTATGACGTCATTATATGAAAACACATTTTCATTCATATCTCATTAATGGAATGGAATTTTTCAATCAAATTTACGTCACATATAGTTCAAGTCAAGCGCATTCTACTCACATTCTCAAAATTCATCTATATCTTAAAACGTGCGCGTACGCGCGCGTTGAAATATTTGTATGCTCAAATCGAGCTCAAATTTTTTTTGCACACGTTTCAGACCATTTAGAGCATTTTTTGAAAAATTGAAAAAATCGGACGGACGCGTACGCGCGCGCGCATATACGCACGCACAGCTCATATGCAATAGAAATTTTCAGTTTTTTCACACGGATCGGATGTCCACAATGTCAAGGAATATTTCTATCAAGTTTCAAGTCGATCCGACTCAATATGACATCATACGGGCCCGTCAAATTCAAAAATCCGCGCGTGCGTCAATGGGGATACACTGTGCAACTATGCCAAAAAACCGCCAATTTTAAATCGGATTTTACTCGTCAGGATGGACGATGACCCCCCATTTTCTTGACATATTCTAAAAGCTGATGAGTTGTACATGTCATTTCATGGGGTGGCAATGCTGACAAAATGATTAAAAGATATCAAATTTCTTAATAAAGTAAAAAAAGTAAATTTTCAAAATGACGTCATCAAATTTCAAGTTCATTCGAGCGTATCTCACTAGTCCTTTGTCAATTTTCACCCAGATTTCAGTATGATGTAGCTTATTTAATGTTCTTTCAAACATAAAATTACAATATTTTGATTGGATAACGGTATCACCTCGTAAAAATGGATTAAAAGTAATCTTGTCAAATTTGACCAGTTTACGTGTTATCTCTATGGGAGTGCAGTTTTTCTGGAAATGAAAATTGACATGACTATCTTTATCGAGCACTAGCTCACTTAAGCTTCGGTAAATTTCTCCCAGATTTTAATATGTTGTAGCTGAGACTTTACGCTACCGTGAGTGTGCCCTTTGTTTTTTCATACGATGTCGGAATCACGTCAAAAAATTGGGTTGAAATTCAGGCTTATCTTCGATGTATTGAGATATTTCTTTCTTTCTGCAACTTTCTTTGCAATAACTCAAGAAAAACGGCCTCTATCACTTCTATATTTTGCACATGTTTAGTTCATGTCACGTAAATTATTTCATAAAATAACAACTACTTGATCGGACACCATCTTGGGTATGTAAATTAGGGTCAAAGGTCATAAGTGTTTCATCCTGTATCTTAGTGAATACATGTCCTATCTTTCCCATATTTTGCACACGTAAAGACCATGTTACAAGGATCATTTCACAAAATAACTACTTTTTACTCAGATGCCATCTTGTCTGTGCAAATTGAGGTCAAAGGTCATATGTACTTCTTTTTGTATGTTCGTTATGACGTGTTATCTCTATGGGAGGGAATTTTTTTAATGTGAAAATTGACATGATTGTCTTTATCGAGCACTAGCTCACTTACCCTTCGGTGAATTTCTCCCAGATTTTAATATGTTGTAGCTGAGACTTTGCACTATCGTCAAATTCCTCTTCGTTTTTTCATACGATGTCGGGATCACGATAAAAAACTTGGTTGAAATTAAAGCTTATCTTCTATGTATTGAGATATTTTTTTTCTGCAACTTTCTTTGCAATAACTCAAGAAAAACACGTCCTATCACCCCCTTATTTTGCCCATGTTTAGTTCATGTCACGTACATTATTTCATAATATAACAACTACTAGATCGGACAACATCTTGGGTATGTAAATTAGGGTCAAAGGTCATAAATGTTTCATCTTGTATCTTAGTGAATACCTGTCCTATCCTTCCCATATTTTTCACACGTATAGACGATGTCGCGATAATCATTTCACAAAATAACCGCTACTAGTATTTCATCAGATGCAATCTTGGGAGTGCAAAGGTGGGTCAAAGGTCATATGTACTTGTTGCTGTTTCTTCGTTATAGTGTATACAGAATTTGGTACCAAACATGGCAGATATGACTCCCTTTGCTAAATGAGAATGCAAACATAACACGGCCAATGTCTCTAAACACAGATTAAACTTGTATGGTCATGCCTATTGCGATCAGGACCCGAATCATTGATTAAAAAAAAATCGGATCACCTTAATTTGTCAGTGATGACAAATTACAATCTCTAGTTCTTCTTCTTCTTCTTCTTTATTTCTCCTCAAAAGTTGTGCAGAGGTTAGCTCAGAAAGTCCGCTGCCTGTCAATTTCAAAATTATATCATGTATGCATCATGTCCCAAAGACGGCAAATCTAATGTATCATTGTGATCAGTCGACCGTGACGTCACTATGACGTCATTATATGAAAACACATTCTCAATCATATCTCATTAATGAAATAGAATTTTTCAATGAAATTTACGTCACATATATTTAAAGTTATGCGCATTCTACTCATGTTCTCAAAATTCATATTTTCTCTTAAAACGTGCGCGTACGCGCGCGTTGAAATATTTGTATGCTCCAATCGAGCTCAAAATTTTTTTGCACACGTTTCAGACCATTTGGAGCATTTTTTGAAAAATTGAAAAAATCGGACGGACGCGTACGCGCGCGCGCATATACGCACGCACAGCTCATATGCAATTGAAATTTCCAGTTTTTTCACTTTGATCGCATGTCTGAAATGTCAAGGAATATTTATACCACGTTTCAAGTCAATCCGACTCAATATGACGTCATACGGGGCCGTCAAAGTTGAAATTCCGCGCGCGCGTCAATGGCGATATACAGTGCAACTATGCCAAAAAACTGCCAATTTTAAATCCGATTTAACTCGTCAGGATGGACGGTGACCCCCCATTTTCTTTACATATATTGAAAGCTGATGAGTTGTACATGTCATTTCATGGGTAGGCAATGCTGACAAAATGATTAAAAGATATCAAATTTCTTAATAAAGTAAAAAAAGTAAATTTTCAAAATGACGTCATCAAATTACAAGTTTACTCGAGCGTATCTCACTTATCCTCTGCCAATTTTCTCCCATATTTCAGTATGTTGTAGCTTATGGAATGTTCTTTCATTAATGTGAAAACAACATTTTGATTGGATGACGTCATCGCCTCGTAAAAATGGATTGAATGTATCCTTGTAGAATTTGACCAGTTTACGTGTTATCTCTATGGGAGAGCAGTTTTTCTGGCAGTGAAAATTGACATGACTCTCTTTTTCGAGCACTAGCTCACTTTTGCTTCGGTGAATTTTTCCCAGATTTTAGTATGTTGTAGCTGAGACTTTGGGCTATCGTAAGTGTGCCCTTCATTTTTTCATACGACGTCGGCATCACGTCGAAAAACTTGGTTGAAAATGGCACGTGGCTTCGATGCAGCGTCATTTTGCTTAATACACAGGGCCTATGGAGCATGAAATAGGTCATTGCATAGCGCATCCGACTCGTAATCCTAAGGTCCCTGGTTCGAGGCTCACCCCTGCCAATATTTTTTTTTCATTTTTTTAAACACTTTTTTTCTTCTTTTTCTTTAGTTATTCTTAATCTCCCTTCCTAACTTTATCTTTTTCTGATTTTTTTATGCTTCTCCTTCAAATTTCTATAAAATAACATATTTTTTTCTTTATTTTTCTTTCTTTCTACTACTTTCTGTGCAATAGATGAACAACAACAATGGCTACCAATCCCATATTTTGCACATGTTTAGTTCATGTCACGTACATTATTTCATAAAATAACAACTACTTGATCAGACACCATCTTGGGTATGTAAATTAGGGTCAAAGGTCATAAATGTTTCATCCTGTATCTTGGTGAATACATGTCCTATCTTTCCCATATTTTGCACACACAAAGACCATGTAACAAGGATCATTTCACAAAATAACCACTTTTTGCTCAGACGCCATCTTGGGTGTGCAAAGTGAGGTCAAAGGTCATATGTACTTCTTTCTGTATTTTCGTTATGACGTGTTATCTCTATGGGAGGGATTTTTTTTTAATGTGAAAATCGACATGCTTTTCTTTATCGAGCACTAGCTCTCACTTACCCTTCGGTGAATTTCTCCCAGATTTTATGTTGTACCTAAGACTTTGCATTTTGCATCTTGGTGAATACCTGTCCTATCTTTGCCATATTTTGCACACGAATATAGACGATGTCGCAAGAATCATTTCACAAAATAACCACTTTTTCCTCAGATGCCATCTTGGGAGTGTAAAGGTGGGTCAAAGGTCATATGTATTCGTTGCTGTATCTTCGTTATTCAGTGTATACAGAATTGGTACCAAAGATGGCAGATGTGACTCCCTTTTCTAAATGAGAATCCAAACCTCACACGGCCAATGTCTCTAAACACAGATGAAACTTGTATTGTCATGCCTATTACGATCAGGACTCGAATCATTGATTAAAAAAAAAATCGGATCACCTTAATTTGTCAGTGATGACAAATTACAATCTCTAGTTTTTCTTCTTCTTCTTTATTTCTCCTCAAAAGTTGTGCAGAGGTTAGCTCACAAAGTGCATTGCTTCTCAATGTCAGACTTATACCATATATGTATCATGTCGCAAAGACGTCAGCGCAAGTAAAATCATAGTGATCAGTCGACCGTGACGTCACTATGACGTCATTATATGAAAACACATTTTCATGAATATCGCATTAATGGAATGGAATATTTCAATGAAATTTACGTCACATATATTTCAAGTCAAGTGGATTCTACTCATATTCTCAAAATTCATTTTTATCTCAAAACGCGCGCATACGCGCGCGTTGAAATATTTGTGTGCTCAAATCGAGCTCAAATTTTTTTTGCACACGTTTCAGACCATTTGGAGCATTTTTTGAAAAATTGAAAAAAATGGACGGACGCGTACGCGCGCGCACATATTCGCACGCACAGCTAATATAAAATAGAAATTTTCAATTTTTTCAGCCGGATCGGATGTCCAAAATATCAAGGAATATTACTACTAAGTTTCCAGTCGATCCGACTCAATATGACCTCATACGGGCCCGTCAAATTCAAAATTCCGCGCGTGCGTCAATGGGGATACACAGTGCAACTATGCTAAAAAACCGCCAATTTTAAATCGGATTTTACTCGTCAGGATGGACGGTGACCCCCCACTTTCTTTACATATTCTGAAAGCTGATGAGTTGTACATGTCATTTCATGGGCTGGCTATGCTAACAAAATGATTTAAAGATATCAAATTTCTTAATAAAGTTAAAAAAGTAGATTTTCAAAATGACGTCATCAAATTTCAAGTTTATTCGAGCCTATCTCACTTAACCTTTCCTAATTTTCACCCAAATTTCAATATGTTGTAGGTTATGAAATGCTCTTTCATTTATGTAATTACACAATTTTGATTCGATGACGACATTACCTCGAAAAAATGGATTGAAGGTTACCTTGTCAAATTTGACCAGTTTACGTGTAATCTCTATGGGAGTGCAATTTTTATGGAAATGAAAATTGACATGACTATGTTTATCGAGCACTAGCTCACTTATGCTTCGGTGAATTTTTCTAAGATTTTAATATGTTGTAGCTGAGACGTAGAGCTATCGTTAGTGTGCCCTTCGTTTTTTCATAAATTGTCGGGATCACGTGAAAAAACTTGGTTGACATTAAAGTTTATCTTCGATGTATTGAAATATTTCTTTCTTTTTGCAACTTTATGTGCAATAAATCAAGAAAAACATACCCTATCACCACCATATTTTGCACAACTTTAGTTCATGTCACGAACATTATTTCAAAAAATAACAAATACTTGATCAGACGCCATCTTGGGTATGTAAATTAGGGTCAAAGGTCATAGATGTTTCATCCTCTATCTTGGTGAATACAGGTCCTATCTTTCCCATATTTTGCACACGTAAAGACCATGTTACAGGGATCATTTCATAACATAACCACTTTTTGCTCAGATGCCATCTTGTCTGTGCAAAGTTGGGTCAAAGGTCATATGTACTTCTTTTTCTATGTTCGCTATGACGTGTTATCTCTATGGGAGGGAATTTTTTAGATGTGAAAATTGACATGACTGTCTTTATCGAGCACTATCTTACTTATGCTTCGGTGAATTTCTCTCAGATTTTAATATGTTGTAGCTGAGACTTTGCAGTATCAGGACTCGTTCTTTATTAGGTGATCCGAGTATCCTTCGGATCACCTTCTGTATCTGTACTGATTCTTTGTTATTTCTCCGCAAAAGTTGTGCAGAGGTAATCTCGGAAAGTCCTCTTCCTATCAATGTCAAAATCATACCATACATGTATCATGTCCCAAAGACGATCCTCCTAATAAAATCATAGTGATTAGTCGACCGTGACGTCACTATGACGTCATTATATGAAAACACATTTTCATTCATATCTCATTAATGGAATAGAATTTTGCAATGAAATCTACGTCAAATACATTTCAAATTATGCGCATTTTACTCATATTCTCAAAATTCATATTTTCTCTTAAAACGTGCGCGTACGCGCGCGTTGAAATATTTGTATGCTCCAATCGAGCTCAAATTTTTTTTGCACACGTTTCAGACCATTTGGAGCATTTTTTGAAAAATTGAAAAAATTGGACGGACGCGTACGCGCGCGCACATATTCGCACACACAGCTCATATGCAATAGAAATTTCCCGTTTTTTTACACTTATCGGATGCCTAAAATGTCAAGGAATATTTCTACCAAGTTTCAAGTCAATCCGACTCAATATGACGTCATACGGGCCCGTCAAAGTTGAAATTCCGCGCGCGCGTCAATGGGGATACACAGTGCAACTATGCCAAAAAACCGCCAATTTTAAATCGGATTTTACTCGTCAGGATGGACGGTGACCCCCCATTTTCTTTACATATTCTGAAAGGTGATGAGTTGTACATGTCATTTCATTGGCTGGCTATGCTGATAAAATGATGAAAAGATGTCAAATTTCTTAATAAAGTAAAAAAAGTAAATTTTCAAAATGACGTCATCAAATTTCAAGTTTACTCGAGCGTATCTCACTAATCCTTTGCCAATTTTCACCCACATTTCAATATGTTGTAGCTTATGAAATGCTCTTTCATAAATGTAATTACGCAATTTTGATTTGATGACGATATCACCTCAAAAAAACGGATTGAAGGTAACCTTGTCAAATTTGACCAGTTTACGTGTAATCTCTATGGGAGTGCAATTTTTATGGAAATGAAAATTGACATGACTATCTTTATCGAGCACTAGCTCACTTATGCTTCGGTGAATTTCTCTAAGATTTTAATATGTTGTAGCTGAGATGTAGGGCTATCGTAAGTGTGCCCTTTGTTTTTTCATACGTTGTCGGGATGACGTGAAAAAACTTGGTTGAAATTAAAGTTTATCTTCGATGTATTGAAATATTTCTTTCTTTTTGCAACTTTCTTTGCAATAACTCAAGAAAAACAGCCCCTATCACCTTCATATTTTGCACATGTTTAGTTCATGTCACGAACATTATTTCATAAAATTACAACTACTTGATCAGACGCCATCTTGGGTATGTAAATTAGGGTCAAAGGTCATAGATGTTTCATCCTGTATCTTGGTGAATACATGTCTTATCTTTCCCATATTTTGCACACGTAAAGACCATGTTACAGGGATCATTTCATAAAATAACCACTTTTTGCTCAGATGCCATCTTGTCTGTGCAAAGTGGGGTCAAATGTCATATGTACTTCTTTTTCTATCTTTGCTATGACGTGTTATCTCTATGGGAGGGAATTTTTTAGATGTGAAAATTGACATGACTCTCTTTATCGAGCACTATCTTACTTATGCTTCGGTGAATTTCTCTCAGATTTTAATATGTTGTAGCTGAGACTTTGCAGTATCAGGACTCGAATAATTGATAAAAAAAAAAGATCGGATCACCTTAATTTGTCAGTGATGACAAATTACAATCTCTAGTTAGGTGATCCGAGTATCCTTCGGATCACCTATTGTATCTGTACGGATTCTTTATTTATTTCTGGACAAAAGTTGTGCAGCGATTAGCTCAGAAAGTGCTACTCCTATTAATTTCAAAATTATACCATATATGTATCATGTCTCAAAGACGACAGATCTAATAAAATCATAGTGATCAGTCGACCGTGACGTCACTATGACGTCATTATATGAAAACACATTCTCATTCATATCTCATTAATGGAATGGAATTTTTCAATGAAATTTACGTCACATATATTTCAAGTCAAGCGGATTGTGCCCATATTCTCAAAAATCATCTCTACCTTAAGACGTGCGCGTACGCGCGCGTTGAAATATTTGTATGCTCCAATCGAGCTCAAAATATTTTTGCATCCGTTTCAGACCATTTGCAGCATTTTTTGAAAAATTGAAAAAATTGGACGGACGCGTACGCGAGCGCGCATATACGCACGCACAGCTCATATGCAATATAAATTTAACGGCTTTTCACACGGATCGGATGTTTGAGATGTCAAGGAATAATTCTACCAAGTTTCAAGTCAATCCGACTCAATATGACGTCATACGGGCCCGTCAAAGTTGAAATTCCGCGCGCGCGTCAATGGCGATATACAGTTCAACTATGCCAAAAAATCGCCAATTTTAAATCCGATTTTACTCGTCAGGATGGACGGTGACCCCCCATTTTCTTTACATATTCTGAAAGCTGATGAGTTGTACATGTCATTTCATGCGGTGGCAATGCTGGCAAAATGATTAAAAGATATCAAATTTCTTAATAAAGTAAAAAAAGCAAATTTTCAAAATGACGTCATCAAATTTCAAGTTTATTCGAGCGTATCTCACTAATACTTTGCCAATTTTCACTCAGATTTCAGTATGTTGTAGCTTATTTAATGTTCTTTCAAACATAAATTTACAAAATTTTGATTGGATTACGGTATCACCTCGTAAAAATGGATTGAATGTAATCTTGTCGAATTTGACCAGTTTACGTGTTATCTCTATGGGAATGCAGTTTTTCTGGAAATGAAAATTGACATGACTATCTTTATCGAGCACTAGCTCCCTTACCCTTCGGTAAATTTCTCCCAGATTTTAATATGTTGTAGCTGAGACTTTACGCTACCGTAAGTGTGCCCTTCGTTTTTTCATACGATGTCATGATCACGTCAAAAATTTTGGTTGTAATTAAAGCTTATCTTCGATGTATTGAGATATTTCTTTCTTTCTGCAACTTTCTTTGCAATAACTCAAGAAAAACAGCCTCTATCACCCCCATATTTTGCACATGTTGAGTTCATGTCACGTACATTATTTCATAAAATAACAACTACTTGATCGCACACCATCTTGGGTATGTAAATTAGGGTGAAAGGTCATAAATGTTTCATCCTGTATATTGGTAAATACATGTCCTATCTTTCCCATATTTTGCACAGGCAAAGACCATGATACAAGGATCATTTCACAAAATAACTACTTTTTGCTCAGATGCCATCTTGTCTGTGCAAATTGGGGTCAAAGGTCATATGTTCTTCTTTCTGTATCTTCGTTATGACGTGTTATCTCTATGGGAGGGAATTTTTTTAAATGTGAAAATTGACATGATTGTCTTTATCGAGCACTAGCTCACTTACCCTTTCTGTGAATTTCTCCCAGATTTTAATATGTTGTAGCCGAGACTTTGCGCTATCGTTAAAATTCTCTTTGTTTTTCATACGATGTTGGGATCACGTTAAAAAACTTGGTTGAAATTAAAGCTTATCTTCGATGTATTGAGATATTTCTTTCTTTCTGCAACTTTCTTTGCAACAACTTAAGAAAAACAGCCCCTATCACCCCCATGTTTTGCACATGTTTAGTTCATGTCACGTACATTATTTCATAAAATAACAACTACTTGATCGGACAACATCTTGGGTATGGAAATCAGGGTCGAAGGTCATAAATTTTTCATCCTGTATCTTGGTGAATACCTGTCCTATCTTTCCCATATTTTGCACACTCAAAGACCATGTTACAAGAATCATTTCACAAAATAACTACTTTTTGCTCAGATGCCATCTTGGGAGTGCAAAGTGGGGTCAAAGGTCATATGTACCTCTTTTTCTATCTTCGTGATGACGTGTTATCTCTATGAGAGGGAACATTTCTAGATGTGAAAATTGACATGGTTGTCTTTATCGAGCACTAGCTCACTTACCCTTCGTTGAATTTGTCTCAGATTTTAATATGTTGTAGCGGAGACTTTGCGCTATCGTATGTATGCCTTCGTTTTTTTCATACAATGTCGGGATCATGTTAAAAAACTTGGTTGAAATTAAAGCTTATCTTCGATGTATTGAGATATTTCTTTCTTTCTACAACTTTCTTTACAATAACTCAAGAAAAACAGCCTCTATCACCCCCATATTTTGCACATGTTTAGTTCATGTCATGTTCATTATTTCATAAAATTATAACTACTTGATCGGACAACATCTTGGGTATGTAAATTAGGGTCAAAGGTCATAAATGTTTCATCTTGTATCTTGGTGAATACCTGTCCTATCTTTCCCATATTTTGCTCACGTATAAACGAAGTCGCAAGAATCATTTCACAAAATAAAATCTTTTTCGTCAGATGCCATCTTGGGAGTGTAAAGGTGGGTCAAAGGTCATATGTATTTGTTGCTGTATCTTTGTTATCTAGTGTATACAGAATTTAGTACCAAAGATGGCAGATATGACTCCCTTTTCTAAATGAGAATCCAAACATCACACGGCCAATGTCTCTAAACACAGATGAAACCTGTATGGTCATGCCTATTGCGATCAGGACTGGAATCATTGATTACAAAAAATCGGATCACCTTAATTTGTCAGTAATGACAAATTACAATCTCTAGTTTCTGGACAAAATTTGTGTATCGGTTAGCTCAGAAAGTCCTCTTCCTATCAATGCCAAAATTATACCATATATGTATCATGTCCCAAAGACGACGGGTCAAGTAAAATCGTAGTGATCAGTCGACCGTGACGTCACTATGACGTCATTATATGAAAACACATTTTCAATCATATCTCATTAATGGAATGGAATATTTCAATGAAATTTACGTCACATATATTTCAAGTCAAGCGCATTCTACTCATATTCTCAAAATTCATATTTATCTCAAAACGCGCGCGTACGCGCGCGTTGAAATATTTGTATGCTCAAATCCAGCTCAATTTTTTTTTTACACACGTTTCAGACCATTTGGAGCATTTTTTGAAAAATTGAAAAAATTGGACGGACGCGTACGCGCGCGCACATATACGCACGCACAGCTAATATGAAATAGAAATTTTCAATTTTTTCACACGGATCGGATGTCCGAAATTTCAAGGAATATTTCTACCAAGTTTCAAGTCGATCCGACTCAATATGACGTCATACGGGCCCGTCAAATTCAAAATTCCGCGCGTGCGTCAATGGGGATACACAGTGCAACTATGCCAAAAAACCGCCAATTTTAAATCGGATTTTACTCGTCAGGATGGACGGTGACCCCCCATTTTCTTTACATATTCTGAAAGGTGATGAGTTGTACATGTCATTTCATGGGCTGGCTATGCTGATAAAATGATTAAAAGATATCAAATTTCTTAATAAAGTAAAAAAAGTAAATTTTCAAAATGACGTCATCAAATTTCAAGTTTACTCGAGCGTATCTCACTAATCCTTTGCCAATTTTCACCCAAATTTCAATATATTGTAGCTTATGAAATGTTCTTTCATAAATGTAATTAAACAATTTTGATTTGATGACGACATCACCTCAAAAAAATGGATTGAAGGTAACCTTGTCAAATTTGACCAGTTTACGTGTAATCTCTATGGGAGTGCAATTTTTATGGAAATGAAAATTGACATGACTATTTTTATCGAGCACTAGCTCACTTATGCTTCGGTGAATTTCTCTAAGATTTTAATATGTTGTAGCTGAGATGTAGGGCTATCGTAATGTGCCCTTCGTTTTTTCATACGTTGTCGGGATCACGTAAAAAAACTTGGTTGAAATTAAAGTTTATCTTCGATGTATTGAAATATTTCTTTCTTTTTGCAACTTTCTTTGCAATAACTCAAGAAAAACAGCCCCTATCACCTTCATATTTTGCACATGTTTAGTTCATGTCACGAAAATTATTTCATAAAATAACAACTACTTGATCAGACGCCATCTTGGGTATGTAAATTAGGGTCAAAGGTCATAGATGTTTCATCCTGTATCTTGGTGAATACATGTCCTATCTTTCCCATATTTTGCACACGTAAAGACCATGTTACAGGGATCATTTCATAAAATAACCACTTTTTGCTCAGATGCCATCTTGTCTGTGCAAAGTGGGGTCAAAGGTCATATGTACTTCTTTTTCTATCTTTGCTATGACGTGTTATCTCTATGGGAGGGAATTTTTTAGATGTGAAAATTGACATGACTCTCTTTATCGAGCACTATCTTACTTATGCTTCGGTGAATTTCTCTCAGATTTTGATATGTTGTAGCTGAGACTTTGCAGTATCAGGACTCGAATCATTGATTAAAAAAAAAGATCGGATCACCTTAATTTGTCAGTGATGACAAATTACAATCTCTAGTTCTTCTTCTTTCTTTATTTCTCCCCAAAAGTTGTGCAGAGGTTAGCTCAGAAAGTACTATGCCTATCAAGTTCAAACTTATACCATGTATGTATCGTGTCCCAAAGACGGCAATCGAACTAAAATCAAAGTGATCAGTCGACCGTGACGTCACTATGACGTCATTATATGAAAACACATTCTCAATTTTATCTCATTAATGGAATGAAGTTTTTCAATGAAATTTACGTCACATATATTTCAAGTTATGCGCATTCTACTCATATTCTCAAAATTCACATTTTCTCTTGGTACGTGCGCGTACGCGCGCGTTGAAATATTTGTATGCTCAAATCGAGCTCAAATTTTTTTTGCACACGTTTCAGACCATTTAGAGCATTTTTTGAAAAATTGAAAAAATCGGACGGACGCGTACGCGCGCGCGCATATACGCACGCACAGCTCATATGCAATAGAAATTTTCAGTTTTTTCACACGGATCGGATGTCCACAATGTCAAGGAATATTTCTATCAAGTTTCAAGTCGATCCGACTCAATATGACATCATACGGGCCCGTCAAATTCAAAATTCCGCGCGTGCGTCAATGGGGATACACTGTGCAACTATGCCAAAAAACCGCCAATTTTAAATCGGATTTTACTCGTCAGGATGGACGATGACCCCCCATTTTCTTGACATATTCTAAAAGTTGATGAGTTGTACATGTCATTTCATGGGTTGGCGATACTGAAAAAATTATTAAAAGATATCAAATTTCTTAATAAAGTAAACAAAGTAAATTTTCCAAATGACGTCATCAAATTTCAAATTCACTCGAGCGTATCTCACTTAAATTTCGCCAATTTTCACCCAGATTTCAGTATGTTGTAGCTTATGAAATGTTCTTTCATCAATGTGATAACAACATTTTGATTGGATAACGTCATCACCTCGTAAAAATGGATTGAAAGTATCCTTGTAAAATTTCACCAGTTTACGTGTTATCTCTATGGGAGTGCAGTTTTTCTGGCAGTGAAAATTGACATGACTCTCTTTTTCGAGCACTAGCTCACTTATGCTTCGGTGAATTTCTCCCAGATTTTAGTATGTTGTAGCTGAGACTTTGGGCTATCGTAAGTGTGCCCTCCATTTTTTCATACAACGTTGGTATCACATCGAAAAACTTGGTTGAAAAATTGCATGTGGCTTCGATGCAGCGTCATTTTGTTTAATACACAGGGCCTATGGAGCATGAAATAGGTCATTGCATAGCGCATCCGACTCGTAATCCTAAGGTCCCTGGTTCGATGCTCACCCCTGCCATTTTTTTTTTTTGAACACTTTTTTAGGTGATCCGAGTATCCTCTCGGATCACCTTCTGTATCTGTACTGATTCTTTGTTAGGTGATCCGAGTATCCTCTCGGATCACCTTCTGTATCTGTACTGATTCTTTGTTCTTCTTCTTTTTCTTCTTCTTTCTCCGCAAAAGTTGTGTAGAGGTAATCTCGGAAAGTCCTCTTCCTATCAATGTCAAAATCATACCATACATGTATCATGTCCCAAAGACGATCCTCCTAATAAAATCATAGTGATTAGTCGACCGTGACGTCACTATGACGTCATTATATGAAAACACATTTTCATTCATATCTCATTAATGGAATAGAATTTTGCAATGAAATCTACATCAAATACATTTCAAATTATGCGCATTTTACTCATATTCTCAAAATTCATATTTTCTCTTAAAACGTGCGCGTACGCGCGCGTTGAAATATTTGTATGCTCCAATCGAGCTCAAATTTTTTTTGCACACGTTTCAGACCATTTGGAGCATTTTTTGAAAAATTGAAAAAATTGGACGGACGCGTACGCGCGCGCACATATTCGCACACACAGCTCATATGCAATAGAAATTTCCCGTTTTTTTACACTTATCGGATGCCTAAAATGTCAAGGAATATTTCTACCAAGTTTCAAGTCAATCCGACTCAATATGACGTCATACGGGCCCGTCAAAGTTGAAATTCCGCGCGCGCGTCAATGGGGATACACAGTGCAACTATGCCAAAAAACCGCCAATTTTAAATCGGATTTTACTCGTCAGGATGGACGATGACCCCCCATTTTCTTTACATATTCTGAAAGGTGATGAGTTGTACATGTCATTTCATGGGCTGGCTATGCTGATAAAATGATGAAAAGATGTCAAATTTCTTAATAAAGTAAAAAAAGTAAATTTTCAAAATGACGTCATCAAATTTCAAGTTTACTCGAGCGTATCTCACTAATCCTTTGCCAATTTTCACCCACATTTCAATATGTTGTAGCTTATGAAATGCTCTTTCATAAATGTAATTACGCAATTTTGATTTGATGACGACATCACCTCAAAAAAATGGATTGAAGGTAACCTTGTCAAATTTGACCAGTTTACGTGTAATCTCTATGGGAGTGCAATTTTTATGGAAATGAAAATTGACATGACTATCTTTATCGAGCACTAGCTCACTTATGCTTCGGTGAATTTCTCTAAGATTTTAATATGTTGTAGCTGAGATGTAGTGCTATCGTAAGTGTGCCCTTCGTTTTTTCATACGTTGTCGGGATGACGTGAAAAAACTTGGTTGAAATTAAAGTTTATCTTCGATGTATTGAAATATTTCTTTCTTTTTGCAACTTTCTTTGCAATAACTCAAGAAAAACAGCCCCTATCACCTTCATATTTTGCACATGTTTAGTTCATGTCACGAACATTATTTCATAAAATTACAACTACTTGATCAGACGCCATCTTGGGTATGTAAATTAGGGTCAAAGGTCATAGATGTTTCATCCTGTATCTTGGTGAATACATGTCTTATCTTTCCCATATTTTGCACACGTAAAGACCATGTTACAGGGATCATTTCATAAAATAACCACTTTTTGCTCAGATGCCATCTTGTCTGTGCAAAGTGGGGTCAAATGTCATATGTACTTCTTTTTCTATCTTTGCTATGACGTGTTATCTCTATGGGAGGGAATTTTTTAGATGTGAAAATTGACATGACTCTCTTTATCGAGCACTATCTTACTTATGCTTCGGTGAATTTCTCTCAGATTTTAATATGTTGTAGCTGAGACTTTGCAGTATCAGGACTCGAATAATTGATAAAAAAAAAGATCGGATCACCTTAATTTGTCAGTGATGACAAATTACAATCTCTAGTTAGGTGATCCGAGTATCCTCTCGGATCACCTTCTGTATCTGTACGGATTCTTTGTTGGGTGTTCTTCTTCTTCTTCTTCTTCTTTCTTTATTTCTGGACAAAATTTGTGTATCGATTAGCTCAGAAAGTGTTCTTCCTATCAATTTCAAACTTATACCATATATGTATCATGTCCCAAAGACGACGGGTCTAATAAAATCATAGTGATCAGTCGACCGTGACGTCACTATGACGTCATTATATGAAAACACATTCTCAAACATATCTCATCAATGGAATGGAATTTTTCAATGAAATTTACGTCACATATATTTCAAATTATGCGCATTCTACTCATATTGTCAAAATTCATATTTTCTCTTAAAACGCGCGCGTACGCGCGCGTTAAAATATTTGTATGCTCCAATCGAGCTCAAATTTTTTTTGCACACGTTTCAGACCATTTGGAGCAATTTTTGAAAAATTGAAAAAATTGGACGGACGCGTACGCGCGCGCACATATACGCACGCACAGCTCATATGCAACTGAAATTTCCCGTTTTTTTACATTTATCGGATGCCTGAAATGTCAAGTAATATTTCTACCAAGTTTCAAGTCAATCCGACTCAATATGACGTCATACGGGCCCGTCAAAGTTGAAATTCCGCGCGCGCGTCAATGGCGATATACAGTGCAACAATGCCAAAAAACCGCCAATTTTAAATCCGATATTAATCGTCAGGATGGACGGTGACCCCCCATTTTCTTTTTATATTCTGAAAGCTGATGAGTTGTACATGTCATTTCATGGGTTGGCGATGCTGAAAAAATGATTAAAAGATAACAAATTTCTTAATAAAATAAAAAAAGTAAATTTTCAAAATGACGTCATCAAGTTTCGAGTTCACTCGAGCGTATCGCACTAATCCTTTGCCAATTTCCACCCAGATTTCAGTATGATGTAGCTTAATAAATACTCTTTCATTAGTGTAATAATAACATTTTGATTGGATGACGGCATCACCTCGTAAAAATGGATTTAAAGTAATCTTGTCAAATTTGACCAGTTTACGTGTTATCTCTATGGGAGTGCAGTTTTTCTGGAAATGAAAATCGACATGACTATCTTTATCGAGCACTAGCTCCCTTATGCTTCGGTGAATTTCTCGCAGATTTTAATATGTTGTAGCTGAGACTTTGGGCTATCGTAAATGTGTCCTCTATTTTTTCATTTGATGTCGGGATCACGTCTAAAAACTTGGTTGAAATTAAAGCTTATCTTCGATGTATTGAGATATTCCTTTCTTTTTGCAACTTTCTTTGGAATAACTCAAGAAAAACAAGCTCTATAAGCATAATATTTTGCACATGTTTAGTTCATGTCACGTACATTATTTCATAAAATAACAACTACTTGATCAGACATCATCTTGGGTATGTAAAATAGGGTCAAAGGTCATAAATGTTTTATCTTGTTTCTTGGTGAATACATGTCCTATCTTTCCCATATTTTGCACACGCAAAGACCATGTTACAAGAATCATTTAACAAATTAATCACGTTTTGTTCAGATGCCATCTTGTCTGTGCAAAGTGGAGTCAAAGGTCATATGTACTTCTTTCCTCTATCTTCGTTATGACGTGTTATCTCTATGGGAGGGAATTTTTCTAGATGTGAAAATTGACATGGTTGTCTTTATCGAGAACTAGCTCACTTACCCTTCAGTGAATTTCTCCCAGATTTTAATATGTTGTAGCTGAGAGTTTGGGCTATCGTAATGTGCAATTCGTTTCTTCATTCAACGTCGGCATCATGTCAAAAAACTTGGTTGAAATTAAAGCTTATCTTCGATGTTTTATGATTTTTTTTCTGAAACTTTCTTTGCAATAACTCAAGAAAAACAGCCTTTATCACCCCCATATTTTGCACATGTTTAGTTCATGTCACGTACATTATTTCATAAAATAACAACTACTTGATCGGACACCATCTTGGGTAGGTAAATTAGGGTCAAAGGTCACAAATTGTTCATCCTGTATCTTGGTGAATACATGTCCTGTCTTTCCCATATTTTGCACACGCAAAGGGCATGTTACAATAATCACTTCACTAAATAACCACTTTTTGCTCAGATGCCATCTTGGGTGTGCAAAGTGGGGTCAAAGGTCAAATATACTTCATTCTGTATCTTTGTTAGTGGATACGGAATTCGGTACCAAAGATGGCAAGTCTGACTTCCTTTTCTGAATGAGAATCCAAACATCACACGGCCAATGTCTCCTCGACACAAATGAAACCGGTATGGTCATGCCTATTAGGATCAGGACTCAAATCATTGATTTTCGAAGAGATCGGATCACCTAATTTGTCAATGTTGACAAATTCCGGTTCTAGTTAGGTGATCCGAGTATCCTCTCGGATCACCTTCTGTTTCTGTACGGATTCTTTCTTCTTCTTCTTCTTCTTCTTTTTAGGTGATCCGAGTATCCTTCGGATCACCTTCTGTATCTGTACGGATTCTTTCTTCTTCTTTGTTTCTTTATTTCTCCGCAAAAGTTGTGCAGAGGTTAGCTCAGAAAGTCCGCTGCCTATCAATTTCAAAATTATACCATGTATGCATCATGTCCCAAAGACGAAAAATCTAATGTATCATTGTGATCAGTCGACCGTGACGTCACTATGACGTCATTATATGAAAACACATTCTCAATCATATCTCATTAATGGAATGAAATTTTTCAATGAAATTTACGTCACATATATTTCAAATTATGCGCATTCTACTCATGTTCTCAAAATTCATATTTTCTCTTAAAACGTGCGCGTACGCGCGCGTTGAAATATTTGTATGCTCCAATCGAGCTCAAAATTTTTTTGCACACGTTTCAGACCATTTAGAGCATTTTTTGAAAAATTGAAAAAATCGGACGGACGCGTACGCGCGCGCGCATAAACGCACGCACAGCTCATGTGCAATTGAAATTTCCAGTTTTTTCACTTTGATCGGATGTCTGAAATGTTAAGGAATATTTATACCAAGTTTCAAATCAATGCGACCCAATATGACGTCATACGGGCCCGTCAAAGTTGAAATTCTGCGCGCGCGTCAATGGCGATATACAGTGCAACTATGCCAAAAAACTGCTAATTTTAAATTCGATTTTACTCGTCAGGATGGACGGTGACCCCCCATTTTCTTTACATATTTTAAAACCTGATGAGTTGTACATGTCATTTCATGGGGTGGCAATGCTGACAAAATGATTAAAAGATAGCAAATTTCTTAATAAAGTAAAAAAAGTAAATTTTCAAAATGACGTCATCAAATTTCAAGTTTATTTGAGCGTATCTCACTAGTCCTTTGTCAATTTTCACCCAGATTTCAGTATGTTGTAGCTTATTTAATGTTCTTTCAAACATAAAATTACAACATTTTGATTGAATAACGGTATCACCTCGTAAAAATGGATTGAAAGTAACCTTGTTAAATTTGACCAGTTTACGTGTTATCTCTATGGGAGTGCAGTTTTTCTGGAAATGAAAATTGACATGACTATCTTTATCGAGCACTAGCTCACTTACCCTTCGGTAAATTTCTCCCAGATTTCGATATGTTGTAGCTGAGACTTTACGCTACCGTAAGTGTGCCCTTCGTTTTTTCATACGATGTCGGGATCACGTCAAAAATTTTGGTTGAAATTCAGGCTTATCTTCGATGTATTGAGATATTTCTTTCTTTCTGCAACTTTCTTTGCAATAACTCAAGAAAAACACGCCCTATCACTTCTATATTTTGCACATGTTTAGTTCATGTCACGTACATTATTTCATAAAATAACAACTACTTGATCGGACACCATCTTGGGTATGTAAATTAGGGTCAAAGGTCATAAGTGTTTCATCCTATATCTTAGTGAATACATGTCTTATCTTTCCCATATTTTGCAAACGCAAAGACCATGTTACAAGGATCATTTCACAAAATAACCACTTTTTACTCAGATGCCATCTTGTCTGTGCAAATTGAGGTCAAAGGTCATATGTACTTCTTTTTGTTTCTTCGTTATGACGTGTTATCTCTATGGGAGGGAATTTTTTTAAATGTGAAAATTGACATGATTGTCTTTATCGAGCACTAGCTCACATACCCTTCGGTAAATTTCTCCCAGATTTTAATATGTTGTAGCTGAGACTTTGCGCTATTTCATTTTGTTATTTCATAGGATGTCGGGATCACGATAAAAAACTTGGTTGAAATTAAAGCTTATCTTCTATGTATTGAGATATTTCTTTCTTTCTGCAACTTTCTTTGCAATAACTCAAGAAAAACACGCCCTATCACCCCCATATTCTGCACATGTTTAGTTCATGTCACGTACATTATTTCATAAAATAACAACTACTTGATCGGACAACATCTTGGGTATGTAAATTAGGGTCAAAGGTCATAAATGTTTCATCTTGTATCTTGGCGAATACCTGTCCTATCTTTCCCATATTTTGCACACGTATAGACGATGTCGCAAGAATCATTTCACAAAATAACCACTTTTTCCTCAGATGCCATCTTGGGAGTGTAAAGGTGGGTCAAAGGTCGTATGTATTTGTTGTTGTATCTTCGTTATCTAGTGTATACGGAATTTGGTACCAAAGATGGCAGATATGACTCCCTTTTCTAAACGAGAATTCAAACATCACACGGCCAACGTTTTTAACAACAGACGAAACCTGTATGGTCATGCCTATTGCGATCAGGTCTCGAATCATTGATGAAAAAAAAATCGGATCACCTTAATTTGTCAGTAATGACAAATTACAATCTCTAGTTCTTCTTATTTCTCCCCAAAAGTTGTGTATCGATTAGCTCAGAAAGTCCTTTTCCTATCAATTTCAAACTTACACCATATATGTATCGTCTCCCAAAGACGGCAATCGAACTAAAATCAAAGTGATCAGTCGACCGTGACGTCACTATGACGTCATTATATGAAAACACATTCTCAATCATATCTCATTAATGGAATGAAATTTTTCAATGAAATTTTCGTCACATATATTTCAAGTCAAGCGCATTCTACTCGTATTTTCAAAATTCATCTATACCTTAAAACGTGCGCGTACGCGCGCGTTGAAATATTTGCATGCTCAAATCGAGCTCAAATGTTTTTTGCACACGTTTCAGACCATTTAGAGCATTTTTTGAAAAATTGAAAAAATTAGACGGACGCGTACGCGCGCGCGCATATACGCACGCACAGCTCTTATGCAATGGAAATTTCCCGTTTTTTCACACATATCGGCTGCCTGAAATGTCAAGGAATATTTCTACGAAGTTTCAAGTCAATCCGACTCAATATGACGTCATACGGACCCGTCAAAGTTGAAATTACGCGCGCGCGTCAATGGCGATATACAGTGCAACAATGCCAAAAAACCGCCCATTTTAAATCCGATTTCACTCGTCAGGATGGACGGTGATCCCCCATTTTCTTTACATATTCTGAAAGCTGATGAGTTGTACATGTCATTTCATGGGTTGGCGATGCTTGAAAAATGATGAAAAGATATCAAATTTCTTAATAAAATAAAAAAAGTAAATTTTCAAAATGACGTCATCAAATTACAAGTTCACTCGAGCGTATCTCACTTATTCGTTGCTAATTTTCACCCAAATTTCAGTATGTTGTAGCTTATGAAATGCTCTTTCATTAATGTAAAAACAATATTTTGATTGGATGACGTTATTGCCTCGTAAAAATGGATTGAAAGTATCCTTGTAAGATTTGACCAGTTTACGTGTTATCTCTATGGGAGAGCAGTTTTTCTGGCAGTGAACATTGACATGACTATCTATTTCGAGCACTAGCTCACTAATGCTTCGGTGAATTTTTACCAGATTTTAGTATGTTGTAGCTGAGACTTTGGGCTATCGTAAGTGTGCCCTCCATTTTTTCATAGGACGTCGGCATCGCGTCGAAAAACTTGGTTGAAAATGGCACGCGGCTTCGATGCAGCGTCATTTTGCTTAATACACAGGGCCTATGGAGCATGAAATAGGTCATTGCATAGCGCATCCGACTCGTAATCCTAAGGTCCCTGGTTCGAGGCTCACCCCTGCCAATAATTTTTTTTTTTCAAACACTTTTTTTTTCTTTTTCTTTAGTTAGTCTTAATCTCCCTTTCTTAACTTTATCTTTCTCTGATTTGTTTATGCTTCTCCTTCAAATTTCTATAAAATAACATAATTTTTTCTTTATTTTTCTTTCTTTCTACTACTTTCTGTGCAATATATCGTATTATGAACAACAACAATGGCTATCAATCCCATATTTTAAAGTAACAACTACTTGATCAGACACAATCTTGGGTAAGTAAATAAGGGTCAAAGGTCATAAATGTTTCATCCTGTATCTTGGTGAATACCTGTCCTATCTTTTCCATATTTTGCACACGCAAAGACCATGTTACAAGGATCAGTTCACAAAATAACCACTTTTTGCTCAGATGTCATCTTGTCTGTGCAAATTGGGGTCAAAGGTCATATGTATTTTTTTCTTTATCTTCGTTATGACGTGTTATCTCTATGGGAGGGATTTTTTCTAGATGTGAAAATTGACATGATTGTGTTTATCGAGCACAAGCTCACTTACCC
This sequence comes from Diadema antillarum, assembly GCF_040938485.1. Classification (NCBI taxonomy): domain Eukaryota; kingdom Metazoa; phylum Echinodermata; class Echinoidea; order Diadematoida; family Diadematidae; genus Diadema; species Diadema antillarum. The sequence continues at coordinate 896,227 of NW_027271321.1, forward strand.
TTCGGTGAATTCCTCCCAGATTTTAACATGTTGTAGCTGAGACTTTGCGCTATAGCTAGTGTGCCATTTGTTTTTCGTACGAAGACAGAATCATGTCAAAAAACGTGGTTGAAATAAGGTTATCTCCGATGTATTGAGATATTTTTTTCTTTCTGCAACTTCCTTTGCAATAACTCAAGAAAAACATATCCTATCACCCCCATATTTGGTATATATTTACTTTATGTCACGTTCATTATTTCATAAAGTAACAACTACTTGATCGGACACCATCTTGGGTATTTGAATTAGGGTCAAAGGTCATAAATGTATCATCTTGTATCTTGGTGAATACATGTCCTATCTTTCCCATATTTTGCACACGTAAAGACCATGTTACAAGAATCATTTCATAAAATAATCACTTTTTGCTCAGACGCCATCTTGGGTGTGCACAGTGAGGTCAAAGGTCAAATATACTTCATTCTGTATTTCCGTTAGATGCAATCTTGGCTGTGCGAGGTATGTCAAGGGCCAAGACTAGGTTCGTCCTGTATCTTGGTAAATGCATGCCCTTTCACTCCCATATTTTGCACACAATTAGCCCATGGCATATGGATCTTTTCATGAAAAATCAACTTTCTAATCAGACGCCATCTTGGTCGTCTAAAGTAGCGTGAAGGATGAAACGAATTTTGTTGTGTATCTTCTTAAATATATTGCATATTTATTGGTCCCATAATTTGTACAGATATAGACCTTGTCAAGAGGATCATTGCATAAAGATAATGGCTTTTTCCTCAGACGCCATGTACCTTGTATCTCAAAATGAGGTTCAAAGATACAAAATTTTCTTTTTCTGTCTTTGTTGATTCGATAAGATCTTTCCATTTTAAATCTATAGATCATCTAATTTGTCAGGCTATACAAATCCTCGAATTTATTATTTTTCTTTCGTGTATTTCCTCTGCTAAGTCCTATGAACCCCATATTTTGCACAAGTTTAGTTCATGTCATGAACATGATTTCATAGGATTAGCCTACAACTTCATCCGACTCCATCTTGGGTAGGTAAATTAAAGTCAAACGTCAAGTGTTTTTCCTGTATCTTTGTGAATACATGTCCTATCTTTCACATATTTTGCAACCGTAAGGACAATGTTGCAAGAATCATTTCACAAGTTACCCACTTTTTGCTTAGATGCCATCTTGGCTGTGTAAAATGGGGTCAGAGGTCAAATATTCTTCATTCCGTATCCTCATTATAGTGTAAACCATCATCACCATATTTTGCACATGGGCCACGACAGATGATCATTTTGTAAAATAAAGATGGTTTGGTACATTCTTCTGTGATTTTTTTTTTTGTTTGTTTGTTTGTTCAGAATGGTCTCATATTCAAGTGATGTGCAGATTAATGTTTCCAGGTTAGCATGCCTGTACAGTGACGGGTAATCAAATTGTACATTACTTGAATATGAGGCCATTCTGAAGGAAACAATTTTCACACAATAGATATCAATGTATTCTCAAATGAACCCCACAAGGATTGGAACAATCATCCCGTACGTTCCCACTGATCAGTTACTAGCCATCCCCTTGGCCTTTAAACATCATTCTTCCCCAGTATGTTTCATTCTAAGCAAGTTCACTTTTGTGGTTTGGTCTTAAATCATATCTAGCTGTGGATGTGCTATATACACTCTTCCACACTCAAGTTCTGCTCCATTCTGAGTTCATCTTTACTCCATGTACTGCTTAACCTTCTAGACACGTTTCTAAGAAGTTTTGCAAGTAACATGATAACTAATAGCCTCAGAAATCACAATCATTTTTTTTTTTTTGCCTACACATGTAGTGCATGTGTATGCAGATTGGAACGAACTCTTGCGTGCCTCGCATGCAAGCATGATTCAGAGTGGTGCAGAATTGATAGGTACAGTAAGGACAAAGTTTGTGATAGGCATACATGTGTTGTATGGGATGTAACGAAGTCATTGGTTAGAAACAATAATTATTTCACTTAAAGGGGAAGGCTAGTAACTGATCAGTGGGAATCAGTGGAAATGCTGGGAGATGATTGTTCCAATCCTTATGGGATTTATTCAAGAGTTTATTGTATATCTATTGTTGTGTGAAAATGATTTGCTTCAGAATGGTCTCATATTCAAGTAATGTGCAGTTTAATGCTTCCAGGTTAGCGTCCCTGGTCAGTGACGGAGCATTAATCTGCACATTACTTGAATATGAGACCGTTCTAAAGCAAATCATTTTCACACAAGAATAGATATACGAAGAACTCTTGAATGAATCCATAAGGATTGGAACAATCTTCTCCCAGCATTTCCACTGATTCCCACTGATCAGTTACTAGCCTTCCCCTTTAAGTGCGGACAAATACCCTGTAACTCTTATACAGTTGTACCATGTCCAGTGAACACACACACAACACACACACAAACTGTTTCAGAAACCTAACAGCTTTATCAATAAGTATAAAACCCTTCATACTGTTCTCACTCTTCTTTCTCACATCAATCTCATGATCAAGCGTTGACGTTGGTAAAGGGAGAGCTGATAAATGACACGTGTGCAGCATAGCAATGTCATGATGCATTCTTTCACTTCACACAAAATCTGTCACAATAAGAGTCTGTTTCTTACTCCTATTTCAAATGGTGTGACCAGACAAAGCAAATGTCTCCACAGTCATGTACAGCAATGTGTTCCATTTGCGTGTGCTTTCAAGTAAATTTTGTAATAGAGATTCACCTCTTTGTGTAGCCTTTGTGTGTGGTTGAATGTCATGTGATGTTCATTAGGTGTTGTACTTGCTGCAACAAAAATGAGGCTAAAGCAATCATCGGTTTTAGGTCACTGGTTACACAGAATTTATTCCTCTTTCTTTGGATACATACAATATACACATTTGAATACCTATGATTTTAGGGTGTGCACACTAACAGCAGGGGCACATCCAGGAATTCCTTAAAGGGGCGCTTTCACAAAACGAAATGGGGGAGGTGCACGTCCCTTTCATTTTTGCCATTTTATTTCTTTTGTTTTAACAAATAATGCAGAGCAGGTCACATGCCCGATGTGCTCTACCATACGCCCTCCCCTCCCCCCCCCCCCCCCAATTCCTTTTTTGAACCGTCACTGAACAGGTGTGTCAAACAAACTATAGCACTTGCATAAGCATATATGTCATTCTTTTGAAAATGAGTCACTGTTAAAGACATTACTCCAGCATTTCTTTTATCATCAAAGCACAAAGAATTACTGGCCTCACTTGTGGCCACCTTGAAGAAACTGACTTAACTGTCTGTGAGGTTCAATGAGGGTGGTCATTATCAACCATACTCTTGGTCAGCGCGTTCACATTGGTCCCCGCGTCGCGGGGACAGCCACAAGAGATCTTATCTTTTTTATGACTGACCGTTCACATTGGTATCTCATCTGTCCCCGAGCTGTGGGGGCATTTTGGGGCTTGGAGCGAGCTCTGCCACTTGAATCCAGGCATAGCGCATGCGCACATTTGATGACCACAGCTGGACGCTATCAATTGCGCCCCAAGGTCACTCTCCCCTCCAAATCTTGTCCCCGTACCCAACTTGCTTCGCGAGGACGAGGGGACAAGTCCCAGCGAGCGTTCACATTATGGTTTTTGAGGAGAAAATCCCACAGCTCAGGACTTTCCCCGCGTCGCGGGGACCAATGTGAACGCGGGGATAATCACTCATTCATTTTATATCACATTGTGTTACGGAGGTTAACTTGGCCTAACGAACCATCATAACCACTAAAAATACCCAGACTCTCAAACAAGGTGTTTGGTCGATCTCGGTCATCTTGTCAAACTCGTTACTTGTACAAAAATTGTATTTACATATTCCTCCGCGAAACAATAAAGTGCCTAGAAATGATAGTAGGGCCTACTATGCACATGTATCTGTAACACTTTCCCCCCCCCCCCCAAAAAAAAAAAAGAATGCATTTACATTTACAACACAAACACAGACTCTTACCTTGGCACAATATTTTGGAACAGTATTGTACATTCCTCTTCCAATTCACTCTTGCAAATGCATGAGTTAACCATGGTTGCTGTATTGTTAAGAAAACATAAACAAGGTATGCTATGGCTATATCATCATCAGAACCTGTGATAAAACATGTACGACTTTAGTACCATTCAACTTATACCAATCTAACACTCTCGTGAGTTACTGCTGCTTTGTTAATTACAGCATACTGGAATTGCATGTAATTGAGCAACACTGAATACTGCAATGTCATGTCATGCATACAAACAATGCACAATATAACAAAGTTACATGGTTTCATCATTAGAACATACTTGTACATAGAAATCAGTTTTACACTGTCATATCAAATGATTAACCTGTGTACAAAGATTATAAACACATCATCTCTTCTAAAAGCAACTGCATATAATCCAACTAATGTAATCATATTACAGTGGAAACTCGATATAACGAGATGGTCGGGACCGAGTCATTTTCCTCGTTATAGCCGATATCTCGTTATATCAGTAGGCATAAAAGAAGGCATAAAATAAAGACATTAATTTGCACATGTGGGACTACCCATCATATTTCAATCAATACTGATAACTTGATATTGTGTGTGAGGGAATTACTCACCTTTATGGGTAAGAAGATGTTTTTCGCCAAGGAAATCCGGCAATCCAATATCAAGAATGTGTTTCTCATTAATTGTAGATGTTTGAATTTGTAAATTTATATAGCTTGCGATTGTATCAAGATCGTCTGTGGATTGGTATGTGGTTATCGTATGGGTGTGTGTTGTGTGGAAAGCTTGAATATGGTCTGCAAAATGCTGTGTGTGTATGTGACACATTCTGTACATTATGACTGAGTGTGTGTGTGAAGACGGGGAATTCCCAAAGTAGAAGGCCAATCACGGCATCAGATTGCCTCACACCTGCTAAACGTCATGATGATGTCATGTATACACATGGCCGTCCCACCACATTTTCTGCATACAGTGTGCGTGCACACACACACATCACACGTACAACATGCAGTGCTAGCTGGAGTGCACTGAAGAAAATGATTATGTGTGTACAAGACAGTTTTTGGCGCATCAAGCTTTATAATCTCGGAAGATGATAGCACAGGCGAAGTAAAGCACCACCGAAGGCATTTTGCTTTACCTCGCTATAGCAGGTTTGATTTACTATGTTTTTCTTTGTTTGGAAGTCACAAAATTTATCTCGTTATAGCAGTTATTTCGTTATAGCCGATCTCGCTATAAGAGTAGCATTTTACATAGACTTGTGTGGAAGGAAATTTGGGACCGAGAAAATTTCCTCGTTATAACCGATATCTCGTTATAGCAGTGTTCGTTATACCGAGTTTCCCCTGTACCTACAACCAAAATATCATATTCCATGATATGTGACCTGCATATCCCAATTACCTATAGATGTTGTGTCAGCATCTATTGAAACTGTCGAAACATCAACAAACTTCATACCTGATCATGTTTGTGAAGGCTTCAAATGTACCTGAATGAGATATCCTTGATGATAACCTGTGTGTACAAATAAGTGAGTGTATACCTGGATACATCCTGGTATAACACAGTCAGCTTAAATATATGCTGGTTGGTATGTTGGATCAACTGTGAAATACTGGACACCTTTACCAAGGCCATGATTGAGCTATAACAATGAGCAAAAGCTATGTACATGTATAACTATATGATTTCTGTACCTAATACTGTAAAAGTGGTTTCTTTTGCAGTAGTTTTATTTTCGCGCTTTTTGCGCTTTGAGGTCGAACCGCGAATTTAACATCACGCGAAAATGTTTTGAACTCGTCGCTTGTTACAACGCTACATTACCGACCGCGAATTTAAACACACGCGAAAAAGTTGGCACCGATGGAAACCGCAAAAGTTTCTGTATGCGAAAGAAAACACTTTTACAGTACCATATACATGCTAAATGGATCCAAAAGGCAACATCCAATCAACTTAGGGTATATGCCACAACAAATTCAACCAATACCTGTACATGTACAAGTATGAAACTTCAAATACCTGAACTAAACCTACATTACTCAATACACCACATTCTCTATACAAACAGCAACACTACCTGTTTGAAGTTATTTTACCAACAACTCACATTCTTGACAACTATTGATGGCTACCGTAACTTAACACAGCCTTCATAATGTCTTCTTTTGGAAAGTGACTTTTTAAAGCACAAATATAGCTTGCTGTGTTTCCGCACTTACACAAACATGTCTGAAAATACTTCCATATTATTGTTATTTACACACTCAAAGTGCCATTCATGCTGTTGGCATCACAATTATAGTGTATGCAACATACATACATATTGATGTACACACTGTCCTGAGTACTTGCAAAAACAAAATTACACCAGTTGAAAGTGTTACAAATATAAAATACACTTGCACAATTGTTGCATCTGGCAACGAGACAAAATATTGAGATGTCTCAATTAAGCATGAGAAAGGGTGTCTGTGACAATGTTTTCCTTTCCGCGAATGTACTTAATGTCAAGGTTATACTCCTGTAGGATTAAACTCCATCGCATCAGTCTCTGATTTTTGTTTCTCATTCTGTTGACGAATGTCAGTGGGTTGTGGTCAGTCCATACAACAACCGGTTGAGTTATGCTGCCCACATATACATCAACATAGCTGAGCGAAAGAATTAACGCTCAGGGTCTCCTTCTCAACGGTAGAATACTTCCGCTGGTGGGCGTTGAACTTCTTTGAAAAGTGGCAGACTAGTCTGTCCACTCCATCGTCATCAGCTTGCATCAACATGGCGCCTGCTTCGACATCGCTGGCATCGACAGCTAGGCTGAAGCCTTTCTTGAAGTGCGGCGCTGCCAATACAGGACCACTCGACAGGATTGCCTTCACTTGGTCAAACGCAGACTGGCATGTGGCTGACCACTAGTACTTCATATTCTTCAGCTGGAGATCAGTCAAGGGTGCCACAACATCTGAGAAAATATGGCAAAAGCGACGGTAATATGTGGCCGCCCCAATGAATCTCATGGAAAAAATTTTTTTGACAAGCACTTACAGTAAAAGAAACATGACTAGAAAGATTAAAAAAAAACTGAATAATTCAAAACAATTCTGTACAGGTGTACATACATTTTTGAATGGACTGCATTTCATAAAACTCCAAAATACACATTCTATAGAGATAATTACAATGAGTAGCTGAACACTGAGTAACATTGAGAGCATGTCTTTTACAAAAGTTATAGTGCCTATCTTACAAGATATTATATAAATGGGATAGCAGAAGAAAAGAAAAACTTACCTCTTAAGACAGTTGGATGAAAGCATGGACATGTCAGGCACAAACACAGACCAGTTCAACCTTCATCAGGCAAAGGAAAGCCATTAAAATATTACATGCAATAGTCCAAGACTAAGGTGTTATTTCATCAGCTCCTTGCATTACAATGGCTGGCAAAGACTAATTTAAATCATAGCAATCAAGTAATTCAAAAGCTGTGCTACACATATACCACATACATGATAGATTGAAATCTTGTTATACGTGATCAGTCAAAGGTGTCACTCTGTGTATTGGCAGTCTTACATGTATGAAGTATTCAATAATGTACATTACAACACGTGAATGCACATCACGATTTTGCATAAGATACACAATTCTTTTTACATTACTTTCTTTCCATTGATTTTCTTCTGCTCTTTATACTTATCATACCATAAAACAAGCTTTTCCTTAGAAGCATTTGATTTTCTGAATGAATAAAGGAGCCTACATTACACTTTTGAAAAAATCATAATGGAAAATCAAGTTTCAAAAAGTGAAAACAATAATTCTATGGGCAATGTTATATTTCTTTTCTACATCAGTTGTTATGTCTCTTCTTTGTCGGTTCTATTTCATTTCTATACCTGTTTCATTTAGTTTTAATACATTTCAGTTTAGGATTAGAGTATCTATCAGTCATTTCTGCAATGCTACAATTGTTGTCTCTTTCTTTCACCTTGTCATGCATTACCAAAAAAGGAATAAATCAAGAAAAATCAAAGATCATTGTTTCTGTCATATTATGTCTTGTCTATTCAGTTGTTTTGAAGTTAGTCTTGTCACTTTTTGTCTTGTAATGCTACTATTTTCTGTTCACTAGTCTTGCTTACGTTGTTCAGGTCTCGTTTCATATTCACAAGCATATTTTGAGTGCATCCCTCAATTCTTTGCACTTTTGGTCATTGCATATTATTAGTAGCAGACATTGTAATGGACAAGCGTACATGTCAATGGATAACGTGTCTGGCTGTCATTATTGTTGTATACTCTACTTATCTCACATTGTTCTGTTTACCTTATTCTGTATTACAAAATGAAATACAATTTGTATATATATAATGAAAATACATTCTAAGTGATTTGAGTATACATTGTATGTGAAATTACTTTGAATACACAGACAATGTTACTCATAAAAAGAAAATTCATTAAAACTGAATTCTAATAGCCTCATGATAACTGTAGTAGAGTGGAATAACTTCAGTGTGAAGTGCATCAATACCTATGCTATATACATGATCAATCAATGTGTCACCTTCTGTAGTAGCGTCAAGTACATGTTGTTGATATCCATAAGAACACATCAATTTATGCACACATGAATCACTTGAACCTTGTCTCAGATTTTCATTGAAGTCACCAATAACTATGCATTTTGTACTTCTTTGCTGCAATTCTATGAGTAATCTCTTCAGTTTCTCACAAAATTGTTTCTTGTCATATCTAGGAGGTCTATATATCACTGAAATGAGAAATGAAGGACAAGTTACAGCAAATGTAATATATTCTAGATTATTGACATGTAAATCCAGCCTACTAATAGATTTGATTTTACTGTACACTGCAACTCCACCATGTGCTTGATTTTTCAGTGCAGAAAATAAAGGACTTTCATCTGAATAAGATTTTGACCGAGGCTGATTGTACATTTTAAACTGATCTAAATTCACATCAAAAATGTCATCATTAAGCCAAGTTTCAGTTAAACAAATAATATCAGAATTTCCAAATAAGAAATTTGATTGCATATCTTTGAAATGTGCTTTAAGACCTTGAATGTTATGTAACATTATACTCATACTTGCAATGGAGACATCTTTGTCAATGTTCTTTTCATCAACAAATGTTGGCATGCTCTCCAAGCTTTCTTTAACAACTGGATTGCAATACATAACTTTTGGATCAAAATCTTCAATTGTTAGTCCACATAATGATGTAACACGGCTCAGAGCTACATATGCTTGTCCGGGCAAAAATATATTTTTCAGAGAAACGACAGCTTTTTCCATCGTCATGCCTTGTACTTTATGTATGGTGCATGCGTATGCTAATTTCAAGGGAAATTGTTTCCTAGTATATTTTTTTCCAATTGATTCCTGTTGCCTTTCTATTGACTGAGTTCCTACCTTTTCATTGTCAAATTTTACCAGCACACTTGTAGGTCGTGCATTTTCATTTACTCTTACTATGTCAGTTACAGTGCCAATGCAGCCATTTGATAAACCTTTGCTCACATTCACATTTTTGATAAGCATCACTCTAGAATTTTCAGCAATCCAAAGATATGCTGGCAAAGAAGCTTTTGTACATCTCCGTGGTTTGTCACATGTGTTATTTTTACCCTCATCACTGAGTTCAGAATCTTCTGCATCAATACAGATGATATTTGTGCATTTCTTGTGAAGCATTATTTTATTCCAGTCATTTACTTGTTTGTTTGAAGAATATATATGCAATGCATCCTCACATTGTTCTCCAGTTTGGCATGATTGAAGAACTGCTATATCATCACTAGATAATTCATCTTTCTTTTCTTTTATCCTTAATTTGTTCAAAAGAACAGCAAACTTTGCATCATCCTTTTGTCTCATTATTTCATCTAAGTTAATTATAGAGAAGTTGTCTGTCCATAAAGAACTTTGCAGTGTATCTTTATACAAAGGAGTACCTTTTACTGGGGGTAACTGATAGAAATCTCCAACTGCAATAACTGAAACCTTTCCAAATGGAGCATCATCACGTGTCTGCTTTATTTGCCTTAAACGTCCATGTATATACCACAATAGCTTCTGATCAACCATTGATATTTCATCAATTATTAGTATCTGCAGTTGACCCAGCTGATTACGTAGATGACTTATCTTTTCTTCTCCAAGCGGTTGGTATGGCAGTGTAGCAGAAATGGGTATGGACAGAGCATTATGAATAGTACTACCATCAATGTTGTAAGCTGCAATTCCAGTTGGAGCTACTTTCATAATTGAAATATCATCTGGATTATGCATCATTCTGCTAAGAATTCTTGTCCCTTCATTACATATGCATTTCACAAGATGACTTTTTCCTGTTCCAGCACCACCTGTCACAAATATCTGAAATGGTGTAGGTTCTTTTCCATTAACTCTGTCAAGACACCATTGTCGTATTTTGTAGAACACTTTTTGCTGCTTGCTATTTATAGTTCTTAATAAGACATTACTGTCTTCTTTCGAAATGCTACATGAGCGAAATTCTATGCCGTATGACTCTTTCTCCTGAGATTTAGACTCAAGATCTGGGATTCTAAATTCATTGTCAGTATCTTCAACTTCTTCATGGATTTTAGCTGTTTCATGTCTTTCAATTTCTGTTTCTGGACAGAGTAATCCCCATGCATCTTCTTGTGGACCAAATTTCTCAAGATATTCTTGTGCTTGATCAATTATATCAGCATTTTTTTGAAACTGCCTGAGATTTTCATTGACAATAACTTTGACACTTTCCAGGTTTTTATTATACATTCGTACAGATCCAGTTTCGTAAAATTCCTGATATGTCAAAAATTGATTAGGTTTTAACTGTTTATCAGTGCGGAATGGCAAATATAGTTGCAATATACTCTGATAATATTTCTCTGGGCTTACAGTCGGTGAAAAACGAGGATATCTCACTACAGCATCATTGGTTCTTGATCGTTTTTGTACAAAGCCCAGCTGATCTCTCAATTTGAACACATTCTGTTTCTGTTTCTTACCCTTCATATCAGATTCACTGAGCAGTCTATACTTTGAACAAAATGTGGCTAAACACATATTTTCAAATTCAAAACTATCAGGTCGGGCTTTATATTTATCAATTCTGTTTGGCATCCATGGACTCCTATCATCATCGTCTCGTCTGCTTTGAATAATACTCAATGGTAAACTCATTCTTACAGGGTTTGGTCCAACAGGTATAAACTCTACTTTTCTTGAGCATTCTTTCAATCTCAGGCTACAAACACGATACACACTTTCTTGTGCTGAAACTTCACGGTTTTGCATATACACATGTCCTATTTCCTTCATACTTTTTCGAGCATCTTCATTGCCCTCTTTCATTTCACTTTCTGCATTTTTCAAGAGCAAACTCATCTCTCTTTCTGCTTTTGACATGTATGACACAACATAAACAATGCAGGCATACTCATTTGTTATATACTGCAAATCCATATTGGCATTCCAAGCTCTGAGTAAGAATGGATTATATTGATTCACCCATATATCTTTTGGATTTCTTCTCATGACTATATCTTCTTTTGTAGCTACAGCATTATAGGCATCTTCAAATTCCTTTTGAGACATGCCAAGAACTTCAAAGAGCTGTCTCGCATTATCACATTTCCCTTCCATACATGATGAATTCTTTACTGTAGACAGAATATCTTGAGCTTCATCAGTAACTTCTGGATTATCATCAGGCTTCACAACAAATGTTTTCTCAGAAGGTGGTCTTGGAAAATTAAATCTACAAGAAGTTCCCTTTTTCTTGCATGATTTTGAATGTTTCTTTGAGTGAAGCTGAACATTCTTCACTATTTCATATAGTTCCTCATCTTCATCCTCACATGGAATGTTGCAGGATATGTATTTATCAACAAAATCTGTGACAGTTTCATCTTGGTCAATACCCAAGTTAGGTGCATTTTCAACCCAGAATAAACAGTGTGTGTGTGGAGATCCTCTTTGTTGAAATTCAATTCTGTAGAAGTAGTCAATTATCTTGCCAATAGGTTCTGCCTCGGAAAGAATCACTTTGTTCAAAAATGCATGAAAGCGTTTATCAAACATACGAGATACTGTCACTGGATTTGACTTTAATAAATTACACTTATCTGTCCAATCTAGATCATTTGCTTTTCTTCTATCACCTTGTTGATGTAGCAATGTATTAATAACTTCAGGCCATCTCATCTCAGCTGAGGAAAATGATGCAAACCATGTAGGTTTTCCAAGTTGTCTAACCATTGCTAATACATCTTTCTGTGTAGATTGCCAGTATGGAGGTGTTCCCCGTATTTGTTTCAGAAATTTGTATCCTTTATTCGAATCCAGTATCTCACGAACCTTTCTTGCATCTTTGAGATCTGAAGACTGCATCGATGTGGGATTATCTATTTCCTCTGAGCTTTTTCTGACAGCTATAGAAACATTAGAAAGTATTTGTTGCAGTTCATAAATACACTGAGCATAGAAGATATATTCTGTATTTTTTGCAAATCTGTTGTCTACATGCATCAGACGATTATGTAAATAACGACCAAGTGTTATGTCAATGTACCTAGTATCATGAAATGTTGGCTGGCCTGTTGGAAATAGAGCAGGAAAACATTTTGCCTCATTACTCTCATCCATCAGCAGTGATACAGGACTGTTCTTTTCACAAGGTGCACAACATATAATATCATCGAAAAATTGATCAAGCACTTCTTGCCTCATATCAACCTTCTGTAAACATGTGTTTAACTGAATTCCCTGTAACCGTCCAACTTGATCATCCTCTACATCATCGTCATCATCATTAATTTCACTTGAATCCAGCGGTTCAACACAAGCTGCTTGACTATTTTTCTCTGATAAATCAGAGCTCCATTCATTATTTATAGCAATATCAGAATACCACTTATTATTTTTCCTCAAATATTCCAATGCAGCTAGCACATTCTTTTTCTTGACAAACTGATATTCATAATGTCCTTTATATGACAGTTTCCTCTTCAGTTTTACACGAATTAATTGATCATCAGTCTCTGGTCGAGGTAATATCTTTACAGTTTCATCTGTGCGTGAAGGTACACAAACTGTTGGGCCATGTACTCCATACTGTCCTCCTTTTGGCAGGTTCAAAATTTTCATAAATGGAATGTTTAGTGCAATCAAATGTGTTTCCAACTGATTCAGATTTTCAAGTTCGGCAGGAATAGCATGTAATTCTAAGTTATTTCTGCTAGCTTCAGAAGGCATATTACCAGCTAATAATTTCCTGTGGCAAGTGTAACAAATCCATAAAGAATTTCTAGGTGAATTTACTATTTGACAGTCAACATCACAGTCATCACTGCATGTATGCAAGTACTCCTCTTTTAAGCATTTTGAATCATTATATTTTGCCTTCGTGCACTTCAATACTTGATTTCTGAATAATAATTTCAAACAGACACAACATACATATTCAGGGCCGTGTGAAATTATTTCCCTAAATTTTTTCAAAACATGATCACAATTTCTCATATTCATTTTTTCTCGCTTTTTTTGTTTCACATTTCTCAACGCAACCTGCTGTCTGTACACAAAATTTGTCTTGTACTTGATATTTGAAACTTTTCTCATAATTTTCTTACACCTCTCTCTAAATGATGCATTGTTTTGATATTTAGCTCTCCTCAGTTTCTTAAGCCTCTCTCGGAATAAAGCATTGTTTTGATATCTAGCTCTCCTCAGTTTCTTAAGCCTTTCTCGGAATAAAGCATTGTTTTGATATCTAGCTCTCCTCAGTTTCTTAAGCCTCTCTCTAAATGAAGCATTGTTTTGATATCTAGCTTTCCTCAGTTTCTTAAGCCTCTCTCTAAATGAAGCATTGTTTTGATATCTAGCTTTCCTCAGTTTCTTAAGCCTCTCTCTAAATGAACCATTGTTTTGATATCTAGCTCTCCTCAGCTTCTTAAGCCTCTCTCTGAATAAAGCATTGTTTTCATATTTAGCTTTGCTCAGTTTCTTAAGCCTCTCTCGGAATAAAGCATTGCTTTGATATTTAGCATTCCTCAGTTTCTTAAGCCTCTCTCGGAATAAAACATTGTTTTGATATCTAGCTCTCCTCAATTTCTTAAGCCTTTCTCGGAATAAAGCATTGCTTTGATAACTAGCCTTCCTCATTTTCTTAAGCCTTTCTCTGAATGTGGGATCCAAGGAGTACTTGTCTTTTTGCCTCTTCTTAATTTCCTCGTTCTTTTCTAACCTATAAGTTACATCTGTTTGATATTTTACTTTCTTTGCAGCTGCTTTTTTAAGTTTGCGGGATAGGTAAGGCTGATCATCTGATAAAAATTCTGTTTCTAACTGCCTTTGCTCATTTTTTTTCTTTTCTCTCTGTGCTCTCATTTGATCTCTATTTCTTTGTCGGGTAACATTAGCATTCCTTTTTTTTCTTTGTTTTTTCCTTTTTGTAGTCTGCATAGTAGTTTTAACTTCTTCAGATTCTTCAGTGTGCCTACTCATTTCAACTGCAGGTTCCATGTCATCCTCTAATACTTCATTGTTCAATACATTGATTTGACAATCACTGACAGGTTTTGTAACTTTCCTCTTTGTTGTGAGTTTTCTCTTTCTTGTCACAGGTGTTTCCATATCAGTAATATTTTGTGATCTTGACAGCTTTTGACATGAACCTGATTTTTGGATCGTTGGACATACAGATTCTACGACATCGTAATGATTGCCATTTGTGTGTTGCAAGTAAATACCTTTTTGTGATGTAATAATTCCAAACTGAAGTTTGCTCGCACCAAATAATTTCCATTTTGAACCATTATTTTCATATATATATATATCAGTATCTAGCAAATTTGATAAGGCCATTATTTCCAATTCTGTAGCCCATGTGCCATTGTTGAATACTCTTTCCTTTCCAATGTATTTTACAATATCTGTGTATCCTGATCTTAAAAGACTTACATAATCTTCCTTGTTTTGTAAAATATGTTTAACTATTGCTTTTCGAACATCACGGTGAGAATCTTCCTTGCCACATATAACATATGATATAGCTCTGTAAAAGCAATTTCCATCACCAGTAATTCTATAGATAGTCAATGGTTGTGACAGGATAGTAATATCATCCCTTTCTACCATATCTTTTTGCATATCATTACTGCTACATTTGTCATTAACCTTTATACCTAATTTGCAACAAAGCTTCTCTCTATCAGATTTATTCACAGGTCTGTACATGAGATCAATCTTTTTTATTTCTCCCACTTGTCTCACCTCAGATGCATCAATGTCCGCATTTACTGTCTCATCACATGTGTTTTGCAATGGAATTTGTGTCTCTTGCAGGTTTGATACCATTATTTGTTTTTGTGTCATTTTCCTCATTCTAACACTACATTTCTTTAATGTTAGGGTTTTAGGCACAACAGAAAAACTATGTTAGGGAGATATCTTCGTCGCGACGATATGAGACAAAAGATCGTCGCCAATCGTCCCCGACGATCCAAATTTTGGGCCTCATGTGCTCATTACTGCGCTCTTTTTGGCTCATTATAAATATCAACAAAAGATGGTTCCGACGAGTCGGAACGAAGTCGTCTCTTTTCGTCGCGACTAATCAATTAAGGAGGTCTTTTGTCGATCGGCGAAGCGTTTCAGTGATTGTTCAAACGTCGCACATCGTCCCCGACGACTGCGTATTCAACTTGACTAAACGTTTTACGTTTTGTAAAGGTTTTGGTGATGGTTTCGCGTCGCTCATCGTCCCGACGATTGACCATTGAATTTAAATCACCGTTCCGTGGCGAGTTTGTTAATCCATAATTGTTCAAACGTCGCACTTATCGTCCCGACGATTGTCCATTCAACTTGAATCACTGGTCAGAGACGCGTTTAGTAATATTTAAATCGTCGCGCATCGTCCCTAGGCTTGCCCATTGAACTTAAATCACCGTTTTGTATGAGTTTGAAACGTCGCACATCGTCCCGACGATTGCTCATTCAATAATAGAAATTGCTCGATGCTGAGGTGTTTATTTTTTCTAACATCGCGAGTGGTCCCGACGATTGCCCATTGAATTGAAATTGTCGTTCAATGATTGCCACCAGGGTAATTCATCTTCTATGAAGCCTTGCTCTCATGTTTGCCATACTTGTCTGTAAACAATACAAAAACATCGTAACGAGATCCGATGGCTGTCAGACTCCCGAAATTCTTGAATGAATCATGAAAAAAAAAGTGATGAACGTACATTATTATCTTTCCACAAATCCAGAGCTTGAAAGAAAACATCCGGCATTTATTTTATCATCGTACGGAGTTCAATATCATTGTTATTCATTTCCGAACGTCAAAGCAAATTTCCGACACTTATATTAACATCTTTCAGAGCTGAATGTTATTGCTATTTACTTTCGAACGCATAAGCAAATACCCGGCATTTATTTTATCATCGTACGGAGTTGTATATCATTAGTAGTCATTTCCGAACGTCAAAGCAAACATGCGATATTTATTTAATCACCGTACGGAGTCGAATATTACTGTTATTCATTTCCGAACGCAAAATCGAATTTCTGACATTAATTTTAGCACCGTACGGAGCTGAATCTTACCGTTATTCAAATCGAAAAGTATAAGCATCCTTGGTATAAGCAAACATCCGACATTTATTTTAGTACCGTACGGAGTCGAATATTACCGTTATTCATTTCCAAAAATAAAAACAACATCTGACATTTATTTTAGCATCTTATACGGAGTCGACTGTTACCGCTGTCCATTTCCAAAAGTAAAGGCAAACATCCGGTCCACCGAGCCACCGTTAGTGTCGAGCCCTGGTGTACACCTCACTAACCTCAGCTTGTTGGGGAAACTTATACTGCCATACGAGGGGAGATGCTTTCATCTCTTCTAGAGAGCTTCCCTATGAGCGAATGAAAATCTTTGTTTGGCATTTTCATTTCTATACTCCATAATCATGTCGGTATTTCAATATCATAATATTTTTCTTAATGTATTTCATTTTCATTCCTTGACCAAAGTCAGTATGTCCGCCACATGTACGGTAATCGCTACGTTTCGCGCAGTGCAATATGTGCCGAAGTGCGAAACACGTGGTTATCAAGTTCAATGAAACGCGCCGTCCATGCGTGCTTCTTGTTTGGTTTCGTAGTATCTCCATGGTTACGGCAAAGACAATAAACGGAGGAGGCACTCCGTATAGTTTTTTTTTTTCGTTTACAGTAAACAGTTTACATTCGATACAAATAAATTAATAGTCACGTCTTTTACTGTTTGATGATCGCCAAGTCGGGAAGAAGTATCTAGAGGAACTTCTCAGTTGATATGTCCGTGATGTTCATTCTAATTTTCACACGCAGTGGTACGCAGATTTTATGAGTGTGAGATCGAAAGAAGTTTCAATATATGTTGCCATGATATTATGTAGGCCTACTGTTGTGTAATTGGGTAGGTATAGCTCTTACACTATAAACTTCAGATTGTTGCAGCGGCATCTAGGAAAGCGATATTTTCTTCGGCATTCGGGACCTTTTTTATATCTTCATTATTTTTTTTGACACGTGATTTGATTGTAAGTATGAAGCAACGAATAACCCCTTTGTTTTGTTTAAGTGTTAACATTAATGTGTAATACACCAATACTGTTCAACGTGTGGTTTTTTTACTGTTAAAGAAGCCAAGATAAGGCGACATTTTAATAGAATTATGCCGTTCGGTCGGTTTACAGACTGCTTATAACCTGAAATAGTTGCAGTGCGCGCATTTTTTTTTTTTTTGGGCCATCTGTTTTCGCAGAAATTTACACTAGAAAGGTTGTCAGTTGTTTTTCTTCTGCCATTATTTCCTCTGATATGATTTGTCGTGGCCATTAAGATATTTTCAACCTAAAAGATACGTGTCACGTAGGTCTATTGGTTGCCAGCACGCATTTATCTGACTTGCTGTGCGGTTAAGTCTGTTGTTGTTGTTGCTGTTTTTTATCATTCATGGGAGGGGGCAAACAAGAGTGAGAAATGAGGGAGAGGTGAAATCAGAACAAGGAAACATCTGTTCATTTAGCTGTCACTTATGCCAGCAGTAGTAATTGTCATCACCATTGCTATTCAGATCAGTTTTATAGTCATATCCTATAACATTCAATACACGACTATCATCATCATGACATGAGAGAGAGAGAGAGAGAGAGAGAGAGAGAGAGAGGAAAAAACCGCCACCCGTTTAAGGGCGTATACAAAGCAAACGAATCGCAAAGTGGATCAACGGGGGGGGGGGGGGGGGGGGCGTTTCATCAACGAGTTCGTCGGAGGTTTTCACCGACAAATTTGCCATCAGCCAATCAGACGCAAGGATTTCAGTAGCTTTTAACAGTTGTCAGTGTAAATCACTGACAAAAAGTTTCATGAAACGGTCCCCAGGAAGGTGGATTCATGGTACAATATTCCGTATGGCATACCAGCAATACAAACAGACACGTTACTGCAAAATAAATGATAGAACACAGCAAGCGAGCAGGCTAGAATCAAACCTCCTTTTGTAGGAAAGTCCAACAAAAGTTTTACAACATACCTGTAATAGGGGGTTCACACGTACACAAATTAGCATGTTACAGAACTCAATTTTTCTTACCCTTTAGCAAACTCCAGTCTTTTGCACATGTGGACACACACACACACACACACACACACACACACACACACAACAGAACACTAGTGCGAACCAGTAGCGCGATGCATAACCTCAGAAATCTTGCTGATATTTCTGAATGAGCGCGGTATTTGCCCCAACAGTACTTGAACGGTCGGGTTTAGAAACTTATTCTCATCATTAACAACAGCGTGCTCTCCACACCACTGTGAGGCACAAGAACAATAGTTTCATCGATTGGCAATTAGCGGGTTATTTTCTGTACGTGTGAACGGTTGCAAAAAAAAACCCTCAACTTTCCGAGGGTGGCTGGAGCGTCTGAACCAAAAAGTGTACAATCCTCGCGTGTACGCTCTTTTGTCTGAGAAGTTGGAAAAAAAAAAAAAACCTCGAGTATTGGAGCATGTTCAGTAACGCGCTATTTTGCACATCGTGAAGGCGGGTATTGATATATCAGACTCAGCATGGGGGGGGGGGGGGGCTGATGAAATCTAGCATTAAAAGAATGAACTACACTGACATACTAAAAATGATAAAACTGGACATGAAGTTCATGACCTCTATCCGAGTGCCTCGGACACGGGAAGTACTATGCATGTATCTACAAGCTACATTAAAGTAAAGCATACTGATATAATCATAAACGCTGCGATTCGAAGTGTTCTTCTGTTTTGCTTTCAGCAATAACCAAAACTGTATTTTTACGCTCGATTCACAGTGGAGCACTAAATAAATCGAGTGTATAATATCAATACTAACTCTTTAACTCTTTATGTGCCACGTTCGCACCTCCGACTCAGTCGACGGCGTGCCAACTTCGCATATTCTGCTCAACAAACAAAGCCGCCAAGACGGATCAATAAACCGCTAATTACTGCTAATCCCGCGGCACAATGAAAGCGTTTCTCGTGCTTTTGTTCCTCTCATACTAACAGTATACGGCTTGCATTCTATGTGGTGAACGACTATCAAGCGATGTTCCCAACTAGATTTACTCGTACATTCTATGTTTCTGTCACGGTTTAATGTGCAACAGTCATGCCTTTATAGTAATGTAGCAACTGGTCATTAAAAAAAAAATGAAAATAGAGTCGGCATACAATTTATATCGAAACAAAGCTTGGCATTCCTCTTTAACTTTGCCTACTATTACGCCCATCTTAACAGAAATTTGTAGAAGTTATACAATTGGAAAAACAGAATTCTTTCTCAAAGCATGACTACCTTCGTGTCTCAGAATAACGTGGCACACAGGGTGTTTCCACCATGGCACATAAAGAGTTAAGAAGCAGGCCTGTGATTTCTCTATTTAGTCTGTTGAAGTATCTCATTGATATGATTTTTTTTTTCAGTCAATTGTGCTCCCCTGACTAAGCTATCAAGAGTATAGCTTTATTGTTCGGAAACTGGATTTACGCAAAGCATACAATCACCATGTATAGTACAATGCTCCAATATTGATGAAAGCGGTTTCGTGTGTGATACGTATTCCTCTTTCGGGTGAGTGTGCTGTGAAATCCGGTCATTTTGTTTTATTTTCAACTGCATCTCCTTATTTTGTAACTGTGGATGAGACTTTATATCATTTTCTAAATCATGCAGGATGAGCCATACGTTTATTTTTCGGCATAGATAGATAATTCGTCTTTTTGAATGACGAACCTTCGTGTAATTTTTGGATTAACAGATTTGTTACAGCTGCACTGGGATGTCTTCTAAATTATATTTTGAGGCCACTGAGATCAAGATGATCATGCGTAGGCGTATATAACTCTCTACACTTTAATGTACCTGAAGTTGATCAATTAAGAAAAAATAACATATTTACTTTTGCTTACAATCCAGCACATTACAACGCATCGCACATCAACCTGCCAATGCCCAATAATCTTGGTAACAGCTCATTATTCCGAAGGTTCGTTATTCACAAGACTCTTTAGTCCGAAGATTCGTTTTTCCGAAGCTTCGTTATTCCGAATTTCATTTTCAATCTAACGAATCTCGGGAATAACGAACCGTCGGAATAACGCAATGCTCGGATTAACGAACCCTTTTTCATTTTCGGATTAACGAACCTCGGTATAGGAAATTTGTGCGTTTCAGATTAATGACCCTTCGGAATAGCGAGCCTGGGAATAACGAACAGCACCAATAATCTTATAAAGAGAAAGGATGCCCGATATATACATTAAAAATATTGACGATTAAGATACAGCATTATGTACATAACAGCAACAACAACAACAACAAGATTAGGATTGAGTAAGCAGACAAGTTTTCAACAATGATTTGAACTATCAACACTTTCAGCTATACGAATATAGAGAGGGAGTTTATTCCAAAGAGGTGGGGAAATACAGAAAAGGTCCTATATCACCATAGCGGGTATGTGCGGGACCACGTGATAATTGGAGAGAAGAGAGAGAATAGGTTGAAGTGGAGGAGCGGAAGGGAGGTAAGATTAATCCATAATATTTATCTTGTAAACAATAAGGACGATTTTAAAGGTGATACGTTGATGTATGGGGAGCCAGTGGAGGGATTGGATAACTGGAGTAATTTGGTCAGATGTTTTTGTCAGGG
This sequence comes from Diadema antillarum, assembly GCF_040938485.1. Lineage (NCBI taxonomy): Eukaryota > Metazoa > Echinodermata > Echinoidea > Diadematoida > Diadematidae > Diadema > Diadema antillarum. The sequence goes on from NW_027271321.1 coordinate 917,569, forward strand.
TTACAAGCCTTGCAGCTGTATTTTGAATTTTGAATTTGGTGCAATACTCGAAGCAGGGAGACCAACAAGAAGGAAATTGCAGTAGTCAAGATGAGAAGTAACAAATGCGTGAATTAGACGTTCGGTGGAAGACTGCTCCGAGAACTTACGGATATTAAAAATGTATTTTTACAAATACCCCTTGAAGCAGCAGAACGACATGAGTTCTTAATTTGTGTGTTATTTCATTTGTTCGTTTGTTGTTTTTTTTTAAAGTTCAGATGCTTATTCTACTATAACTCCTAGATCTCTGACGGACTGGGAGATACATTTTTGTGAGAAAACTAGCCCGCCCGACAATTCTGATTTATCAGAATTCAATTTCAAATGATTATCGCGAGACCATCGCTTAATATCATCAACACAACTATGAAGTTTGCAGAGCTCTTCGACGTTGGGTATTTGGTAGTATGATTATGTAAATTTGAGTATCGTAAGATATCTTCACGATCTTTCACAAATATTTCTTAAAATAATGATCAATATTGGATGCCCGCGTTCTACAGCTGATCTAAATTACAGCGAATTATGTGTCCTGTCAATTGGAAACCTTCACAATACCGCAATTTAACCGTCAAACGCAATAGAAATGCCACAACCTAAGGATTTGAATCCTCGTTCATCATTATGGTTTCTATTAATGAAAAAGAAGGGACAGAACGAAATGAGATTAAGAACTTTTATGTTAGTGAAATTGATCACTCTCAGCTGCATATATTTTGAAGGAAAATTAATGATTTCGGACATGTGTTAAAAGCATCGTCGACAGCGCGATGCTGCCTCCATTTGGCATGTGAATTGGTAAAGCCTATTATATCCCCTACTCCATTCCCCCTTTCTTTATGAATTTTGGGGATCACATAAGGGTACGCGCTCTTTTGAAATGAGTCAAGTCTTAGTTAGGCATATAATCTTACCTTTACAGTGATCACACTAAAGAACCCGATTCCACATCATTCTATCTAATCAGAGAATCGAAAAAGATAGCTTTTCTAATTGATGTTTGTTGATAGACCAAATCAGTGTATCCGTCCCGTGATTGCCTATCAGTGACGTAGCAGCGCGAATACTATGCCCATACAACTGCTTGTGTTATCATAGGCCTAATCAGTTACACTAAGAAGCTGTTCGTCATGTGTGGTGTTTGCACCAAAATTAGTATGTAAAATTCATACAAATTTTACACTATCAAAATGGCTTACATGATTTCTTAGCTAGTTGGCAAGAGGGATACCCCAACTCACAAGCGAGCGCACCCTCTGCGAGCTGTGTCTAAAACGAGTCTCGTTGTGTGTGTTGTTGAATCAGCGTGTCTTATTCGATTCTTCTTGTATTGTTCCGCCAGGATGGTGTCTTTCAAGACAGCTGGACACTGCTTTCATTGTTCCTGGGAAAGGGTCATCTTTCTTTTGACGGTCAAGCCTTTCATTATTATCGTGGTGAACTTCACTAATCGTCCCCACGCTAACGTACAAAGGAAGGAAATGCTTTTATTATGTATCAATGCACGCGTAATACCATCAGTATAGGCCTATAAAACGAAAGTTTGACTCTATGTCCCGAACTGTAGGCCGTGTAATAGCAACTATACATGAAGTCAAGTATGGAAACGATGGATTCCCACTGCCAATCAAATCTCTCTCGACAAGGACGCGATCGGAATCGATCTGGATGTGATCGATCTACCTTGATCGACATTGGTTTTGGCTTCCTCCTATACACGATATTTTTTAACACTCTGTCGGACTATAGATCATAACATGCAGATTTGATCGGCAGTGCAACCCAGCCGTAAGGCGGATTCTTGTTCGAAAAAGTAATAGCAGAAAATAGCCTACACGAAATTCAGCATTGCATATACCGAAAGACAGATAGAGAGGAAAACATCGAGAAAGTAGTTCCAATCTAGGATTGAATGGAAGGTATATATATGTAACTGAATGCCATAAAAAGATAGATAAATAAATAAAGAAATACAGCTCCAAAGTTATTCGCTTTGCGACGACCGCCACGTACACAATCTGAGAGTGAAGTTGGCTGTATGATTACATATTGCGCATAATGTCCGTTGGTCTGTCGAGGCGGTTGCTCAACCAAAACACGTAGCATTACACTCTTAAAAAGAAAAGGGTAAAACAGCGTTTTTAAAAGGGGTGAGGAGCGACAGCGTTTTCAAAATGTTATATTCACCCTTTTTCTAGCTGTATCTAGCACATCTAACATTGGATTCAGCTGGATAGATAAGGTGAAAGCAACATTACTTTAAAACGTTGTCACTCCTCACCCCTTTTAAATGTTGATTTACCCTTTTCTTTTTAAGAGTGTAGGAGGCTAATTTCAATTTCAGATCGAAACAGATATAGTCACGAGTTGTTTTGATCGATGTCATGCAATTTGCCGTAATTCGCGATAACGGGTTCGGTTCAAATTTACGAAGGTGATCGGAAATTCTATATTTAGCGTTCTCGTCATTTTGGTGCAAGTTGGTACTTGTTTAATTTGATAAGTTCCCATGGGTATGAAAATAGGCCCTACACTAGCGCCTGATTCTCTTTATTCGAGACAGTGTGTATATTGGTATTGTGCCATCATCACACTTGTGCTTGTTTTGTTCAAAACAAACTGTCTTTTTCTCTATCCTTTACACGTTACTTTCAATACGCAGTATAGTTCAAAGGATGTTTTGATATACAGGAAGGTAAACGAGTAATTGCTGTTCGATCACCGCGATCCCCTGACTTTCAGCTAGAGCCGCGTTGGCCAGCACGCAATGCTAAATCCCTCTAACCAAAAGATTCTACGGAACAGTATTACCCAGTGATGAAAAAAAAATCCAACAAATCTTTATTTCCCGTTTTTTGTTGTTGTTTTTTCTGTCTCAAACACTGTCATTTCTCGTTGTAAAGTTATCTTTCAACATTATTGCAATAGTCGGGTAACGGGAAAACAAAACGTAAGGATTTTGTGTTTGATTCCGCACATATTCTCTTTATTTTACATATGTAGAGAAAGAAAGAAAGAAAGAAAGAAAGGAAGGAGGAAAGACAGACAGACAGACAGAAAGAAAGAAAGAAAGAAAGAAAGAAAGAAAGAAAATGATCCCATGCTCGTCTAAAGAAGTTTAAGCTTTTCACGCTGCAACCTATTAGGTGACGTCTATTCGGTGTGGCGCTCTCTCACAATGAGTACTATGTCGCACGTGGAGTTTTCCTGTAATGAGCCAGAGATGAAGGGGATGCACTACTCGGGTCAAATAGGGAAGTTATTTTATGACGGATAATGATTCCTTGGTGTTTTATTTATCTGTTCAGAAAATTTCAGTGTGAAAAATTAGCAAAAGTGTCCCAAATCGCGGTTGCTTTGAGACATTTTTTTTTCCGTTACAATTTTTTTTTCCAACCATCGACTTTACGGTGCGCTTTGCACCTATTGTTCTTGCCCGATCGTAGCCTTTTGTCAAGGCCCTCTCGCTGTAATGGGCGAGCGAAGCGAGCCCAGCCGACCGCGCCAGCGCGCAACCCCACTCAGCTACATTTGGGCTTTCTTCACCATACAGCGAGAGGGCCTTGACAAAAGGCTGGCCCGATCAAGACTCCGCTTCCGTTGTAGAGCATAAGATGCTAATGAGCATTGCTCTTGACCCCATTGAAGACAAAAGGCATAGAGCGTGCGGCGGCGAGGGCTTTAGAATTGCGCAATACTGATGAGCTGAGCAAGACTCTGATCGGCGATATACACGCACCACATTTCATGAAGTGGTGATTGGCATGACGCACAGTGGCGTTTGAAAAGTGTAGACACAAAGTACGATATGTGTATATATATATATATATATATATATATATATATATGTATATATATATAATGTGAGATATTTTATAACAGCTAAAACACAAAATAGCGAACTTACGACAGCTCTCCGAGTGTACATTGACAAAGGTTATTTGCTTCATCAATAGATAATTCATTCAAATAATGATAATAATCAGCTGTTCCCTACTATGTGACAGGCTGTTCAAAATCTATCTTTGGAGATATACAAGGTTAATTTCCATTTCGCAAAGACAATTCGTGCAATAATTCATTCGCTAATTCGCCAAATGAATATATGTGTACTTTTCCCAGTCCAAAGACTTATTGAATAAGTTAGTGCCGGCAGGGAGAGAAATCGGAACAATAACTGATGCCCATTTTTAACTCGTGTTCTCTTTGTGAAATCTCTTCATCTGAGCACTTTTAGAAGTAGGGCCTATTTGAGAAAATGACAGAAAGCTTTGTCGCTACACAAAATGTGTTTGTTAAATAAGAATGTTTTTCGTGTAGTACGTGTACCTGACAGTTCAGAGGTCAAGTGTTCAAAGAATTTGCCTCAACAGCTTTGCGAAACTCGAATCAGTTGCCTGTATTGAAATGTGTAATCAGAATGAAAAGACTCGGACCTTCACGCCTTGTAACTGAGTACCACAGAACCACACACAACGAAACACACACACAAGAAAGGTGAGCTTCCTGCAATCTCAAGGAATGGATAATCAAGCAGCCATCATCCTTTCTTCTCCATTGATAGCAGGAAGTGACGTAATGGAGCGATGCTGTTGGAGAATCTGCATAAATGTCTGCTACAAGTACTATGTACAAAAAAAATTCAGACCCCCTTTGTGTTCATGTTTTGCCAAAACAAAAGAACCACAGTCAGTGAGACGCTAACTTACTTTATGTCCTATAAACCAGGGCTCCACACTAACTTTTATTTTTGGTGGCCCAAAGGTAAACATCCGTCCTTTTTTGGTGGCCCGATCAGGCCACCAAAGTCTTCATTTCTGAAATTTTGGTGGCCCGATGTGCGTTTTTGATGGCCCCGGGCCACCGGGCCACCGTTAGTGTCGAGCCCTGGATAAACTATGGTTACTATAAGTTGAACGTTGAAACTGCCTTTTGCCTCCAGGCTTTTATAATAGCATACAAAGCTTTTATTGTTTGCCTGTATAAAAAAAGGCGGGAATACATGTACACCCTTCTCGCAATCATCCTGATCTGATAACAGAGTGATACATTTTTTTTTTGTTATCTTTCCCCGACCAAGACCGATGCCATTAAAAAAAACAAGATCAATGCCATTAAAATAATGACCAAACAAACAAATAAACAGATCCATGCATATAACGAACAGAATATGCGTTTGTTTCATGTTTGTATAGGTTATCTCTTGATAATTGTTTTTATACCGTTTCCTAATAAGTACCATTGGCGAAAACCCGACTTTTTTTTTTCTTTTTCTCAAGGAGGGAAGTTAACTTCAACGTAAAGATAGCTTACAGCTACATGCAAATGGGGCAATCATACATTCGCATTGTCAATTGTAAATTTGTCGGATGACGCTTATAAACGTTTGATGATTTTTGTCTCCTAAGGCATTTTGGTTATGATTACAGACGTATCTATTTACAAGACATAAGTGATGGTTTAAAGAATTGATCTTCAATTTAGCAAGGATTAGTCTTATAAAGTCATGAATTCCCTTTACCCATACATCATGGTTAATGGAACTGCGACATCGTTGATGTAACCACACCTTTCAATTTTCATAGTTCAAACCTAAATCGTAACATAATCAAAACACAAGCAAAATATCTCAAAATGCTCAGAGGATGGCATGAATCAAAACTTTTTACGGAGATTGGATATGGCAATCTTTATTGACCTATATTTAATACAAGTTTTCCACAGCTATAATTTCCGCCTATGATAGCATTCTGATGATTTCGATTGCGTTTTGAACTCGTACCGAGCTATACTATCGAAACAGCTTTGACCTTTATACATGTAGTTCAATATGAACGAGTGTTTCGGACTCATAACCAACGTTCGTAATCGTAACCACACAGTAACAAATCAAACGAATATTGAGTAACGACTATCTTTATACATAGGCTGCCTAACTGATCACATGGTTTGACTACTACTTCAAGCAGGCTGAAAATAAAAGAAGAATGAATACACTTTTAATAATGATACGATGCTTTACAGCGTATTCACAGTATAATGTTTGCTTGCGTTTCTGTGTGCAATACGGACGGAAAATAAAATGCAGATGGATGCTATTAAATGCTAACACCCAACGCATCCAAATGTTTTTGAAATACATTTTATTGTTTTACTATACTGTTTGAAACGTCGAATTTCTTCTTACCCAGCCAAACGCGAAAAATTAGTCGCGCGAAAATATCCACTTTTACAGTACATGACACAAACATAATGATGTCTTGAAATTTGTTGTGAAGATGATAGATGAATGTTACAAAGAGATAGGAGGTAGAACATATCCTAACCGCATTCATGCAAGACTAATGATATTGTAGCAATAGTACCCTCCCCCCCCAAAAAAAAAACCAACCCCGCAATAATCATAATAATAACAATAACGATAACAACGATGATAATTGCAAAAAAGTCTTCTCTATTTAGAGTAGCCTCTTCAATGCTATCAGTGCTCTAGCTATCAGAGGGCCCGCCTGACATTATTATCGTATATAGAGTTGCTATAGGACGGAATAGGACGTAATCGCTGCGGGGAGGGAATTGAACTCGGGTCCTTCGACTGGGAGTCGTGAAGCTTAAATATCCACCGTGCCACGATGCCCTCGCCCCCCCCCCCCCCCCCCCCAAAAAAAAAAGAGGAAAACCAAAAAACACCCAAACAAAAAAAAAAGAAAAAAACAACGTTATTTGGCATAAAACAGTCATGATTATGCTTGATTTTTATGGTTCATCCCTGCAATACTGAAGATTTGCGATTCTTAATATCATTAAAGTATCCGTGGCATAAATAATAATTATGCTTATTGTCGCTGGCATTCAATGCATATAGTGTAGGCAAGAACTTCCACTTGCATGCTAATCTCTTGGTTCTCGGGAAATTTGCAAAATTATCATGCACGCAATTATTCCTCGTTTTACAGTAAAACCTTGTGTTCGCATGTTGCAACTTAAGCGGTAAAACAATACAAAACCAAAGGCAAGGTTAAACTTCGTCTTCTTTACACATCATTCTTAGGATGATCACTGACATGACAATTTTGTGTGTCCACCGCTTCAGAAAGATTAACTGTCTTATAATTTGATCGACATTGTGGGATTATCATCTGCAGGAAGAGAACCTGAAGCACTATATTCCAAAATTCGGTTCAAATATATTAGGCGCCAAATCTTCAAATTTCATTCTATGTTGACGAGTTCATATACACGGACGAAAGGAGAATGGTTAGCAATGTATACAAATTTCCGTCAAACTTCCAATTGCCCATTTAAAATATTATGCAACATGTAGGTTAATTGTCAGATCATCAAGTGATCAGCAACAGTGTGAATACCTCTGTGCCAGCGTGTAGTCATCACAACAAGCAAGAATAGCTTTTTCGTATAATGTACAAGCACGTCAACAGTACGCGGCAGTTTCTTTTTGAATGGACTCCCGCTATCTACTTTCAGGAGATTAAGTTTGCTACGCTGAACGTTTCACGTTATAAAAGAACCTTCTTCATCCCCATCCGGACAATAGAAAGCGTCGCCTACATCATCATCCCCATCCCGACAATAGAAAGCGTCGCCTAAGCAACCACATCCTGTGTACCACCGATGCTGATGTTGTTCTTTTAGTTTTGTGAAGCTCTCTGCCGGGTGTGCCGGGTGTGCCGGGTGGGCAATTTACTCCAAAAAATATATTCAATTTAAATATACACTTAAATTCAATTATAAAAACCTACACTGTACTTCTAATTATTTACAAAATCTGATAATAATAATAATAATAATAATAATAATAATAATAACAATATATATATATATATATATATATATATATATATATATTTACAAACGAGATATTTACAGAGAAAGAAAGGGGACACGTTTTAAGAAAAGATATCGCCTGCCTATACTCCTGCACCGACACGCATGGTTACGCCGTTCCCGTCGGCAAGCAGGTAGAGGACCCGCCCGCCGACGCCGGTGAAGTCTCGGCCTTTCCCGGAGGCAGGCGCCTCTAGTGTTAGCCTATATGATAGGCGGGGATATCATGGAAGAGGAGGGATGATAGAAGAATAGAGGAAAGGGTGAGGACAGAACAGAGAAAACAGACATCGATGCTTTTCGTCCCGTCTCTTTGTTGGGTATGTCGGAGCACTAGACCATAAAGTCTTTGTAGATCCGAGCATGCATCGTAAGAGGGCTTGCTCCATTCAGTCGATTTGAGCGACATTATAAGTCGTCTTTAAGATGACAATAACCTTTCAAACACAAAGTTCAAAATTGATGCGCCTCTCTAGCCTGAAATAACTATTCTATATAGACACTGAGGTGTCCAACAAGTTCAAGAAAAGGAAAATTTGGCTCTTGCATAGAAATGGGCACATGGTGCAATTCAAAGCATAAGATACTCATTCATAATTGTAAACTTACCCCAACGTTTGAAAGAATGCATGTAACTGAAAGAAAATATCTTTAATATGTTAAATGAAACAAACCATTGGAAATCGGGGAAATCTCTCCACCTGAAGCTTAACAATGTATTGTTATATCAATAACAGTCAAGTTTCTTTACAACTCGTCGTAGCTACCATCAACCTTCTTGGCGACCATTTCTTCGCACTCAGCCGGAAAAGGACAGCTGAAACAAGTTCTGCAGTCGAATTCCCGTTTGAAAGCTGGACAGAATCTATCCTCCAGCTCTTAAGTATTACAGGACGACATAGATTTTAGCAATTATATTACAACCATCACGAAGGCCGACGACCAGTTGAAATAAATGCCGCAACAGAATAAAAAGGCAAACCCGGTGTTAAAATACAAAGATTTGATTCAATGGTGTGTCAAAGAACACAAGTATCAATGTATTCTACAGCAACAAAAATGACAGAAGTTAACGGAGTTTGACAAAGAACGACGACCAGCTGAAATAAGTATTAGAATGTTAGTCTAGTTCCCGTTTGGAAGTCGGACAAAATCTCACCACCTGATGCCAAACAATGTTATATCACTAACAGTCAAGTTTCCTTACAACTCGTAGCTACCATCTTTTAATATCATCACAAGCCCCTTTTTACACTTTCACGGATTGCTTCACGGATGACCACGGATCGTCATCCGTGGTGTTCCGGCATGCAAAATATCGATTTTCCTTTCAATGCCGGTGTGAATACAGTCCCAACTGGTTGTCTACACGGACAAGTACGGAAGCTACAAGGACAAGTACGGTGCCTACACGGACAGACAAGGAATGAACACGGACCACAGCGGAAACGATACGGAGCTAACACGGATATCAAGGAAGAGCACGGATGCAACTGGGTCCCTTCGCGGTGTTTACGCGGATATCCCCAAAAAGTTGACACATTACATTTGCTTTTTCTTTTGATACTTTATCATTCTTGGGCGACATGCTTCCAGAGCTAAGTAATATGTAACAAGCACACCAGAAAATCTACAGCAGATTACATACGCATCTGCTTGTCGACATCATAAAGGCATATCTCTTTGTTGCAAAATCTCATTTTGCGGGAACATAACAACATAAACAAAGCAAAACAAACTAAGACAAATCAACCCCCCCCCCCAAAAAAAAAAAAAAAAAAAACAGCAAGAAGATGTGTGTGGGTCACTTGAAGATTCTCATGCGATATAAACCTACTAGAGGAGTCGATTGGCTGTACTGATGGGTGAAGATGTGAGCAAATTTCATTGACTTTCTGAGCTTGTATTGGCAAAATATACACGAATTTCTCATCCCGGATGGAGCCGATGCTAATACGGACGTTCCGATGTCTTCACGGAGGCAACACGGAGTAGCCGGTGCCTACAAGGAAGGAATACGGATGCAACACGGAGTAGACGGTGCCGACAAGGAAGAGTTTGTATTGATTTCCATCCGTGATGTCCGGGATGAAAAATTACGCAAGCTCATTTTTTTTTTCGGCGGACATGCCGGATGATCAAGGATAATGTCGGATGACTTCACGAAGTCAACACGGTCATGCCGAAAATAGTACGGATGATCCCTGACCGACGATCCGTGGTCATCCGTGATGCAATCCGTGAAAGTGTAAAAGGGGCTTATAGCGACCAATTCTTCGCACTCGGCCGTGAAAAAAAGAGTTCCGTGTGTGTGTGTGTATGTGTGTGTGTGTGTGTGTGTGTGTGTGTGTGTGTGTGTGGTTTATTTTGTATGTGTGTGTGTGTGTTCCCGAAGACATCATCTCCCGAAACATAATTGCAAGTGAAAACATTTGCATAATTTTCCTTTGGTGCTAGTTTCTGGTTGCGGAAAGTGGGCGAAAAAAAAACAAATCCGCCTTTACAGTAAAGTTAAAAGGCGAACGCAGATGACATTCTATGGTATGTTGACAACATGAAATCATTTTTTTCTTTGTTTTGTTTCTTTTTCTAAGAATAACAAACAATAAGAACAGTTAACAGGGATCGACAAAAGCGGGATGGACAGCTGAAACAAGTTCTTCAGTCGAATTCCCGTTCGAAAACTGGACGGAATCTCTCCTCCCGCTCTAAAATTTTACAGGACGACATAAATTTTAACAATTATATTGCAACCATGACGAAGGCCGACGACCAGTTGAAGTAAATGCCGCAACAAAGTAAAAAGGTAAACCTGGTATTGAAATACACAGATTTGATTCAATGATGTGTCAAAGAACACAGAAATCAATGTATTCTATGCAGCTACAAAAATGACAGAAGTCAACGGAGTTTAACAAAGAAAGACAACCAGCTGAAATAAGTATAAGAATGTTAGTCTAGTTCCCGTTTGGAAGTCGGACAAAATCTCTCCACCTGAAGCTTAACAATTAATTCGATAACAGTCAAGTTTCCTTACAAGTCGTCGTAGCTACCATCAACCATCTTAGTGACCAATTCTTCGCACTTGGCCGTGAAAGAGAGTTTCGTATTTTACCGAAACCAAGACATCATCTCCTGAAACATAATGGCAAGTGAAAACATTCGCATAATTTTCTTTTTGCGCTGGTTTCTGGTTGCGCAAAGTGGGTGAAAAAAAATCCGCCTTTACAGTAAGGTTAAAAGGCGAATGCAGCTGACATTTTTGGTATGTTGACAACATGAAATCAATATCCCTTTTTTAGCATAACAAACAATGAGAACAGTCAGCAGGGATTGACAGCTGAAACAAGTTCTGCAGTCGAATTCCCGTTTGAACGCTGGACAGAATCTCTCCGCCCGCTCTAAAATTTTACAAGACGACATAAATGTTAACAATGATTACAACCACGCGAAGGCCGACGACCAGTTGAAGTAAATGCCGCAACAGGATAAATAGGTAAACACGTTGTTAAAATACAAATATTTGATTCAATGTTGTGTCAAATAACACAAAAAAAATCAATGTATTCTACAGCAAAAAATATGACAGAAGTTGTCGGAGTTTGACAACGAACGGCGACCATCAAATAAGTTTTGCAACGATGGTCAAGTTTTCGTTTGTAATAAACCGGACAAAATCTCTCCGCCGTGTTTCCTACGCGTAAAGACAAGATAATACAAATTCAATGTCTATCGACTGCGGTCAAGTCTCCTTTCACATCGCCGTAACTACCATTTGCACAAAAGACGGAAAGTCAGCCTGTTATTCACAATTATCTATAGCAGCGAGAATACTTCTTTTTTTCTCGTGAAAACACAAAACTTCCCATTCATTATCGTACTCGGCATTGCGAATCATATCACCCAGCGGATTAGCTGTAGCCACGCGTTTTGGACGTTGCTCGACGATGGAACAGAGACGGAATTTCGGTGGTACAGTAATGGTAATTCGTCGGGGACGATATGCGACGTTTTAGATCACACGGATAACAGGCTTTATGCTGTGACAAGTAAAGCTGAACAAAACATAAACTTGAACACGAACGGCATTGAAACGAAGCCATATAGTCAGAACGTCTCCCGACGGTTGAACAATGATTCGTCGGGAACGATATGCGACGTTTTTAACAAAAGAAACGCAAGGCACAATAGAAGCCGAACTTTGAAAATAGCTAGTAAGTCGGGACGAAGAGCGACGATTAGTGAAAGGGAATCCTTTCTCTATCGTCGCTTATCGTCGGGACGAATAAACAAAGGTATGAATAGAAAGTACGTGTATTCATATGCACGGTTGCTTATTCATATGCACGTGACGACTGTTCATATGCAAATCATCAAACATGCACAATGCGACATCGTCGCGACGAAGATATCTCTCTATCAGGTTTTTCTGTGGTGCCTTAGTAATCTCACATGATAAATCATGACTTTCCTTCTTATTTTCTACACTTCTATCTGAATTCACATGGAATACAGGTAATTTCCCATTCAAAGTACTAGACAGAACAGTAGTTACACTTTCCACTGCGTCAAAATGATTGCCTCCAGTGAACAGAATATATATGGCTCTCTCAGTTGTTACTTTGTTGTAGTATCCAGGTTTCCTTGCAGACAGTATTTGCCAATTTTCTGTTCGATCATCATACACATATATATCACGATCTAGCATATGTGCCATTGAGCTAATATCAGTGTGACCAGCCCATGTTCCTAAATCCATCAATTTCTCTTGAAGAACAAAGTCCCTGACACTCTGATATTTCACTGTGTCTATCACATTTTTAAATAAATCACCCGTTTCCAGTAAATGTGCCACATTGGATTTCCTGAGAATGAAATGGTTTCTTTCGCTGCCAGTAACTACATGAGCAATACTTCTGTAAAAGCAGTTGCCATCACCCATAACTCTCTTGATATTTACAGGTTTCCCAATATACAAACTTTCATTTCTATCCTCCATTGATTCATTGGCAGTACCACTGTAACTGAAATTCAATTTATTGCACAAAGACTGTTTGTCTACGTATGTAATCGGCACAAATTTGAAATTTCGATCTCTTCTTTCTGTTGTCTTTTCAACTGAAACAAATTCAACTTCATTCTCATTCCCATAGCCATCACTGTTTACATTTACTCTGTTTTTCTTTGTTTCATTTTGAGTCTTACAGCTATCACTGTTAGTTCCTTTAACATGATCACAATGTTTTGAAATGTTGCTATTTTGATCATTTGTATTCCTCCATGCAGTATTTACTGAGTTTGATCTCTTGGAGCCACTAGTTGTCAATGCATTTTTCTTAGAATTGGATTCTAATGCCAGACCGGTTAGTTCAAACTGAGTAGTACGTAAATCACATGCCATTGATTTTGCCAAATTCAAACAGTGTACCTGTATACCTTGCCATGATGAAATGCTAAGCAAGACACTGCATCCATCTTGTACCAAGTACCCATCATGACTTCTGGAATGAGAATCAAATACATAATAACCATTGTCATGTGTAATGATTGCAAATGTACTCTCAGCAAAATTCATAAGACATGCATCATATCTGCATAGTTCTTGTTCTAAGGCTTGGCTCAATGACAAAGCACCAAAATTTGACAAATTGTTTTGATTTCCATCCAACACTCCATATTTTGATTCAGCATAGGTTATTTGAAATTTTTCATCCAGAATATGAAGTTCCTTGGGTAATTCATCTATCATTACAAGCTCTTCATTCAGTGGTGAATCCTTCTTTATGTAATAATACAACTCATTCCCAAGTGTCAGAATCTGATCAAGATCACGAGATCTCATTTCGATTCCATTCTTGGTTTGGGTGTAGAGAACTGCCACAAGGGAATTACATGCACATTGTTTGCCAGCAGTGTAACCAAATCGTTGATCACCTTGATTAAAATTTCCTTGTGCGATTGTTTTGGTCATAGGATATGATTGCCTTCTACCACATTCAGAACTTGAGAGTGAAACATGCTTACAGACGCGTTCTTCAGTCTCTAAATCACTTGCAGCTGGTTCATCATCTAATACATGTACTATTGATTCCTGTACATCATATGAATTGTGGTGGTCAGCACTTTTCGCAGAATCATCATTCATTACTATGCAGTCAGATGGATTAGTAGTTTTTTCACTTTCAGGCAAGAATATTGATTCATTACAAACTTCAGCACACTGTGTAGCTGAAACAGGTCTCTGACATGGAGAGTGAACACTTACATCTGTACAAGAATTCACAGGGAACAATTCCTTCACTGATATTTGTCTGTCACTTTCAACATCTTTTCTTTCACTGTAACATGGGTTCAGTTCATGCACATTGTGCATTCTGTCACGTTTCACTTTGGAGATATCATTCGAGCTTGTGTTGTCTCTACTTGTGGAATTACTGTCCTCATGGTCAGATGTTTCATTCTTACACAACTTTTCATTCTTTGCTACATGTTCTCCTTCAGGAATGTCAGGTTTGACCTTTCCATTATTACGCACCTGTGAGTCAGCATTTTTTTCCGGTAGCACACTTTGTCTGTTGATCTTGGTGAAACGACCTTTCTTTCTTGGTTGCCGTGCATTTCCACCTCCATAGAGCCTGTTCACATTCCAAACTTCTTTTTCAATGTCTGTGGAAGGGACAGAGGCACATGTAGTCTGATCACCATTCGGTACGCAACATTCATTACTCATATTCGGAGTGCTTTTAGCCACATCAGCCCAACTTCTCTGTGTTTTTGCATAGATCTGCTCAGTGTATTTTGCCATCACATGAGGTGACTGAACACACTTTGAATATACATTCAATACAGATTCAGTATATACCTGCAGACTATCATTTCGTTCTGTGTCCAAGTTTGCATTCACATTTTGCTTCACGAGTTTACCAGGTTCTTTTTGCTTTGTTTCTGCATTTGATTTCTTGCCCTTGCTGGTCTTGGCTCTTTTCTGTTTTTCAAGATAGTAGGCTTTCATTGCTTTGCCAATGTAGGTCACACCAGGTTGGAGAGGCACACCATTTACTGATCTCACTGAGCTCTTGTTAAAGGTCTTGGTCTTGGGATTGTCAGTCATTGTTTGGGATGTAGTCACTTTTGTCTTCCTTGATTTCACAGTTATCCAACCATCATCCACTGCAGTTTCTAATGGCTGAAATTGGCTCTTGGTCAGATTTGTCATGAAAGTCGAATCTGATTCATCTCTCTCACAATCTGCTCTTTTCTGCACACACACATTTGTCATTTCTAGAATTCCATTGTCCTTTCTTTTCACATACCGGTACCTCTTTTTCAGTCTCTTGCTTGGTTTCCTTCTCTGGTTGCAGCTCTTGCATGATGAATGTGAAACATCAGCACCAGAATCTTCATCACCAATGTCTTTGAGAAGCTCGTATCTGTTGAAATGACAGGGAATGCCAATTTTGTCAAAGATGCGATGGGCAATATTATTGCTTCCACATGCTGAACATATCCAAATCAACCTTGCATCACACAGTCTAGCCTCAGAAATAGTTCCTGTACACATCACATGAAACTGCTTGCCACAATCCTCACATGGTACTCTGCTTTCATTTTCATTGATCACATTACAACATGCATCACATTCACTGACCTCTAGATTTCTCAAGTCACAACTATGGAGGATATCTAGGATATCACCAATAACATTCTTGAATTCACTTGCTTCCATTGTCAAACTACAGGGCTTTGAAAGTAGGTACCTATTACCAAATAAATGTACTGTTCAATCAATATATTCCTTGAATCACTATACTTATATGAATCAGGTCTACCCCTGGTACTCTGTATTGCAATTGACAACAAAATTGTAGAATTGTATTGCCTTGAAAGCTAATATATACGTGAACTGTATTACACTGTACAATGTACTTGCAATGAGGCTGTGACACCAGTCCTTATAATGTTTCTACCAACAGGTGGCGCTTCTTATCTACCGAGAAAAATTATTTGTACAAGGTGTGTTGTTTAATTAGTTACTACCAACAGGTGTCGCTTTTTGTCTGCCAAGAAAAATTATTTTGTGCAATGTGTGTATTCTTAATTGTTTTCTACCAACAGGTGGCGCTCTTTGTCTATTACCTGCTAGTAATGGCTACTGCGGCAATTTCAGGAATGCGATTATAGCACTCGCACCTTTGCTTATCTTTGTGTACACCTATCTTGCCACCAGAAGAAGACTTGTATTGTCTACCGCAATAACGTTTATCACATATAATGCTTTTGTCTTAAGATGGCGCTCTTCAATTCTCTTTTACCGTAAATTCCCCACTCAAGACACCGTTTCTGAAGTGATGCAAGACTATATTTCTATTTTTAAATTTTCAGCAAACTTCTCGCCTCCTGTAAGAGAATTCTCTTTCAATTATGATTCTCTTCAATTCTGATTGCTTTATAGTTTTCACCTCCTTTACAGAATGCACTCTTTATTCAACACTCCTTAAAACTCTTTTGTTAGATTTTGACTCTTTTTCTCCTCAATTCTGACTCTTCCTCTCTTATTACTCTTTCTCTCTTTGATTCTAACTCTTTCTGTCTTTGATTCCGACTCTTTCTGCCTCTGATTCTGAGACTCTCTCTCTCTGATTCTCTTTGAAATTATTTCAAGTTCTTTCAAGATGAGTAGGATCAAAGATTCAGGTTTGCTGAAGATTCAAATTCAGTTAGAGCAGATAGAGTTTTATCTTTGTAATCACAGTCTTCTATTTGTGCAACTTTAAATATCCCAGGTTGGTTCCCTTTTTTTTACAAATTTGCCTATTTCTAAAGTATGTAATAGCAATTTTATAAGATTGTATTTACTCTAATCAAGCCCGTTTTTTCTCTATCACAATTTATATCCCAAGACAAATTCACAAATGACAATGTTTTTTAGTACTCATACTTTCAGATCTCTGTTTCTCCCTAATATCACTCTTTCCTCTTTTTAGTGTAATATCACTCTTTGTATTTAATCTCCAATATTACTCTTAACACTTATTCTGCAATTCCACCCCTTCTACTTATTCAGTTAAATCACTGGTTGCACTTTTTGTGTACTATCACTCTTTGCATTTATTTATTATGACTCTCTGCGCTTCTGTTCCAGTTTATATACAGGGGTTTCACTCGTTTCTTGTTTTCTTGATTGTATGTATACTTTCCAATTTTCTTGTTATATACAGGGGTTTCACCTGTTCTCCGGTTTTCTTGTTATACACAGGGGTTTCACCTGTTCTCCAGTTTTCTTGTTTTTTCAGGGGTTTCACCTGTTCTCTCGTTTATATACTTTCCAATTTTCTTGTTATATACAGGGGTTTCACCTGTTCTCCGGTTTTCTTGTTATATACAGGGGTTTCACCTGTTCTCCGGTTTTCTTGTTATATATACTTTCCAATTTTCTTGTTATATATACTTTCCAATTTTCTTGTTATATACAGGGGTTTCACCTGTTCTCCGGTTTTCTTGTTATATACAGGGGTTTCACCTGTTCTCCGGTTTTCTTGTTATATACACAGGGGTTTCACCTGTTCTCCGGTTTTCTTGTTATATACACAGGGGTTTCACCTGTTCTCCGGTTTTCTTGTTATATACACAGGGGTTTCACCTGTTCTCCGGTTTTCTTGTTATATACACAGGGGTTTCACCTGTTCTCCGGTTTTCTTGTTATATACACAGGGGTTTCACCTGTTCTCCGGTTTTCTTGTTATATACACAGGGGTTTCACCTGTTCTCCGGTTTTCTCGTTTTTTCAGGGGTTTCACCTGTTCACCTGTTTTCTCGTTTGTCAGGGGTTTCACCTGTTCACCTGTTTTCTCGTTTGTCAGGGGTTTCACCTGTTCACCTGTTTTCTCGTTTGTCAGGGGTTTCACCTGTTCACCTGTTTTCTCGTTTGTCAGGGGTTTCACCTGTTCACCTGTTTTCTCGTTTGTCAGGGGTTTCACCTGTTCACCTGTTTTCTCGTTTGTCAGGGGTTTCACCTGTTCACCGGTTTTGTTTTACAGGGGTTTCACCTGTATCCTGTTTTGTTTTACAGGGGTTTCACCTGTATCCTGTTTTCTTATCCAGGGGTTTCACAGACCTGTAAAGAAAGAAAACAAAAAGAACATAAGCTTTGTTGAAATTATATTGTGGTTTCTGATCCTGCCTCCCAAAGTCAGGGGAAAATTATGCTGCCCTACGATCTAAAACTCTGAAATTTTCAAGTTTGACTGCACTATTACTAAGAGGTCACTATGGGTAACGAAATTATGGTGGCAAAATCAAACTGATGATATCTGCTCTTCATTTCTTTTTTTTTTTTTATAATATAACCGGGAGGGGTAGCCATTATATTAGAGCGGAAAAACTAATATCATTTTCTTCATTCACTCAAAGTTAGCTTTCGAAGTTACTTCCTTTTGTGACCTGAGGGAAGCATAATTTTCCGAGACTTTCTTACGCAATAACACTTGCTGTCTTCCAATATAATGTTTTGTCTTCTAGATCTCCTTTGACAATATATTCCTCATCAATATACATGTAGTATTACCAAAAGATGCATAAAGTTTTGACATATATCTGATGCAAAAATAAAAAAATAGATAAATTTGACTTCTGACTGGCAGGACACTAAATGTGGACTTCATCACTCTCATCAATTGTGAACAAAATTGACATAGCAATAAACAAATAATTGGGAACACATGACCTCAACATGACTATTTTTCCTCATCCTCATCAGCACACTTGATATAATGACCATGATCATGTATACCAATGTACCAAGGGTGACACGACATTTGCTCCAGTCTACATATC